>NC_047661.1:99318101-99679768 GCF_011762505.2 Arvicanthis niloticus
ACATTCTAAAAGCCTGAATATTTGTAAACGTGTGTGTGGCCTTAACCCTCTCTCAGATGTTTTCTGGAAATCTCACAAACAAGACTATTAACTTTAGTTCACGGTGGAGACATCTAGAGACTCCCACAACTCTCGTGATCTAGGCCCTTACTTTATCAGCTATAATCCTGTCCATTTCACCTCTGAAACCATCCTGTGATTTCATCCAACTTCCTCAGCAAGCCTTTAAAGATGCCACTCCAGAAGCCACCAAAACTGCACATATGATACTATAAAGCAACGATTCTCACTCAGTGGATCGTGACCTTTTGAGGGTCAAAGGGCCCTTTCACAGGGGTTATTTAAGACCACCAGATAGCACAGGCATTTACATTATGATACATAGCAGGAGCAAAATTACAGTTACAAAGCTGCAACTAAAATAGATATATGGTCTGGGGTCACCACAGCATGGGGAATTGTACTAAATAAAGGGTGACATTAGGGAGGTTGAGAACATTGCTAAAAAGACACTAAGCAATCTCTCTTGAGCAATCTCTCCCCACGCTTGGCTATCTTATCCTTTCCCTTGATGACTCTTTTTCTGATTACCCCAGTGCACAAATCCCCATTAAAATGTCTTCATAATAAACTCCAACTTTGCTTCAGGTGGGCTCTTCTTTAAAATTCTTAACAGCAAATCAAAAATCCCAGGTACCCCTGTAGTGGTTTTAGATAAGAATACCCCAGGATGCTCCAGTTGGTAGCTGTGTCTCCAACCCATACCTCATTGACCCTACAAACAATTCTGGAGCCCTAGCATAGACTATGCCCCTAGCTCAGGGTAGAGAGCCTTGTGCTAAGATTGCCTAGGTGACTCCCCCACTGGTAATGTGCAGAATTTCTCCCTGAAGCTAGAGGACATCTTGGATCCTCTGGCTTCCTGCCCTGTCCGATCCTTCTATCTAGTATGTAGTAGAGGTCCAGTTCTCTATCTGGGGCACCTCTTGAAGGCTGTGTTTGAGGGCATCTGAGCCTTTGAGCAGGGACACAACCTGCCACCATCACCAGAATTACTAAAACTTCAGGGATTCACAACCATCTCTTGACCAGAGTCAGTAGATGTAGTGGAGCCTTGTGGAGTCCCTGACACATTTGCCCTTGTCTGAACCCCATTCTGTTCTCACAGTAGCCTGGCCAGCAGAGAGGGATATATGTCTCTGCCCACCCCCACCCCCCGCCCCTGAGAAAACAAGAACAGGAGGCTTGAAGTCATAAAGCAGCAGGGAAGAACTTGACCTAATGGCTTCTGATGGCCCAGGGTACTTATAGGGTAGGAACCACCCTGCTCTAGTGTACTTCTCCTTTAATATAATATACACCATGACTGAAAGCAACCTGGGGAGGAAAGACTTTACTTGGCTAACACATCCCGATCAGAGTCTGTCACTAAGGGAGACCAGGGGAGGAAATCAAGATGCAGCAGAGGCAGGAACCTTGAAGAAATGCTGCCTACCAGCTTCCACCTGGCTATGTTTCTTATACAAACTAGGGTCATCTTCCTAGGAGAGACACTGCCAAGGTGGGCTGGGCCCTCCCATGTCAATCATAGAATCAATGTCAATCAATAGAATGCCATACAGATTTACCTACAAGCCAATCTGATGGAGGCAATTTCTCTTCCCTCTTCCCAGATGACACTAGTGTGTAGAGTTGAGAAGAAACTAACCAGCTAACCAGCACATCTCTCTATGTACTCATCCCTTAAATATTGTGAAAAAATAGTTGTGTCGGGTTCCAGGCCATCAGAAAGTTTGAACACCAGAAATTGTCCCCCTTAATTGAAAATGTGTCCATTGGCTTGTTACCTAAACACCTAAAACCACAGAGGGTTGTTTTTCTATTATGAAAGTAACGGTACTTGTGATGGAAAACACTTTGAGAATGGATGTGTACGTTTTTATGCTTTAGAAAGGAGGCTTCAGTCCATCTTTGGGGGGAGATGACCTCATTTTAAATGAATGAGTATTGAGAGAGGCCACGGTCATAGAGTGGGGCACCCCTGAGAGAGCACATCTCTTCTCCAAGACAATAAACAGGCCATTGAATTCTTAAATGTTTGGGGTTATGCCTTACTGGATCATCATGTTCTGTCCTGACCAAGAGACCACCGAGCCTTATTGTATAAGAATAGAAACAGAATAGGAAGCTTTTGTGCAGAAGAGCTGGCAGGGCACTCTGCCAGAGAAAAGGGACCACTGTAGCTGGGTGTCACCATGACTTAGGTGGGCTGATGGCAGAGCTGCTGTTCTTGAAGTGTCCCAGTAGTGGGGCTTGGAGAAAGAATAGTGTAGGGAAACAGCCAGTGTCCAAGGGCTGTGCTGGGCCACTCGTGTGCCCTTTTCCCTCCATAGAGCAGCCAGACCTGAGAATGGACCAGCACTCTGATTGAGTCCCATGGAAGCCTTGCTGTTTATCCCAGCTCAGCTAAGCTTAGCTTCCTGTTCGGAGCACACTGAGATCTAGTAAAGCAGATCTAGTGTGGGGTATCCATAATCTCACTTACATATCTAGGAGCCAGTCAACAACTGTTAATACAACATGACCCAGAAACAGAGGTGACTAGATCTCAATCTTCCAAGACACAGCCAAGTCACAAGAATGCTGGCCTGCATCTCTCAGGAAGACTGCTGGGACCTAGTCTCAGGGAGCCCTCCAGATCCACCCCTCCTTGCAGGGAGGAGGAGTAGTCACAATCTCTTCTCCCAACAGAGGCTATAGCACTCTTGGGAACACATATTTTTCTCCAAAAGATCCTAGCAGAGAGGAAGACGTACCTCGCCTCTTAGAAAAGGTGATAGGGACTTAGCTATCTTTCTTGTCTCTTAAGTTGGTATCATCTTGCAGCAATCGAAACTCCCTACAGCCATCTGGGATTTTGAAATCCAGGTACCTGCAGTGGGAGATGCTTATCAGTTCAGAAGAGAAGGCCTGAGGTCAGCAGAGCTTGTGACCAGGGAAAGGAGACTGGAAGGGCGGGATTGAATCTCTTTGCCTCTAGGGGTGAGTGCAGAATGCATGTCCTCCAGTCACCTTGTTTGGGGCCCAAGTGGCATTGAACAGCCTTAGTTTAACCTTGCAGACATGAACGAAGCCCCATGATAGTCTCTTGGCTACTGCTTGGTCACCATGCTTCTCTTCGTGAGCAATGGAATCGAATCATCACTGGGTTATCATGAGGCTCATAGGGATTTTTATAAAATGAATTGAATTCGATAATATGAGGTATACGTGATAGGAAAGTAACCCCGCCCCCATGTTGCCTATGTCCTAATTCCAGAGCCTGTGAATATAGCAGGTTTCATGGAAGAAGAGAAGTAAGGCTACTGGTGAAATTAAAGGTGCTAATCAACAAACTTTCAATCAAAGCCATCTATGACCTGACCCTCACCAGATATAGATTCTGCTGGTGATTTGATTTTGGCCCTCTCAGCCTCGAACTCAGAAATCCACCTGTCTCTGCTTCCCAAGTGCTGGGATTAAAGGCGAGTGCCACCACTGCCCAGCTGTCTGTCTATTTTCTTATCACAGCACAATTGAGCTCAGTCAATGAGTAGAATAAAACAGAATGAGAAGAAGCCAAAGCCCCGAGCTGTAGGCTGAGCCCTCCTCTCTCTCTGACCTCCTGGTTGCTAGGAAACAGACTCTTATTCTGGGAGGAGTTGAACAGGGAGAGGGAGGCTTCTCAACCTTACTGAGCCAGAGGCTGATACACTTGGATTTGATTAATCCTCCTTCCCAGAGTTCATCTCCCAGCACTGAGCATCTCTATGTCCCCAGAGGACTCCCTGCCTTAGGAAGATCTTGAAAACATAACATCAAGTTCCTTTGCCATGGACCAGAACACTTTCCCTCAGCATCCTCTACAGAATGGCATGTGCGTGCTGCTTCCCACCCATCAGTGTCTAAAATGGTCCCACATGCCTTGTGTCTCACCAATACTGGGTACGTCGTAATTAATGCTAATTGTCAATATGATTTTGAACTATGAGAAAAGCTTTGAGAAAAGCTATGAAAAACTATGAGAAAAGCTTCTGGGCATATCTGTGGGGGAGCTTTCAGATCGAGTTAACTGAGGTGGGAAGACCCACCCAGAAGGCAGGTGGCACCATTCCATGGATTGAGGTCCCAAACAGTAAAAAGGCTAAGGCAAGGTGAACACCAACATTGTCCTCTTTCTGATCCCCGACAGCAGACAGTGTAACCGGCTGCCTCACACTTGGGCTGCCACGGCTTCTCAACCTTGATGGACTAATCCTTCAAACTGGAGTCAGCAGAGCTCTTGTCAAGTATTCTGTCACAACGATGAGAAAAGAACTGATGCAGGACATCACTCACTTGATGAGCTCTCTCACTGTACTCATAGGGTCCAAACATTGATTCCTCTAGCCTGGCCTTGTAGCAACTCCTTGAGGCTGAACCAAGGATGGCATGTGTGAAGGTGGCCAAGAAGTAGATAGGTCACTAGCCAAAGTCACTCAGTGAGCTTTGGGACAAAGCTAGAATATTAAAGAACACACATACACACATATATACATATATGTGTATACATAAAAATAAATATAAACATAAATATATATCATGTATCATATATTATATATTGCTGGTGACCTTTTCTCTTGTAGGCTAAGCCCGAGCAATGGGTGGCTTGATCTGAGATAGATTCAACATGTGCTTCTCTCCTGGCCTGGTACAATGTTTGGCTCTCTCTGGGCTAAGCTCCCTCCAAAAGGCCCTGCAGCCCTTAAAAGGAGCACTTAGCTGGACAGCACAGCGTAGGTACTCGTTGTCCTCAGTCAGAGGTTGGCTTCAGGCTCAACCCTGATTGCTTGTTTTTGAGGCAAGGTCCTCTGGGAATGGCCACTTTTCTCTGGCCAACTCCTGCTCAAATCCAGGGCTTGTATTTGTCTAAAGAAGATAAACAAGAAGGATTGACAACCAGGACTGAGCAGAACCTCTCAGCATCTCTGAATCCATGGAGACCCATTGCAGAAAGAGCTCTGAGCTCCACCTCCTGCTCAGGAAACGAGAGCCCAACTACAGAATGAGCTCGTCTGTCAAGAAGGAAGAAAGCCACCTTCCTTCTACTCTCTGGTGTTTAACTCTGGTGTGGGTATTTGAGAGCCAAGGGAATTGAAAAGATCCCCTGGGGCCTTCCAACTGCTTTTAGTGGGAGGTTGAAGGCACCGAAGCCACAGACTAGGCTGCCTACTCTGTTCCCCCTTCCAGCTCACAGACCTGGGGTGGTGAGGGCATCACAAACTCCATAAACAGGAGGTGGCTGACCAAGTACCAAACTATTCACACACACACACACACACACACACACACACACACACACACACACACGGCAAAGGCAGTCTGCTCTGCTCTGCCCTGCCCTGCCCTGCCCTGCCCTGCCCTGCCCTGCCCTGCCCTGCCCTGCCCTGCCCTGCCCTGCCCTGCCCTGCCCTGCCCTGCCTTGCCCTGCCTTGCCTTGCCCTCCTGCCTGGGTTTGGGCTTTCTTCAAGGCTAATGAACAGCTCATAAGTACCACAACTCTTTGGCACCTGGAGACCAGGCAGACTAACTTCCAACATGAACAGACTAACTTTAGACCCTGATTCAGGATCTGAATTAGACTTTGCCAGCCTGGCTGAGTCTGGATGCTGTGGACTTGCAGATGACTTGTGTTGCTCCAAGATGGGCTGGTTCATGATAACAAGCCTTGGCCTCCAAAAGACAACCCCTTTCCGGGTCACCAATACTTCCAGTTGCCTGGTAGATATGTCATGGAAATCTACCCTGATATTCGGTGTGTGTCATGCAGGCTCCAGAAGGTCCCCAGTTCCTTCCCTTGCCCCTGAGAACACATACATGGGCTGAAAAATAGATCCAAGAAGCTTCCTTAGCCAGCACCTACCCCGATAAACCTTTGACTATGCTAGTGCAAGAGTCATCACGCTAAGGCCCACGGCTTGGCCTAAGACCGTCTACGGAGCTCAAATGTAATTGCAGATGTGTAAGGTAATTGGAATCTATTTCTTGGAACCTCTACAGCTCCAAAAGGAATATTTTCACAAGAAAGTGTTGTAAGAAGCATTACCTCAGGCTGAAGTCACAGCTCCTGCAGGAAAAGTGCCTGCCACAAGAGATGACTTAAGTCTGATCCCGATAACCCACATTCTTTTTTTGATAAGTTGGATGCAGTGTTCTGTGGCTGAAATCCCGGATCTGGGGAGGCAGAGATAGGTGGAGCTCATTGGCCACTAAGCCTAATGGGAAAGCCACAGGCCAATGAGAGAAAGACCCTGTCTCCCATTCAAATACTAACCAGGACCAACCCTGCTTAACTTCTGAGATTAGATGAGTTAGTGGTATGTACAGGGATGAGACCTTGTTTCAAAAAACAAAGTGGACAGGAACCGAGGAACAATGCCAGAGGCTATATGCTCTGGTGTTATACATGCACACACATAAGTAAATAAAATAATAAATATATAATGTATTATAGCAATATCATATTATTGTGTATATTATATAGTACATATGCATAATATATTATAAAATATTATAATGTAGAATATTATACTATGATATACATTTGTGTGATGATATATCATATATGTATATGATATAATGAGACATATGCATGATATATAATGTATAGTATAATATGCTGTTTGTTATATATTATACATGCATATAATATATGATATATGCATGATATATAATATGCTAAGGTATACTAGCCTGCCCTGCCTGCTCACCTTACTCCCTTAGGAGGCCACCAGGCTGTTGTACCTGGGTCTGCTTTCCCTTGTTTCTTTTAGGGTCATTGCCATAGTCTTCATCTCTTGGCCTTCTCTTAAAGGCTCTATGCAGCCTGAGCCCACAGCCAGGGGCAGACCAGGCTTATCAGGGAGTAAGTGCCTCTGCCAGTGACTGACAGGCACTGGACACATTCTTCAACCTCAGCAACTGTTGGGTGGACAAGGTGAGGCACATTCCATTCCACCTCCTCGAGGTCCCCAGTGGATGACGGAGGTGAGCCACAGGAGAATCTGCTCACCAACATGCCTTGAAGTCACCCTTTCCTCTTCAACCCACGTGAACCCCACGTTGTAAGAAAAATCAGAAAGAACATTCAAGCAATTGTGACTCCTCCAGGGTTGTATTAGGTTTAAATCCAGGAGAAAAATGAGGCTGCAGTAAATAACTTGAATGGGCAGTGTCCTCTTAGTCCTGGGCTTGGGTAAATAATTATCTCCTCACGTGTTTCCTGCCTGGAGGCCAAGGACGAACAATCTGCTTCATTCATCCCTGTGTGCTCAGTGCCTAGAACCTGTGTGGCACACAGTAGGTTCTCAATAAGTGCTCAGAAGAGATCTCCCAGGGGACTCAACTGTGATGCTCGGAGAATGAGTGTGTCTGGGACCCTCTTCTGTCCACCTGCCGCCTTCACTAGCTGTGCAGTAGTTGGAGCTTGGTGGTGTATAACTGTAACTGCAGCACCTGAGAGGTGGAGGCAGGAGGATCATCAGGACTTCAGGGTATCCTCAGCTACACAAGTTTGATGTCAGCTTGAGCTATACCAAAACAAAACAAAACAAAACTAAACTAAACAAAAACAAACAAACAAACAAAAACCTACCACCACCACCAACAAAAACTTGTCTCAAAAAAATGACATTGCTAAATTGAATTTTCTCTAATATTAGAGAAATTGATTTCAGGTTCAAGGCTAACAAGATACTCTAAGGGTTCTTAATTTAAGAATGATGTAATTACATTATACAGGAGAGAGAAGCCAGGAGCTGGGGGTTCCCTCCCAGTCCTGAACCAAGAATTGCTGTGTGCTGGGAGCAGTGACTAAGATATTTGGTGTCACTTTAGATGTCATTTCTACAAGCCCCACTCATTCTAAGTTTTCTTGTTATTATCTCTACATGGCATTTATTGTTCACACCAAAGAGGACTCTGATAGCATCTGAGCTGAGGAATATAGTTCAGGAATCTGTCTTGCCTCAGCTTTCTGAAAAAATCACCTAATTGCACAAAGAAGAAAAAAAAGAGAAAGAAGCTGATGGCACCCTCCGGTCCTATTTGTCACCCATAGGTCTCAGATGGTTGGATACCCCAGGGAGCCCCAGTTTCTATGTTGATTTCAGTGTCAATGCTGCCTGGGTTAGTAAGCAGAAGCAAAGATATGGGAGGACCCAATGAGACAGATGTGTCTGTCTGGCTTTCCACTTCCTTGCATGAGTCACACCAGGCAGCCTCACCTCCTCTTAACAGTGTGCCGTCCCCCTCAGAGAAGCGTAGGGGGACAGCAGATCTGGGGACTCTTGCCCGTCCGGACTGAGTCAGCCTCCATATTCTCTGGCTGCTGAGTAGGCTGGCCAGCTCACATAGGCGGCATCCCTTTTTCCTTGACAAAGCAAACTAGAAAGTAGAAGGAGGGGAGGATGGGAGGGAGACAGGAACGTTTTTCCAGGTTCCTCTGCAGGGAATTAGTGTTTTTACTGGGAAATGCCTTTGATGACTCCCAGTGGCTGGTGACAGATCCCAGAAGGGACCCAGTCCCCACTGGAGTTTCCTCTCTGGTTTTGTTCTTTCCTCTCCCAGTACCAGTCCTCAGAACCCTCACTTTTATAGATGGATACCTTCAGTGGAGCCCAGAAAATTGAATGGTGTAACAGGGTCCCAGACCTTCATATGACTGGCTCCATAATGGAAGTACCATTCAGGCCACAAAACTCAGCACAAAGACAGCACCTCCTACCAAAATGACAAATTCATCAATGTGTCCACAGTTCTGGGAAAGTCTCTAAATATATAACCTTGGTTTTTGGCTTCTGTAGTTCCACATCTGTTTAACTAACTACTCTTGCTTACGGAAGCATGTCAACCAAGAGCATGGTTTGTGTGTGTGTGTGTGTGTGTGTGTGTGTGTGTGCATAAAAGCTCACCCTCAGAAAGGATTACTGCTACACTGAGATTCCCAATACCCAGTATAGTTGTCAGTGGACTAACTTTCGATTGGCTTAAACCCATATCTGAGCAGTCTTCTCTAGTGGATAACTCCCCCGACCCCCACCACCAAAAGGACCTCTGGATTTGAATTTAAAAGCAAATCCATGAACAAATTAAAGACTAGATATCTTCACACATACATTTGTGTTGGTCCCAGGAGCAGTGCCTTCAATACTGCTCAGAGGCCCACTTTAACATTTGAGGTCAGGTTCAGCTCTAGGCTTGTCATCTCAAGAGGAATTCCCATGGAATTCTTAAGCAAGCGCCTACATGTGCGAACTCCTGAATTCAGAGTTGACTCTCCAGTACAACAGGTAAAGTTGCTTGAAAAAGCTAGGTACTTGCTAGTTTGGGCTTTGGCAGCTTTGAGTAGGTAGCTCTTTCTTTTACCAGTCAGCTGAGCCCACCACGCCCTGTCCTAAAACAGGCTCTTGGCCTGATTTAATCCTGGCTGTTGAGAAGATTCAAAGAGCATCACAGGAGGCCAGCCTTGACCATGAACAGAGCACGGCCCAGGTCAGAAGGGACCTGTATAAGGTCATGTATAAGATATTGAGAATTTGCCAGGAGTTGACAGTCTTAGGCTCACATAGAAGTGACTTGGGTGGCACCTACCAGCCATAGCTCGCAGTGGTTAGATGTCTAGGTTGCAGAGTCAGCACAGTGGATTGCTGGCTATGACCTTCAACACCACCATGACCTTGGGCAATACAAACACATCACTTGGCTTTTCAGACTTCTACCTCTAGTACCTCCTCACTGAGCCCTGCAGAAGCACCAAATGAGGCCACAGGTGAGGAGAACTAGACCCAGAGCCTCAGATGTTCAACTCCTGGCAGCCATTGTAATCTACGAACTAAATTATAAGAGTAGTTTCCACAGTTCTTCACTGTTTCTCCAGTAGGGAGCTTGCCCAAGAGTTTGCTGATGTACACGACAGAATATACCACACAATAAAACATGGTTTTCATTCTATAGGACAATTTCCTTCCAGAAAAAAAGTGTAGTTTTGAAAATTGGTACAAATTTTGAAGAAAGTCTTCTGTAAAATGATACTTCCTTAAACTGCTTTTATTTATATTTAAAAAAACAATTAACCATAATGTGCACACCCGTGGCTTCTTCTGGATTGTTTCCATAGAGATATAGTTGAAACAAACTAAATATAATTAAGTGAAAGCGTCCATAAGTGTACAGCTTGTTTTGGACTAGTCTCTAGAGGTATAAACAGGATAATGGAATTTTGACCTTGGGTCTGTTCTGTACTGGCAATTGGAATATATTGACATATGTACATGACTACTAAGTTCTGCATGCCCTTAGCTAGGTTCAGTGGCCAGAGAAAGCAAGTGGTGTGTGCTATCCCACTGCCCTGGATGGCTAGACCGATCACTGCCATAGCAGTTAAGCTAGGGGCCCTTTCTAAGATGACTGATACCCTTGAATGTCCTACCTGGCTGTTGTATAGGAGAGAGGGTTGGGAGGTAGCCTGCCTTCATGCCCAATTCTGCTCTACTTTAGTTGTGTGACCTTTTGGAGCCTCATTTGACGGCTTCGTAAATGAAAGCATCTGTTGCATCGCAGGGGCTCCATCCCAAGAATGTGAACAGCCAGTTCTACTTCTAACCCCTGGTGTCCTCTGGCATGTGGAGAGTGAGGTTGGTGGCAGGCTGTGCAGTGACTGACAGCTATGGCAGGTAGGTGCTGGTGTCTAGAACTCATTCAGGACTATTTCCTGAGTCTATTCCATCCCAATATATACACCAGCAGGGTGTAGATGACTGTGTAATACACTGATATTTACCGAGGTCCTTCCACAGAACAGTGGGCTGAAGGGCATGTTGTGGAGAATACAGAAGTGGACCCTTGTCTTCAAGAAGGCCAGAGACCAAATGGCAGCTCTGTCTGCAGCAAGCCTTGTGTATTGGCGGCATAATAGCTACCTTTCTGGGAAGAAGAAATGATCAAACCTGCCTGGCTTAATATAGGAGTTCAATATAATATACATTAACATACATTAAGCTTGGTAGACTTTTTAAAATTACAGATTGGATTGTTAAATAGTAAGTGTGATATGCTAAGTTCCTGGCACCCATTTTTTCTTTTAGCAGGAAATTAGTCTTATCCAACAATATGTTAAATATGTATGTATATATGTATGTATGCATGCCTTTGAACCTGGAAATTTTGATTCCAATATTTTTTTAGAGGAATACTCTGTCACATATCAAAGATCTGTGTACTCAGATGGCCAGCGCAGTGAGTTTACTTACATGCCCATTAACTGAGAGATAGTTAGAGCAACCGACACACTGCCATTTAAAATAACCAAATAGATTTTTAAAAAAATAAAGCCCCTAGCATCTAGCATGACATCTAACACATAATAGCTACTGAATGACTCATAAAGACTGTCAGGTCTAAAAGAAACTCCATTTTCCCAGATTCTGGTGGTCAGACAAAAGCATTCTTCAGGAACTCATAAAGCCAGTTCCCCTCCACAAAAGGAGACATCCTTATCATTGGCAGAAAAGCGCAAATGCTATCTGAGATGTCTACTAACATTCTAAACCACATCTGGCCCCCAGGCTCCCTCAGTATCACAAGTCTCTGCTACCATTTCAGAGTCCGTGCTGACATCTTGGCTTTTCCCAGCTCTTCCTGTGTGTTTCCCACTCCAAATTCTCCAGCTCATAAGTTTTCTTCCCTCAGCTTCTCATTCTTCTTATAACCATGTGATTTCTGCTATGTGCTCTCTTGGTCCTCTCTGTCTTCACCTCTTCCTCCCTCCCCCTACTCTGCTCCTGCTTCTCTCCTGGCCAGGCCCACTTGCTGGCCATGTCCAGTCTGGAATCTTCTCTCACTGCTCTGGACTCTTACAGATGCCTCTGGCTGTTCTTTCTCTCTAATCTACAATAAAAACCTTCCCCTTAACCATACCATGAGTTGTCAGTTTATACAATGACTATTATTACTAATTAATCATTAATCTTAGTAATATCAATAGCTATCAATATAAAAGCATCATTAGCTTTTGTGTGGGCCAATGTTCAGATGTATCTGAGAGAAACACAAAAAGACTGGAGCACAGAACCCATCCCCTGACAAGTGTGTCCCATCTCTTCCTGTGTCTCTAAGAAGTCTCTGTAGAATCCCTAGACACAGCTCATAGGGGCTCTGGAACAGAAAACACAAGCCTGGGGAATAGGGTCTGTTTGTTTGTTTGTTTGTTTGTTTCAGTTGTGGTTAATCTCTCACTGCAAAGCACACAGCTGCAAGATCTGAGCTGTTCTGAGCTGCTTCTAACCCAGCTCTCTAAGAAGCAAGCCCAGATTTCTTTGTAAAGATCTAATATATAGAATGACAGGCACTCTGTGGCCCTCAGCTAAGCCCCTCAGGAGTAGGCAGAGGAATTTCAGGCATCTTTTTGATCTCTAATGAATCCAGATTAGCAGGCCTGCTTGGTGGGCAAGGAGACCCACTGTGAATTCCAGTATCTTAAATGCTTTGAATTCTTACTTCTGGAATATATTCCATTTATTTATTGCACATGTTACCCTGTATAAATTTTTGGACTGTTTCCTGGTGCAACTGGAACCCTAACATTATCAAAGTGAGGTGAATTAATAAATTTGTAAGACTTTATATTTTCAGCTTCACCCTCTCCCACAACCCTGTCACCCAGAAAGGCTTACTATATCAAGTGTCTGTTCTGCTTTCTGTAGGAAAACAATCATGCCGTCATAGTAACTAAAATCTACCCAGTCCTTATGACAAGCCAAGAATGAGCAGAAATCTCCCTGGATTTCACATAATGTCTTTAGCAATCCCCTTTGTCAGTAATGGATTATCCTGTTTTACAGCTGAGCATCAAGAAGCTGAGAGAGGTTGTGTAACCTGCGGCAAGTCTCATGTGTAGCTGATAGGGTAGGGTTAGAGCCTCGTCCCCGAATTGTCATCACTACCCTGCTTTTCATCATCACACTCCACTTTTTCCATAGTTCTAGACACCTTCCAGAATCTTCTCCATGTCTTTTGGTAGTCGAGATGTTTATCTTCCCAAGGGCTAAAAGAATGATTGCATTTTAGATAAACTGGTGCTTTCAAGAAAGCTGTCACAGGCCACCAGGAGGCCACTATACAGACCCAGCAGCCTGCCTTGCCTTTCTGGTTAATGGACACTGAAAATGGAAAAGTTAGCTGCTGGCTGGGTGTCTTTGAACTTTTCATATCAAGAGAAGGGACAACAATGCTTCCTTGCAAATATATTGGAGACTTCAGCTATGCTTGGAATGTAGAACTATGCTTGGGAGTCCCATTTTTTACCTCCTGAAGGAACCAAATCCTGCCATCTGTCTCAAAACTCCTTATAATGTTTTCCTTAAAAATATTGAGCCCGGGTTATGAAAGTTGACCTGCGTTCACACAGTTGCCAGCAGCAGAGTTGGGGTGGAGGGAGCTATCTAGTGTGGAAACCTGGGGCTAACGTGAGAGACTAGGAGTTAGACTCCTTACTAGGCAGACAGATAAGGAAGGAGACCACGGCTAGTTAATAAAGTTGGCGAACTTCAAAGATGGCTGGCTTCTTCTTCAACCGCCTGACCTGAGACAAAAGTCTGGCAGTTTAAAGCAAAGGCCGTGCAGACTGTTTACTCCACCAGCAGGCTACCTGCTGACGGACTGGCTCAACAGTTAGAGGTCAGATCAGGACGTGTTACACAACAGTTGTGAGCCAATCTATCATTCTTTCTTTCTTCAAACTAACCAGCTCTAAAGTGGGAGAGGAAAACCCTTCAGAAGCTTAAGAACCCCAGGAACAGATTGGCTTTTAAGCTTCCCGAGTCCCTTCCCCCAACCCCCTGATGATCTGCAAGGGTATGCCTCTGTGTATGTGCAGTATTTGTGTCTCTTCACCTCAAGAAACAACTTCTTCAACTGCTGATTCTGTCTGCTGCTATCTGCAGCATTTGAGATTTTCTCCACTGCTACTATAGCCCATTTTTTTCTGCCTTCAGAGCCTAGAATAATTGTCCTCTGAGAGGCTCCACCCAGCAGCTGACCAAAACAAACGCAGATACCCACAGCCAAATATTAGATGGAGCACAGGAAATCTTGTGGAAGAGTTGGGGGAAGGATTGAGGAGCCCAGAGGGGATAGGGGCTCCACAAGAAGACCAACAGAGTCAACTAATCTGGACACTTGGGGGATCCCGGAGACTGAACCTCCAACCAAAGAGCAGACAAGGTCTAGCAGATGTACAACAGATTCAAGGGGTAGCAGCTGTACAGCTTGGTCTTCATGCCAGTCCCCCCAAAACTGGAATGGGGTCTGCCCCTGACTCTGCTGCCTGCCTGTGGATCCTGTTCCCCTAGCTGGGCTACCCCAGTGGGAAAGGATGCCCCTAGCCTTGCAGTGAGTTGAGGTGCCAGGGTGAGTTGGTTCCGGGAGAGGTACTTCCCCAGCTTCTTAGAGGTGAAGGGGAGGGACTGGGAAAAGAAGGGGCCTGTGATCGGGATGTAAAGTGAATACATAAATAAATTAATGGGAAAAAATTTCGGTCTTCTAATTCTTAAACTGACTGGAAAAAACCAAATAAGCAAACAGAATCAAGCTCCCTAGACTGCATCAAAGGGGACAGAACAAAGGTAAGTGCTAGAATGACAGAGATCTTCTCACTCTCTGAAGAAGATCTCAGAAGCCACAAGAAGGAGTGATCGTCTGTGTCTGAGTAGCTCCACACTACTTCCTGTGCTTCTGAATTTGCACTTCCCAGTAGAACAGGGCCCTAAAGCCCTAACTCTAAGGCATCAGATCTACGGCACCTGTGTGTAGTCCGGTAGGAAAGTCTGGGCTAGATGGTGTTTACTATCGTCATAGTAGCCAAGTGTCTGTTATCTATACTTGGCAAGCAGGGATTAAAGTAACACACCCCACCCTGCCCCCACCCACCCATGACAGAAACACACACAGGAGCAGTTAAGGTGCATTTAGGAGATTTCAGGTTCACAAAGGGGCAGTCCACTAGTGGTTTATCCGTCAAAGACAGTTTGGAATATGGTTGCGGTATGGGGAGGGGGAACTTTGACAAAGACAAAGAGTACCCCCATCACTCTTCTCAACAAAAGTAATGATGGTGGTCCGTCTGTTGCAATAATCCAGAACACTTGCTAACTTAGAGATACAATGTGTCTTTCTGTCTCTTCTCTCCTGTATAAACAGAGGTTAGCCCATGATGCCCTTGCCAGGAAGAAAAAAAAAATCCTTATTTAGAAGTTCCCACTAGCTGTTCCATATCAGCCTAGATCTGCTCTTGTGGTGAACTTCCCAGCCTGAAGACTTCTCAAAATAATCTCGAGACCCTAGATACATACACAAGGTTGACAAGGCTCTGCTCTGATGTGATATTTGAGTCTTATCCTCTGGGATGACATGTTGTGTTGTTTTGATTCCAAACTTAGCCTGTTGGATTACATGTGAAAAAGTCTCCTGTCTGGGACAGCCTGAAATTGTTTGCAGAGTGAAACTATGATCAGACTTGCCAAAGACAGATTTAAAACACACACACACACACACACACACACACACACACACACACACACACATTTCAAAATAATATGAACATTTATGGAGATGCTCCATTCCAGAAGTTTTTAATGTCAGATATTTTTCCTCAGACAACATTGGGCTAAATAGGTTAAACACCATAGCAGTCTGCCAAACCTTTCTCTCCATCCCCTGAGTGTGTTGCACGTGCAGTTCCAGCCATCTCTTTCTGCCCCAGTTCGTGAAATGTCCCCTTTCACTTGCACGTGTATCCCCCAAGGCTCCATTTTTCGCTTCTGACCTCTCACCGAGTGCCTAGCATCATACTTAATGTTGCCCAACATGCATTTCACGCAAAGGTCCTGTCTCCTCTCCAACAGTGTCTCAGAACAGCACCGCTCCCTTCTTCCCAGTTCTGACGGTTCCTCTGCCCTTTGCGCTAAGAGAGACCGGGAAAGGAAAACAAAAGAGTACAGTTTAGTTCGCAGTGATGCCTTTAATCTGACGGTGCAGTTATTATCTGTATAACTTTTCACCACTACATAAAGGTCTTGTTGTTGTTGCTGTTGTTGTTTTTAAGCTCTGTGATTGGATTCTTGTGTTCCCAGAAGCCACAATTAAGAAATGGCCAGTAAGGTTCACCACGATGAATCATAGACTTCAGCCCAACTTCCTTTGACAGTGGGGACTTTTAACCAAATAAAGAGACAGAAACCCAACTCAAACTAGCTTAAGCATGGTCAGATTTATGAGAACTGAAAAGTCCAGGAGAGCCTGAGGTTGAAACTGCTGGACTTGTGTGCCCAGATCATGTGCCAGAGCCCTGGCTTTCTCCCTCTTCTCCAGTGCTCCGTGCTCAGACCAGCTTTCCCCACGTTAGGCAAAGGCAGCTGCCATCACTTCTGACCAGATCTGCAATCCTGCTAGAGAGCATCAACCAGCTTCCTTTACTGCAGCAAACACTCTAGAACCCGTTTGCTCTGATTGGCCAGCTTAGTCATGTGCCCACCCTTCAACCAATTGCCGTAAGTTGTTCCTGAAGATGTCTTAAAAATGGTGCCTAAACAGCGTGGTCAACATTAAATGGTAAAGATTCAAGAATTTTGAATACTATAAAATAATTATAAGTTATCTATTATATATAAGTTATAAACTATAAAATAATTATAATATAAAAATATATAACAATTATTGTTAAGTGCACAATGCTACGTTTCCACACAAAAAGATTGCACTGATGCACTTTGGACAGTGATGACAGAGCCATTGTCTGTGCCACCACAGGTCAAGAAGAACTCGGTGGCAGAGAGGGCCAATCTAGGTTTTGCTGAGTGTCTGATATGGCAAGCTGGACTCTGACTAGGACCCTCCATATGGATGTAGATTCTGCTCCTCACTGCAGAATTTTTGGCTGTGTGAACTTGTATGTGGAGCATGATTTTGTGAACCCAACTTCCTCCACTTGGGAAAAGAGGTAACATTGTTCTCCTCCTCCTCCTCCTCTTCCTCCTCCTCCTCCTCCCCCTTCTCCTTTCCCTTCTTTCCCCTCTTTAACAACTCAAACAACAGAATTTTATTTTCTCATAATTCTGGGCGATAGAAATTGAAGATTAAGATGCTAACAGTGTTGGCCTGTCTTCCTGGTTTACAGTCTGGTGGGTTCTCACTGTGTCTTCATGACACCTTTTGTCTCATCAGAGTGACAGATGGACAGAGTCCCCAGCCCTTGATATCTCAGGTGCCAAGTGCTTCAAGGCTGGGGCAGTGTGGAACAATGGATATATATATATATATATATATATATATATATATATATATATATAATATATATTAATATATATACATATATACATATATGTATATGTATATATGTATATATATACATGTGGATATATACATATACGTATATGTATATATGTATATATATACATATACGTATATGTATATATGTATATATATACATATACATATATGTGTGTATATATACATATATACATATACGTATATGTATATATGTATATATATTAATATATATTATATATAATATATTACATTAATATATGTTATAACAATTATTAATATAATATATATATGGGGACAAATCAAGTCAATTTTTAGTGTCTATTTAGATATTTTGCAAATATCCTGATTGGTAGAAGACAGCAACCTGGAAATGGACCTGGACTTTTGTCCTAGAATATCTACTAGTCTGAACCTTGAACTTTAGCTCCAAATACCTTAATTCTCACTGCCATGAACATGAACCTCAGTGCACAGGCTGACCCAGTGTTACAACATCATCTTCCCAGGATTTCCAATGTTTAAGAAAGTTTGAGAGTCAGCAGTGATGACTAGAAGGTACCCCAGTAAATGTGCCTCTCACACCTTTTCCTGATCTCGGCTTTCCTCCCTCAAATCCTTTTCAATTTCAAGGATCACCTTCCTGAAAGAACATTTATTCACTGTCCTTTTTGCTGCCATTTCTGCGCCTAAACCAGAGCTCAGGAAAATATCCCTTCAGTGTTTTGCTTGCACAGAGTCTGTAACTACAGTGCTGTCCGTGGAGGACTGAGCATTCGCCCATTCTTTCCCAGAAAAGATTCCAGCCCATCTATTTATAAAAGCTGTCATAGAAAGAATTCCATGGACTCTCTAGCTTTGCCACAGTATAAACAGGTGTCATGCTGGCTGGCTCACCAACTGCCTGGGTTTCCACAACCAGCACAAATGAGCCATTTTTTTTTTCCTCAGCTCCAGATGTGGCATCCCACCCCATACTTATCTACACTGAGCTTCCAGTGTCCCTCAAGCTGCCTGACACATGCAGCTTCCTGAGCCTGCAAAGAAAGGCAGGCATGGGGCTGCAGGCTTTACCACTTGGTTTTCAGACCTGCTGAGAGGTCCTGGGCTAATGGACCGGAAGCTTCTAGAAGGTCCTCATCTGGGTTCTTTTTCCTCCTCTATAGTCAACAACCAGCTAAAAAGGAAAAGGTTCATGGGATGATTGTCACAGAAACATTGGCAGCTAATTCTGAATGAATGTTTAACTTTCACAGCATCTGCGACCAAGAACAAAGTAGTTGAAGGTTATACTGACCTGGCAGATTTGAACCAGTGACCTGATTGGTCACTGCTTGTGGAGCCTCTGCCCTGGGCTTGCAATCAACAACATGGTTAAAGGAATACGAATTCTGGAGGCCCCAGAGAGGAGACGAGACAGCAAGGAGGGGACAGCAAGAAAGAGGACAGGGACAGAGGCATCAGGGGATTAGAACAAGGGACAGAGAGAGCCAGGAGGAACTACACTTCAGATGGACACTTGCTATGTCGTGGCAGATACCATAAATGTGGACTGGGGATGGGTCACTTCCCTGGATTCAGTTTCTTATTAGCTGCCCCCTCACTTGGAATCACTTCATGTGACATTGGAGCTCCTTTGTGACCTGGTTCTTCTGGCTCAACAAGCTAAAATTGTGCAGTATGCAAAGATGGCACCCAAGAGGCTGCTGTGAGCCAGGCCCACCCATCCCCTACACACCTTCCACTGACCACAACGGCTACAAACTTGCAGGACATAGCTCAGATGGGAGAGTGCTTGCCCAGTGTGTATGTATATCTGGGTTCCATCCTCAGTATCAGTTAACGGGGCATGGTGGTGCAGACCTGTAGTCCTAGCACTGAGGAGGTGGAGGCAGGTGCATCTGATGTTCATGTAAAGAATTCTAGGTCAGCCTTAGGCTACATGAGACCCTGGCGGGGGGGGGGGGAGCAGGGGGGAGGCAAAGCTCACACTGCCTGTGAATGGAGAAATGCTTTCCATCTTCATGGCCAGAAAGGAGAAGCGTGGATAACGATAGTTGTTCTAGCAAGCCATCTTTGTTATGTACACTTCTCACGTGCTGTCCTTTTCCCATTCACAGTACTTCTGTTTAGATGGCCCCTGAATCTGTAGGAACCATTTACTTTGTGACACCTTTTCTGGTGCCCCTCTCAGGTAATCCCTTGGTGTCTCTGAGCTTGCACTAAAGGCGCCACCCAATACTGGTCACATCATACACACACAACTTCCGTAGTCTTACCAGCTCCCCCATACTTGACCCTAAAGTTCAACAAAAGAAACTATGTGCTTTGTCTCTCAATTCTCAGAGCCTGATATTTAGTTGGTGGTAGATAATATGTGTTGAATAAAGGCTTGGCTGGCTTCTAAAGGGCCAGGATCCTTGGTGTGGCCCAGAACAGTTATTTCAACTAAAAAAGGTAAAACTGCACAGAAAGTCCTCCAGTAACTTTGCTTCACTGGACACCCTCCCCTGGGTCAGGTCTCTTGTTAGGATCCCTAAGAAGAGCCGAAGTGGCTCGTATTAGGGATTTGGGGATAGTGCCGATGACTGATTTAGTATTCAGCCCACTAGCTGTCTTAAAGAGCCTGATTAGGCTTTCAAGAGAATGTTGGAGTTTGATCACAACATCCTGGGAGACGAGGAAGAGGGAAATAGATGCCCATTGTATGAACTGGGCTGTGACTGCAGCAGGCTGAGGAGGGAAGGCGGCCTTCTGGAGTTGCTTCTATTTGCTTAACATCTGAGTACATCAACAATTACATAGCAACACTCCAGGACAGCATCTATGGCCCCCACTTTTCTCTGAGCTACTTTTAGTCAGGATTGAAGACAGTAAAACCTTATTAAGGTTTCACAGGGGAGGAGAGCTGAGTCACTTCCACGCCTGGCTCCCAGCCAGAATCATTAGCAAGCCTAAGTAAGGGTGAGAAAGTGGGGTGGCAGGGTAGAGTTAACAACTTTTGAAGACGAGAATTATATGGCTCACACATACAAGAACAAATAAAAACGGGGAGGCTACCTCATGAAGGATGAGTAACTCTAGCAGTATGCCCAGGTCCTCAGATGCAGGGGGGCAGAGCAGTCACCCACACTTCCTGCTGTCTGGTCTAGAGGAGTTAGTTATCTACAGCTTTGGGTCCTCCAGGACCTCCCTCTCTCGCTCATTTTTGGGTTTGATTCATTAGGACAAAACGGATAAACATAAACAGATTTTCTAACTTTAAATGTCAAACCACACCTTTTGAATCATGCCCTCACTTAACATTCGGATGCTTCTTTCCCTGGTTGATTTGTTTCATATTCAAGTATTTTTGGGGGGGAGGGGCTTTGAAGGGTTCCTGAAGGCACAAGAACAGGCTGCTTAGGGATATAATGGCCAGAGGACAGTATTTCCTAAAGGCCTCTGGAGAACGGGCGCTATCCTCACCGGAAGGGAGAGCAGATGAGATCCCTTCCCGATGCAGCTGTGGGCATTAATGTTATTAATGCCTGGGTTTGCCAAGCTCTGATGGTCGTGGGGGAGACAGCTAACATACATTGAAATTTAGAATGCCCTGGGCCCTAATTTAACCCAACACATCGGATCTCCGTTACCTCATAATTGCTCTGTAACATGTATTGTCAGCGGGGAAGTAGCTGAGAAATTCATTTCCAGAACGGAATAAGACAGAAACCTCCTGAGAAGTCCCACAAACCGATGACACTGAGTTCATTCAACCACAGCAGCTCTGCCCTTGGGATCCAGAGGGGATTTTTCATCAACTTTTATTCTGGATTTCTGCACTTACCACCCCACTTTAGATGAAGCTGCCACCATCTCTCACCTCAGCAACACGAATCAACCACAAATCTGCTGTGTTTCCCGATGCCAACCCGCTGTTTAAACCACTGCCCGTGGCAAAAGTGAGAGGCAGGAGTCACAGTGGGATCCAGGGGCCACCGGCCTCACTAGTTATTCAACATGGAAACCCTTCTGCCATACCTCTCTTCACAGAGCAGTAATTTAATTTACCCAGCAATGGCAGAGGCAAGCTTCAAACCTGGCAGTTACTCCACAGCCTTAAACACTCCTCCCTTTTATCAGCTCACAGATTGATCTCTGGGCTCTCATACTTCCCTGTAATCTTCAGTAGTCAACGATCCCTTTTATATAGCATGGCTAAAGCCCTCCAATAGCTCTTCATTAACCCCAACACTCCGTGAGGCCCCAGGAGGCCCCATGTGATCCAGCCATCCTGACCTTTTATGGTTTCCTGAGATCTTGCTGAGTCTGTCACCCCAGGATCTTTGCCCCTGCCCCTGCCCCTGCCCCTGCCCCTGCCCCTGCCCCTGCCCCTGCCCCTGCCCCTGCCCCTGCCCCTGCCCCTGCCCCTGCCCCTGCCCCTGCCCCTGCCCCTGCCCCTGCCCCTGCCCCTGCCCCTGCCCCTGCCCCTGCCCCTGCCCCTGCCCTATATTTGCCCTGGATCCTTCCTGAGTCTGTTCCTCACCTCATTAAAGACCGTCAAAACGCTACCTTCCACAGAGAGTTTTCTGTGATCTTTCTATGTAAAATAAGCCTTGACTCTCACCTTCATTCCTTGGTCCTTCCTTGTTGAACTTCAAAATAGAATTCCTACTCATTGATTTCTTGGCATATAGACCCTTGGGTACAACCTGGGACTTTCCATCCTCATCACTGGGCTTCCAGAGCTAGAAGAGCTCTCTGCCTGTCTCGTGGAGGGATCTCAGTTGAGTGAAGGAAGGTGCACCTGCCCGGCCTCCACACTTGGTCGGATCTCAGGACAAGGTGAGGAAAGCAGTGTGGGGAAACCCAGGAGAGGAGAAGAAAGTCGCCATCCTTATTTCTGCGTTTACTGGGTGATTTGGACTATGAGGCACGGAGCACTTACTGTATCTCCTTCAGTTCCCACATCCTCCGAAGCAGGTAATGACCCTAAGCGAGGAAACACTGAGCTTGGTGGGCGGAACCCATTTGTATCAATTCCTGACCTGTTCTTGGTCACAGCAAAGGGTTTCTTATCAAAGATGAATTGCTTATCGCCATGTGGCCCAAACCACTTATGATTCAGTTGCTCTATCTTACGGACTGTTTAATTTGTGTTGCTTTCTACTGTGTCTCCAAGATAAAAGGCATACTCCTACGCCCACCATTTCCTCCATTCAGCCCTTAAAATCTCCCCAGTGAATCTGTGTCATTTGTTGAACCCATTTCCTCTGTAAATGGCTGTGTCAGTTTTGCGGGAGAAGGAACCTGAGTTTTTCTAAAGATTTTTTTTTTTCTAAAACACCTTTAGAAACTAAGATGTCATTATATAAAGCAACAAACCACACTTCAGCTGCCCGACCATTCTCTCCCATGCAGAAGCACCAGCCTGCTACAAGGCTTAAAACCTTCATTTTGTGCCAATAAAAATTCCTAGGGTCCATATCAATTTTTTTTTAAATTTTCATGCTTTTATTATGGGAATGTTGAACACCAGCCTCTGAACCAATTTAGTTTTATGCTTCACTAAATACATCAAAATTATGAGCATGAGGCCTTAGAAATTAACAAATCTATTTCAAATATTTTTGATATTCATAATATTTTTACTGATTATTTGGGAAATAAAAAAAAAAGTAAAAATCTCCTTCCCTAGGCTAAACCTTCCTTGGTTTCTTGTGTAGTAAGACACGGGCCATTCAGTTGGTTTGTGGTTAACCTGAATTTACACAATAAGGATGTGGCTCCCACTGCAAGTTTATGCCTGACCAAGTGCAGACTGCAAGAAGGGCCCCAGGTTATGTACAAACTCAAGGCAAACAGCTCATGCTTATGCAGATGGGGAGGGATGAGCCTGACGGGTCCCTCTATTTTTCTATACGAGTACCAATGTAAGCCCCTAAATCTAGTCTGGGGCTACAGTTGGGATCTTAGGTCACACATATTACAAGTTGAATGCCTATAACCTGAAAAGTATATAAGAGAGACCGAAGAGATGGCTCAGTAGTTAAGAGCACTTGTTCTTGCAGAGGACCCAGGTTCAAGTCCCAGCAACCACATGGCAGTTCACAACTGTCTGTAATATCAGTTGAAGGTCCAACTCCTTTGTCTAACCTCCAACAGAACCAAGAGTGCATATGGTGCACAGACAGACATGTAAGGAAAACAGACACACATAAAATAAGTAAAGCTGGGTTAAGCTCAGTTGGTAAAGGACTTATCTTGAATGAAGACTTGAGTTTGTTTCCCATAATTCGTGTTGAAAGAGAAAGAGAGAGAGAGAGAGAGAGAGAGAGAGAGAGAGAGGAGGGAGGGAGAGCGACAGGGGAGAAAGAAAGCGGAGCATGGTTGCATGTGCTTATAATTCCAATATTGGAGACGCAGAGGTAAAGAGACAGGTCCCTTGACTTGCTGGATGGCCAACCAGCCTAGCCAGTTAGGTGAGCCCCAGATCCTGGGGAGAGACCATGTCTCAAAACAGTAAGGTAAACAGCCCCTGAGGAACAACACTCAAGGTTGACCTGCAGCTTTACACACACACACACACACACACACACACACACACCACAAACGTATTTTTTATTATATAAGACTACCTATAAGTTATACTTTTAAGGCATATATGAAAATGTATGAATTGCACGTTTAGAATTAGGTCTCATCCCTGATATACCACATGTAAACATTTCAAAACCAGAAAACGAATGTGACCTGAAACACTTCTATCTCACGTATTTTGGGCAAGAAAAACTTGAGTGGTGTAGTTTAGACTCACTAAGAGTTTAGACTCACTTGGCACTTTGGGGTCCTGGAGGCTGGTTTCTAGAAATATTCAAATCCTCAAAGGCCAATAATACTAAACACCATAGTCCTGATCAGATACACTTGACCATAGAGCCAACTTCACTTCTGAATTTGGTATTCATTTGCCCTGAAAGGAAAGCAAATCTATACATACCCCTGAACCTCAGTTCTTACCCACACAGGGTCCTGAAAGAATTCTTTCTCTTGGTACTCAAATTACTAACCTGTCCCAGGTCACACAGCAAGGGAGAGAGAATCTGAATTCTAATCTTTTGAGTTTGTGTTACAAGGGAACAACGAGACTAATCAAGGCAAAAAACCAACAAATCGTGCCCTTTGTGAGGTCCAGACGTCTATCGTCAATACTGGCTGTGAGTATCGCAGTCTATAAAACATTCTCAGGCTTTTGTACAAGAGGCTAGCCGAGGATGTCAAGGAGGCACAAGAGATGGCTCTGTGGTTAAGAGCCCTTGTTGCTGTTTTGCCAGAGAACCCAAGTTTGGTTCCCAGCGTTCATATCAGGCAGCTCACAACTGTCCCTAACTCCAGCCCCTCCCTGGCCTCCTCAGGCACCCATGCACACTGCCATCAATGCATATGTTACACACAAACAAAAGTTTAAAACTATGCAGGTAGAACGGATGGCTAACAGTGAATTGCCACAACTGGGCAATTGAGGGAAGAGACAAGCCTTGACAGCCTCAGAGAGCAAGGAAGAATTCAAAATTACCTGGTAACTGGCGCCTTGAGTCAGCAAGGCCACTGGGGCCTGAAAGTCACAGCACTCATGTTTTGAAAGGACAAATCCTCTATCAAAGGTGTTTCACACAGCATTGAGTCGCTCAATGAATATACGTTAGGTATTGGCTGTTTTATTCTTCTGAAATTCCTCATCTCCAAATGGTCCCAGACAAATGGAATGTTATAATATACAATATATAGATTTTATATATGGGTACACACACACACACACACACACACACACACACATATATATATATATATATATATATATATATATATATATCACAAATCTAGGTTCTAATGCAATGTTCAAAGTTACTGCTTTAATATAGCCGCTTTAAGTTGAATGTAGTATTACATACTTCTAAACATTTGAGAGACGGAGACAGTAGGATCTTGAGTTTGAGACCTGCCTAGGCTTCATGGTGTGTAGGGAAGTTGTTCCTTTAGATAGCAGGATACTTTAGAGTTACATTTACTCAGAACTATACTGTTGCACTGTATAAAAGGAAACTAGTCTTTACTCGATGACCATCTAAAATTCTCAAGTCATTGATCACAAATGAAACCTTGTGTAACCTACTGTGTTCATAGGTGCAAAGCATCTTATTCTTTTTCAGTTTCCAGGCATCAAGTTTGCACTGAAAACCAAATGAAAAAGGTATTTCCAGTCCTTAAAGCTCTTCAGATGGTTAAATGCTAACAGAGGAGAGGCAGATGTAGCTGTCTGACAGCCAGGAACCCCAGCCTCCCTTTCATCCCTCCAGAAGAGGTCTACCTTCCAGCCTAAGTATGGGCAGAGGATGCTTCTGCCCCTCCCAGCCAGTCTCCTGATCAGCTACTATCCAGATAGAGCTGTCCTGCTCCAAGGTAGCCAGGAGACTAGCTCACACAAGCTTTGCTGTAACAGGTCTCTACTCCTCCTGAGTGACATCAGCCACAGCTAAGCCAATTCAGAGGCCAATGGAAAGTGGTTGTAACCCTGTGCAGAGTGTTTCCCATTGGGAAGGATAGAATGTTTCTATGGAAAATTAGAAAGGCCTCAAGGCTTTCTCCATTGATGGCTTCTTGTAGACTGTCTCTTATGGGATGACAGCATTTTAATACTGTTTGTTAATTTCAAATAGAGCAGAAATGGAAACCTATTGTGATAGTCTCTTTCAAAATCTTTCCTTGATTTCCTTCCTACTTGCTTTGTAGTACAACCTGGGACTCTTATTGTAGAGTACAAATTCAGCCACCAGCTAGTTTAAACTAGCTTCCTAGCCTCCCCTCTCACCTCATCGCAACCAAAGTCCACGGCTGGGATATCCTTCATGCACATGCGCACACAGTCTCCTTCCACACATGCGCACACAGTCTCCCTCTGCTCCAAAGGCTCTAGCTTTTTTTTTTTTTTTTTTGCCGACAATTTCTCAGCTTCTCTGCTCTTTCTTGTTCACACTTGGGGTTTCTCTGGGGTTGCCTTCGGCCATTTCCTCAAGTTACTCAAACCATTTATTCTAACCACTCCTCAAAGCCAAGTTCAAATGCTTCCTCTTTCCTGACTGTCCCCCAAACTCCGACTCTGCCCTCACTTCGCTTTGCCCCTCCCGGGCCATTCCTCAGAGTGACCTGTGTGACCTCCTGTGCTCCTGAAGGATGGGACCATGTCCACTCTGATCTGCATCCTTTAAAACCTGTCTGGGGTCTTGCCTGGACGAAAGTTCACTGAATATTAGCACAAGTCAAGGGAGACCACAAGCCCTGCATTCTTAAAGACACGGTGAGGCAGGAAGCTGGAAGGAAACGAAAATTGCACTGGTGGCTTCCCTGCTGGCCATTTCAACACCGACTTCGACAGCTTTCCTGTCTGCTTTGCCTTGGAGGCATCCACACTGAGGCTGTCCGCTAAAACCAGGTGTCAGTAATTTGCTGTGTTAGCCCTGTTTATCTGTAAAGCAAGCTGGGTCCTCAGGGTCTGGGGCAATATACTGGGTTTCCTTCCCACCTCCGGGTCCCTACTCTTTTTCCCTCTGGTACAGACAGGTGCTGCTACTGCAGACACTACTCGGAACCTCTGCGGTTGTTACTGAACAACTACGGTAGAAGTTGCCAGTTGTTTGAACCAGTAGGCCTTCCACTCCGTCGTCAGCATCAGAAACCCCAGTCGGGGTAAAAGGCCACTCAGAATAGAGACTATGCTGCCCATTTTAGACTATAAACACTGGTCCATGCACCAAGAGTGGAAGCTAATATTTTGTGACTTTTTGCTCCAGGCAGGACCCCAAACAGGGATCGAAGAATGCAGAGTGGAATGGACATGCTCCCGTCCTTCAGGAGCACAGAAAGTCATGTAGGCCACTCTGAGGAATGGCCCGGGAGGGGCAAAGTGAGGTGAGGGCAGAGTCAGAGTTTGGGGGACAGTCAGGAAAGAGGAAGCATTTGAACTTGGCTTTGAGGAGTGGTTAGAATAAATGGTTTGAGTAACTTGAGGAAATGGCCAAAGGTCACCCCAGAGAAACCCAAAGTGTGAACAAGAAAAAGCACAGAGAACCTGAGGCAAAGTTATCAGCCTAGAGCCTTTGTAGCTGAGGGAGACCGAGTGCGCATGCGTGAAGGGAACCATGTGTGCATGTGTGGAACTATATGTCATCTTGCTGTGCAATATCTTCTAAGCTCTGGAATTTCTGTGGCCAAACTTTTTTCCTATGACAGAGAACTACACTTTCTATCACAGGCACCTATATCTAGTCAGAGGGAGACATTTCTCACCCCTGAGTTCTTTCTATGAAACCACTGACATCATAAAATTGTTCTGAATGTTACATGAAAGTTCTGCTAAATCAGTCTTTAGAAAGACTCAAGTTCTCACCTTGAAAGACAAATCCCCTCTCTCTCCTCTCTCCACTGTCTCTCTGTTTTCTTTCTCTCTTCCCTCCCTCTCTCGTCTCTGTCTCTTTGTCTCTCTGTCTCTCTCTCCTCCCTCTCTCTCTTCTCTTTCTTCCGTCTCTCTGTCTCTCTTAGCCTCTCTCAGCTCAGGAGGTTTGGCTGGAACTCAAACCTGGGTCCTTTAGTGCGTATGTTCTAGATTCCACTTTCTTCTCCTAGTTGACTGAAGAGAAATGTCTGGCAGGGTTGAAATGAAAAGGTCTGTTGCTTATGGAGTTTGCCACATGCCAGTCACTGCAAAGTCTCTTAATGTCTAAGGCCTCATCCCACTGTGACATGTGTACAGTGTAAGGTCATGATCTTTTTGAGGTACTGAAGAGAGCCTGGAGTTCAAGGAAATGAAATGCTTATCCAAGGTGACAGAGCTCCTCAGTCACAGTGCTGGGATCCAAGTCCAGGTCTGCCTCACTCTGGAGTCCATGCCTTTGGCCACCTGATGATGGAGCAGAAGGCTGGGGATGCAGAAGTGTTTCTCTGCAAGAGGGGGAAATGAAGCTGAACAGTAAAGCATTCAGATGGGAAGGGGTGTCTCTCTGATACCGAAGGAAAAGGGGGTCAAGAGAAGAAAAAATGCCCCCGACCCACTTTTGTAATCCCACAGACTTGGAAATCTAAGGCAAGAGAATTTCATGAGCGTAAGACCAGCCGAAGTGAAACCGTCTCAAAACACAAAACAGGGGCTGGGAAGGATGGCTCCATGTGTAAGATTGCTTTCTGCACAAGCCTGATGGCCTGAGTTCCATCCCCAGAGCCCACATATAAAGCATGCCTGGCTGGAATCTCAGCCATCCCTATGAAAGATGAAGGATGGGGACAGGAGAATCACTGGAGGCTCAGAGCTGGCTGTTCTGGATTATGCGATAGACAGAAACAAGGTAAACACTCCCTGAACAGGGCGGAGTATAAGAACAGAGTGTAGGAAGTCATCCTCAGAGCAGCCTGCGTACTCACCATGCACGTGCATCTGTGTGCTCTCACACACACACACATGTACACACACACATATGCACACACACACACACACACCAAATCAACTTTTGAAAAACAAAAAAACAAAACATTTTTAAAGGCTGAGAAGATAGCTCAGTCAGTAAATACTTGCATCTCAAGCATAATGATCAGCTTTTAATCCCCAGAGCACAGACTAAAGACAACAAAAATAAACCAACCCAGAAAACCAAACTAGACGTGGTGCCAAGTGCTTAGAACTGAGGATGTGATCCCTGAGGTACAACTGCCCACCCAGCATGGTCTATTTGGTGAGTCTCAGGCTGGTGAGAGACCCCATGTAAAAATATAAAATACACACAGGGCCTGAAGAACAACACCTGAAGTTGCCTTTTGGCCTCCACTTCTTGTATGTATATGAGCACATGTACCTATACACAGGAAGTAGGGGGGGAGGAAATTTTCTCCACTGTTTCTCCGAGTGCTTTTGTCTCTGCTGACCTCTAAAGCAGCATAGGAACCCTTTTCTATCTCCTCCTTCCTCAGAAGAGAGGCCATGAGTTTCCTCTTCTGTGGTCCTCGAATTATGCAAATAGCATGGGAAAAATGCTTCTCCCTCAGGGCTGGATCTGAAAGTCTGTCCTCTTTCTGTGATTTTTCTCTTCCAGGGAAACACAGGGTGTATTTTTGTCTTAAGTAACTAGGAGTTATTGGGATGTACATACCAGCAACTGGAGCCATAAACAACATTCGTAAACTGTAACAGACATTGCACTGACACTTTGACGAGATGCCCAGACACAAACTGTTTGTGACTATTTTCAGGAATGACATTTCCAGGAAACTCCAGAGACCACATCTCAAGGCTTCTGAGCTTGCTCACCACTCGGGAGAGCTTAGAGATTGGGAAGGAAAGATTCTGTGGGGCAACCTTGATGGATAGTGCACTCAGTGACTACCCATGGTGTGTGCATCCTCACCTTCCAAAGGGCACTGGCTATGATCTCTACATTTGAGCACCAGAGTCTAACCCAGTGACTCTTCCTTATGCCCTCTCTTCTCTTTCATGGTTTTTGTTGTCTTTTCCTGGGGTGTCCTGTGACCATTTTCTTGTTGCTCTCCTTCAGAGTACACAGAGGGAGAGCTTAGCCAACCACTAGTTTTGGAAGCTTGTCGCTGTGTGGCTGGGTTGCCTGGCACTGCAAGTTTGTTAGGGACAAGGGCTAAGGAGTGTTTTGTCAATAGACTGTAAGGACAGAGATGTGTTGGATTATCCTGGATTGTGTCCTAAAGGTCACTGGGAGTGTCTAAGGAATCCTAGCAACAAGAAATAGGGTACACATACATGTCTGAAAGAAGAAATGATAACCAATCCTCCAAACAGAGTTGCCCTACTTTGGAACCAAAAACATTGCTGAGGGACTTACCTAGCATCCCAAGATACCAGGAGCCAGCTTTAGGTGGCACTAAGATATGGCAATTGCAACCAAAATGAGACTTTTCTTCCCTTCCCCTCTTTCTTCTTCCTGGGTCCTAACCACAGGGACTGGGAAGCAGCCAACCTAACCACCGCCCAGGGTTAGCTTCCAGCTGGAATGAGAAAGCATTCTGCATCTTTCCAGGTTCAAAGTTTGATTGCACTTTTGAACTGGACATCTAGTTGCTGAATTAAGTCTGCTTTTTTGTTTGTTTGTTTGTTTACAAAGACTCCAGGACTGTCTGACCAAAGAGTAAGCAAAAATGTGATGCTGTATGACTTCTGGAGGTCTTACCCACCAGCAGGGAAGGTCAGAACTAGTAAGCAGAAGATAGAGGGAGACTGAGAAGCTCCAAACGAACATGTGTTCTGTTTACCTGTTGAGTTGGCTTGTGCTCCCTGGTGACTGTTTAGACGGTGGTGGTCATATAAACACAGCTGGCTGTACCAAACAGGAAGGTCTCCAGAATCACATCAGTGGGGACCAGTCTGAGTTTGATGCCACCAGTCAAAAGAGGAGGCTCTGTACTGGGGAAGACCCTTGTCCTCTGTGTTTCTTTGGATTAATGATCCCAATCCACAAAGAAGGCTACCATGGAGCTTCCTGTCCACACTTCTCAGTGGACCTAGACCGGATCAAATGTAGAACTCAGCCAAAAATACAAGACTGTGGCATAATAATATCAAAGCAGTTCAGCATATGACATGAGACCCTCAGGTGCCAAGGTATCCTGGAATCCCACAGACAGTTGTCCATTCCTTCTTTCTCTATGTGCAGCTTTATCCTTCCTTGGAGAAAAGAACCCTATACCTCCTAAATGACTTCAAGGAATGAATTCTGGGCCTCCCAAATTTCTCAGCTTGTTATCTCTCTACCCAAAGTTTCAATGACATTTCTTCCATCTAGGAAAGCAATATGGCTGCTGACAGGTCTTCCCACGGGGCTCACCTGGCTAGGTGTGCAAATGACACATTCATCGCATCTAAAACAGTATTTTTAAAATTAGTTTAAAACAGAAAAAAGCTAACAGAAAAGTAATCCATGTTTGGAAGGAGCGACAGCATTCAGGGTTCTCATGTTCTGAGGTCATTACCTCTGGCCATACATTGGCATTGCTGCTGGCACAGGTGCTGGGCTTCTCAGTACTTCAATGGTTCCTGAGGACCAACCACAAAGTTTGAATTTGGTCAAGCAGAAGCAGATTTTTGAAGAGGTTGAGGGAGTCCGTGCTACTCTTGGTTGAGTAATGGAAGTTTCTGGAGAGGGAATAACAGGAAGGCATATCTCCTGGAATACAGCATATGCACCATTATGGTAATAGCCAAAAGATCCTGGGGCATCATAGCATAGAGATATGACGGTGATTGGCTTATGTCATGCCAAGCTCAGGTTGCTAAACAAATAAGATACTTCTTCCCCGATAGAGCCCACATTCTAAGAGGCAAGGCAGGTACAAAGAAGGTGGGGGAGGGGGCAGTGCAGCACTTTGGGCTCCTCAGGTAGCAGACTCTGAGAAAGAGTTGATGAGCATCCAGGCTGTCCTTGAGATTAACTTCTTTGGAAGCAGGACAAGCAGAGATGATAATTTGTAAAACAGGTCTACCAATGGCTTCAGGAACCCCTAAAGGAAATTCTGGCCCTGCAAAGTTGTCCCAAGTTGGGTCAAGACAGGCTTACACTGTGTAGATTGATTATTGTGTGGGGGTCATTGGAGATGACTTGGGCAGCTGGTGCAATACTCTGTTGGGTTTGGGGTGGAAGTTGAGAAAACTCACCTCAGACACAGAGGCTTCACAATGAAAGCTTCATTCTGAGCACTCACGGAGGCAGCCAGTTCGAGATCTGAACTGTCCCCGGAGGAGGGAGACTGTACATTTTCATAGGATGGGAACACAAAGCAAGGGGGATCGGAGGAGGCTGTTGCCTTGACCAATCATATTTTGACATAAGGGGTTAAACAAGGAGGTTAACATCGGTGACTGGGCCTTATCCGGGGCACCTGGTTTCAGGCTCCTTAAGTCAGCTTATGCAATAAGGTCCCCTCCTGGACTCTGACCTGGAATCTAGAGTGATAAAGGAACAAAAGAGTGGGTGAGCAGCATGTGGTCAACTGAACCAGGAGACCCAGAATTCATAATGATAAGGGAACAAAGGTGTGGGCAAGCGGCACATAGTCAATTAAGTCTAGACATGCACATTTATTATTTGCATGTCTTAGTTAGATAATGGGATAACAGCATCTTCCTTCTTTATATCCTTTACTGGCTAACAAACATGGAACATCTGAAGAAGCAGGACAGGCGTTGGGTACCAGGGTCTGGGAACAACATGACTCAGCTTCGATCCTGACAGCAAGGTGGATCTCGTTCCTGGGATGACTGGACTCAGGAAACGACCTCCTAACACCTTAAGAAGTTTCTACCTAATGACTCTCTACCCACAGAGCTTCTACCAATAAATGAAGATCTGAGTGGTGTGCTCCGTGCCACAGGGAGTGCTCTGAGAGGGGAGCAGAAGACAGTTGGAAAGAAACATTGCTGAGAAGCATCTTTGAGGATGGGAAGTGGTTTCTAGGCAGCAAAGAAAGCACATACGGTGCCTATGGACCACCCTCTGATGGACCCGAAGGTGGGGGTGTTAGAGGAGTCAAGAGAATGCAGTTTTCTCCGTGCACTCCTAGGAAGATACAACTTCATTCTTTTTCCATCCTTTCTGTGTGGGGCCAGGCAGGCTCAGTACATTTATAAACACTACAGGAGCATACCATTTGTAGTAATCTACTTTGTTCCAGAAGAAATCAAATCATGATTACCTGGTGAGCAATTCAGTTGGATTTTCAAATTAACAAATATTTAGTTATTAATAGATGCTGTTGTCTATGTAGCTAGCCAGCTCATCTCCTTTATAGGGCAGAAATCTGTCAGCTCCCACAGTGGGAAAGGAGGTTGAATGATTTACACCATGCTGTGCCAGGACCCAAGGCTTGACTTAGATATTTACTTTCTGTCTGATTTTGACTCAGTCACTACTTCACCTCTCTAAGTTTTGTGTATGATATCTGTAAACGATGCTAACCTACTGTCCAGAATTGTCACACCATTTAAACAGAATGAAACCATGCTGTACAGGATGAGTCCCTTCACACCCATTTGTCCTCCTGAACAACTCACTAGAGCTGCAGGAAGTAAACTCGGCCTGCTTTAAGACCATTGCTGTTTTCTTCATTCTGTCTTGAAATACACGGTGGCCACTATGGTATGTTTGGGGACACTTTTGTATATCGACAGTCCGCTCTGACAAAGCTGTGAGCTGGTAATGAACAAAGTCTGGGAAATCAGTGGCCTCGCTCTTTAGCATCTCATCAGAGCTGGACTGCTGTAAGAAATGGTTGCTTAGTAACAACAGTATTAATTCATCAATGTGAACAACAAGCTCCCCTTCTCATTAGGGAGGATGCCATCTTGCCAATCAGAACTCTTGTTCCTAGGATATTTTGGATGCCTTACTATTCAGAGGTACGGCTGGGGGGTGGGGGGGAAACATGCCTCTTCGGGGGAACTATCTATAGCACGAAAGCAGAACAATGGGATGTGAAGCTGCAGTGGGGGTGGGAACTGCATTTCAGGGCTCCTGCTCACTCTTTTCATGAAGCAGATTATTCCACTACAAAAACAGGATGACCAACAAGGAGCCACACAATTGGGCTTCTGTTTCATGCTTGGCAGGGAGAGCATGTGATCTTTTCTTCTTTTTTTTTTTTTAAGTAGCAGACCACAACAACAGGAACTAGGCTCCTGAGCCTCTTGGCACTGGTTGTGAAAGATGAACCGTAGCATCCCTGATTATGATGGTACCCACAGTGACCTGTGTGAAAGGAATTTCTGAAATGCTTCCACTGCCATGTGGTCCACTCTACTCTCCGAAAGCATCCCACTGGCTGGATCCAGGTTGAAAGTACATCACAACAGGGCCTTCATTGTCGGTTTTTCCATAAAAAGAGTGAAAGGAATGAACCATGAGGTTTAAGAAAATACAATTTCCTTAGCAAGCAGCTTCAAATACTTTTCAAGGTGGAATGAAACAGCCAGTCAGATCTGCCTGCTTGTCTTAAAATTGACTCACAAGGCAAGTTTTCCATAAGAGAATTCTTCTAAAAATAAAACTAAGGAGGGGATCAACTTTCGGTGAATTCTGTACAGGAAAAAAACCCTAAATGAACCATAAACCATTCAGCTGTCCATGGAAGACCAAGGAAACGCCCTGGAGAGGTGTCTGCGTTTGTGGCACTGACCCTGGGCTTGCTGCCCTCCAACAAGCATGAGCACAAACACTCCTGTCAACTTCCAAACAGGAACAGACTTCCATCCATCCATGACTGATGCCCTGTGAGCTGGCTCTGCCATGAACATTCAGGGTTATTTGCTGAGACATTTTTCTTTTGATATTTTAAATTACATTTATTGGAGAGATATATGCACCACTGAAGAATGTGTGGAAGTCAGGAGAGATCTTGCAGAAATCAGTCCTCTCCCATTCTGGGGGTCCTCAAGATTCAACTCAGGTCATCAGGTTTGGTGGCAGGAACCTTTGCGCACTGTGTATCCCTGGCTGGCTTTTCTTGGTTCTAATACCCAGTAGGCAGCTGTGCAAAAATCAAAGTCTATAGTGTTTTATTTTTCCTATCAATCAGAATCCAAAAGAGTGGCTTCTCTTCTCTTCTTCCTCTTCCTTCTCCTCCTCCCTCTCCCCCTCCTCTACTTCTTGTATTTTTTATGTTACGTGCATGGGTGTTTTGCTTACACACATGTTTGTATACTATGTGCATAAAGTGCTTTGGGGGGGACAGAAAAGGATATCAGACCCTCTGGAACTGGAGCTGCAGACAGCTGTTAACTGCCAGGGTGGCTGGGAACTGAACTCAGATCCTCTGGAAGACCAGAGAGTGCTCTTAACCACAGAGCCATCTCTTACAACATCCTAGATCAGCAGGGAACTCCAGGTTATTTCTTGTAGTTGGAGGCATGGAGAACAGATTCTGTGACTCAGACATGGCTCATGGTGGTCCTGTGGACAGAAGCATTTGAAGATAGGATGTATGTGAGGCTTTGACTCTGGCTAAGCAAAACAGTCTTGGCAATCTGATTTAATGAGTGAGCATACTAGATGTTACTTCCCTTAGCATGAAAGCATTTCATGTTCAAAAAAAAAAAAAAAAAAAAAAAAAAAAAAAAAAAAAAAAAAAAAAAAAAAAAAAACCAGCATAGACAACCTGTGAAGTGCTTTCAGTATTCAGTGAGCTTCAGAATTTTGTGATTTGGGAAAAATAAATGGACTCCGCAAACTGTCTCAACTTTGACCCAGCAGTCTGGGCTGTACAGGAAGGAATCTCAATGTTTACTTTGAATATAAGGAAACTCGGAGATTACTCAAAGTTAATGAAGAGAGGCTGTTCCCTCAGAGCCAAGAGTCCAACTGTGTCCCAGCTTCTCACTGTCTCACAGCACAATGCTACATGGAGAACTGTGGGCCAGGTCTGCAGTGGCTTGGGGCTCTCCTGGACTCTCAGCTCTTCATCACTCGGGTCAGGTGCCTTCATCAGACATCAGGTGTCTGCTTCGAAGGAAGGGAGGTTTGATGGACAGCTCTTAGAAATCCCACATTTGTGGACTTTAATTTTCAGCCTCCTTACAACAGTTACATTCTTGTAAATTCTACCCGGACACAGATGTTTTGAGTTTCCTGGAAGGTGTGTGTGAAGGAGAGGGGAGAGGGGAGAGGGGAGAGGGGAGAGGGGAGAGGGGAGAGGGGAGAGGGGAGAGGGGAGAGGGGAGAGGGGAGAGGGGAGAGGGGAGGAGAGGGGAGAGGGGAGGAGAGGGGAGAGGGGAGGAGAGGGGAGAGGGGAGGAGAGGGGAGAGGGGAGGAGAGGGGAGAGGGGAGGAGAGGGGAGAGGGGAGGAGAGGGGAGAGGGGAGGAGAGGGGAGAGGGGAGGAGAGGGGAGAGGGGAGGAGAGGGGAGAGGGGAGGAGAGGAGAGAGGGGAGGAGAGGGGAGAGGGGAGGAGAGGAGAGAGGGGAGGAGAGGGGAGAGGGGAGGAGAGGGGAGAGGGGAGAGGAAAAAATATATACTGACATTGCACGTGTGCTCAGAAGTGGGCAGGAGCGCATGTGCAGATGGGAATTAGAGGTCAACCTCATGTATGATTCTTCAGATGCCTTCCACTTTTTGTTTGAGACAGAGTCTCTCACTGGTCTGGAACTTGGACAAACATGCTGTTATTTGGGCAGTAAGCTTGCAGGGATTGTCTAAGTATGTTATGTTAGCTGACCAATAAGCTTCCAGAGATCTGTGTGTCTTTCTCACCATTGCTAGGATAGCGAGCACACAGCTCAGGACCTAACTGTATACTTGGGACCTGGGAATCCATCTCAAATTGCTGCTTTTGTCATTTTACTGACAGAGCATCTCCTAAGACCCACATATCCATATGCTTAAAGACTAAAGAGTTTAAAAACTATATTAAGATTGTCCTTCTGGTGATCGTGGGAGAGGTCCAGGTTCCTATGTCATCACAAACACAAAGCTACTTTAAGCTGAGTTTTGTTCTTTCATTAAAGAAATAAAAATGAGCTAAGGTGTTCACTTGATTTAATTTCTTTCTTAATAATCTCCAGAAGAATTCAGATGTCGACCAATCTGAACACAAAGAAAGAGCAATGTTCAAAAACTGTGAGCATGGGGGGGCTTAAAAGGTCTTCTTGTAGCCTTGCTGAGTCATGCCCCTAGCTGATCACCCGCTCCCCTGAAACATCAGGCAACTGTGAGAAATCTGATCAGTGACACAAGGGGCATAGTTTAGTTACTGGCTCACATGATTCCTGGCAAGAACAGTCCATCTCTTGAGAAGTTTCCAAAATTAATAGTACAGACATCTGGAAGTCACTAGTCCTCAGAAATGACAAACCCTTGATTCGCTTATCAGGGATGCTCTCATGGAATGTTTTGAAAGGCCCTGAAGAGTTTTCTCCTGACATCAATCATCACATTGCAGAAAGGCTGAGCGATAAGGAAGAGGTATCAAGCAACAGTCCGAAGGGACTTGGGCCAGTGTGCTGAGTCACTGGTTTTCCACAAACATTTCTAAAGGTTTGGATGAATGGATATATAGAAACTGTACATATGATGTGCAAATAAATTGGTTAAGTGTTTTTTTTTTTGTTTTTGTTTTTGTTTTTGTTTTTGTTTTTTTTTTTACAAAAACCACAGTTGTGTCTCCAGCACCCCAGAAGAACCCCAGACGGGAATCTCCACTCACATTCCTTTTTCTCTCTCTCGACTCTATGTGACAGAAATCATACGGTGTCTATCCTTCTCTGCCTGGCCTCTTTTACTCAGCTGTATATTTATGTGGGTCACCTGTTGTCCTGTTAACAGGATGCTGTTCATTCTAGTTACCATAATGCATTCCGCTGTGGCCAGTCTGCCCCTAGAATATTTTATTTCTGATGCACATTTTGGCTTACATGTCGTGAAGCAAAATTTATTGTCTGAATTTGGAAGCTGAAAAGCAAAGTTGCACATGGGACTTAGGTGCTGAGAGAGAGGGGGGAATGAAGGAGACACTTCTTTGGTCTGCTTTGTCTCCCCCCACCCCCCCCACACACACCTAAGAAAGATGCTCGTGAGAACAGAGCTGCCACAGGCAGGAGAGGTCTCGAGTCTTAAGGAGTTAGGAAGAACCCATGTCTATGGAATTCTCCAGAAGAACTATCTACAGGACACTGAATGTGTGTACACATCAGGAAAGCCCTGTGGTCTCTTAGACTCCTCTGTGAATACTTCAAAGTAGCTAAGACACCCATCCAGCCCCAGGTGACTGTGCTAACAGTCTAGCTTCTCACTAAACTTGGGTGCCTAGCTACTGCTTATCTCCAAAATTCTTAAGAATTAGAATTAAAATTCTTAAGATTAGATCCCAGGAATTTTAGATCCTGGAAGATTTATCTCCCTGTCTTAGGAAAATAAATTTAGGACAAACCTTTCTTTGCTGATTAGCTCATTTTTTTATTCCCTTTTCCAAGAACAGGATAATTATTCTGCTTAAAATGCCCTTGAGATTCTAAGATATTAATAAGTTCCCAATAGTTTGAGGCAAAGCTAGTTTAGCCCTGGGCGTGTTTATCAGGGTCTAGTGATTTACTATATACTTAAGCCAAGTCTGATGGTGTTGGTCTGCAATCCCAGATGTGGAGTAGCTGACATGGTAGGATTGCAAATTCACACATGGAGTCCAAAGCCAGCCCAAGTGACTTAGTGAGACTGTCTTAGGGCAAAGAGCAAAAGGAGGCTGGAATACAGCCCAGTGGTAGAGCACTCACTTCCCCATCATGTAGAAAGAAGGCTCAAGATTCAATCCCCATACTGGAGTGTGTGTGTGGGGGGGTGGGGAGACAGAGACACAGAGACACAGAGAGACACAGAAAACCAGTATGAGAGAGAGAGAGAGAGAGAGAGAGAGAGAGAGAGAGAGAGAGAGAGAGAGAGAGAGAGAGAGATTGTCCATTTGTTCGTTTGATGGGGAGCCTGGGAAACTAGAAGATGAGTGGTGTTTGTATTCACTGGTTTGAAAAGACTTTGTGCCTATATTGAGGATGTTTATGTTTAGCTTCTCAGCAAGGCTTTGAAGAAGTTACATGTGTGCACATGTGGGACCCTCAAAGATGTCTAGACATTTCATAAAGAGTATGCCACTGTCTGTACAAACAAACACATGAGATGATAGCAATTTATTATTTTTTTTTTAAAGACAAGGCTGGGAATTTAATTTTTGAAACTCCTCTTGTCTCTTTTCGGCTGACTATTTCTTTTTCATTGTTTCTTCCTGGCTAGATAAGCACACCACAACAGTATAAAGTAGCAGTCCATACAGCGCTGCTAACGGGACATCAGGAAACTCGGTAACATCATCTCAACTTGAACGAATATTCATGCTGTGGCCCAGAAGCATCCTTTGCTCCAGACAGCTAATCTTCAGGCTTAAACAACGCTAACAGAGCCATAACCCTACTGTGTGGATTTCAGGAAATGAGCAGAAATGAAATACTTATTTTTTCTAGCTCATAACTACCAACAATTCAAGCTAACACTTTCTATAGTTTTGACTTTGCTAATTACTGTGCACTTTAATGCATTTGAAGAATGAGATTTTCACAATTGCTCTATGAGGTAAGTAGAGGTGTCATCTTTTACAAATTTGGAAAGTAGACTGAAAAGAAGTTAGCACTTGGCAAAGTGGCTGTGAATAACAGGACCAGAATCTGAAATCCAGCTCTGGCTGGAAGCCCAAGGTTCACCACAGTAACGCATTAGCTTTCCTATGTGTGCAAGCTATCCATGGGGCAGATACCAACTGAACACAGGGACACCATAGGGGCCTAGAGAACGGAAGGCTTTGCTAATCCCAAAGATACCTTGTATTGGATTTGCGTAAAGTAATGAAATGTAGCTCTCTCAAGGGGGGACACTCAGTATCAAATTTGAGTTGGGTTTTGGCTCTCTTTTAAAACAGGTAACACAAAGATTCCATTTGGAGATTATGAACTATGACATCATTTGAGTAGATCTTCCTGCTAGAAATAGGAACATTAATAAAACACATCAATGTGACTACAGTGTGTGTTCACTGGGCAAACAATGGCTGTGAATGTCTGAGTTGAACACAGACATCCGGATAAACCTCTTCACCAACTCACAATTGGCCTTTTGTTTCCTACACTGCTCAAATGAGCTCTTTCTTATGTTCTGAGTAGTGAGAGAGGAAGTGGCATTCTTCCATAATATCACCATAGGCCATGACAAGGCTCCTCTGAAAGCTCATTTCTAAGTATTCTGAGTCACCTGTAGACTTAACTTTTCCCTCCTTCAGACTCATATGATACATACATTATCTTCATATTAAAGCCTTGTATGAAAATCCAGCTCAGAGATACTGAGTGTTCATTACGCAGGATCCGTTCCTCACTCCCCATGAAGCAGAATTGGAGAAAAAGAGAATCAAGAGGCAGAGCTAGACACAGGGACACCTGACCCATAGTATTTTTCTGAAGTGGGGGAACAGAAACTCTGAGAAGATAAATGTCTTGCCTGTGATCACAGAGGAGTAACAACATTCACAACCTGAACACAGGACTTCTTTCTTTTGCTACAAATCCATCCTTTATGCTCAGTCCAAATCTTGTGGTCAGAGAAGCCCTTGATGTGAACTCTGGCCACCGCCATGTACAATGCTTGGAGCAAGCAGTGTTGGAGCAGCAAAGGTTGGTTGAATGACTATACAGGAAGGAGCACCCAGCTTCTGCCCCAGCCCTAGGCCTCTCTCTCTCTCTCTCTCTCTCTCTCTCTCTCTCTCTCTCTCTCTCTCTCTCCATGTTTCCATCCTTCTTGGCCTAAACTAACCACCAATGTTAACACCAGTTCCACTTAAGCAAGGACAGAAACTCAGGAAAGTATCTGGGTAGAGATGAGAACTATTTCAAGCTGTGCCAGTGTATTTGCCAGGGGGCTTTTAGACACAGAATGAAGAAAAGATGTTTCTAGAGAGAGATTCATGACAAGACCAGGGCCTGTGGGGTGAAGGCAGTGAAGGAGAATTGGGCCAATGTACCTAATAATGCAAAATCTGAGGAAACCATTATGCTGACCTTCCCAAGGTCACACAGCTGTTTGGGAGTAGATGGGGAACTGGACCTCTAACGTCAAGATTCCTAGTCTGGAAACTCCATCTAATGCTGTTTTCAGTGTACCAGGGGCGAGAATTCTGAGTTTGGAGATGTTTGGGGAGGTGATGGAACTTTAGGAGACAGAGTCTTGCTGGAGGAAGAACATCAATGGGATGCTCTTTGAGAGTTTATAGCCTCACACCATTTCTTTTTGCTTCTCTGTGGTTTTGATGTGACCTCTCCTCTTTCTGCTCCGGCCCTGTGCTGCCACACTCACTATAGACTCTTCTGTGACCATAAACCAAAATGAGCAACAACAGAAACCCTAAGATTTAGTTACAGAAGCAATGCCTCCAAAGTTATCTTGGAACATGCAAAATTGGGATTTTGGAGTGTCTGTCTCCAAAAACCAGTATGGAATCAAAAACTCAGCCTGGAATCTGCTGTGCTGACCACTCCAAAGTCAGTAGAGATGAGATGCTTCGTGTGCAGAGAACATAGATGAACCTCTACATCTGTGGGTTCTGCATGGGTCCAGACAACCTCGAATCATAAACAAATTGCATCTACATTGAATATTATAGACATTTTCTCTTGTCATTATTCCCTGGTCAATATCCTGTAACACCTATTAGAAAGCACTTGTATTAGGTATTGTAAGCAATTATGTATGTAGAAGTAAGTACATAGTTTATATGCAAGTAGTATACCACTTTGTAGAAGGAGCAGGCACTGTGTTTACTGGCTTCTGAAGTTATCCTTCAGAGTCCAAAGGACAGTTGCATTTGGATACTAATTACCAGCATATACACAGTTCTTACTTAGAACAAACCAGCCTTTCCAATATTTCAGCGATCCTTTACAAACTACTAGTTATCATAATTATCTTGTGAGATGCCTATCCTTTTGTGAAAGAGCTTCGATCCACAGGGCAGGTAGAAGGAAAGTCACACGTAGTATGTGCCATTGTCAGAGTTTGATCAAGGAAGAGAGGAAGGAGAATGTGGAGGAGAAAAGAGAGAGAAAGGAAGAAGAGAAGAGACATAAATAAACCTTACTCTAGGTTTCATAAACAGAGCAGGTTTGGTGCAGGGGATTGGCTGAGAAGACAATGGCAGGAAATCCTGGAAAGCAGAGATTGCCTGAGAAGGCAATCTCAGAGGAATAAAAACACGAGGTTGCATCCCCAAGGTCAAGGGATAGCAGGAAGAAATGATTCTGCCAAATCCCAGGAGTGGATTTCCCAGGGGGGTCCAAGGAAGAGCCCCATGCTAACCAGAGCAAGGGCTGAGGGTGGAAAGGAATGCCCTCCTGGCTGTTCCCTTCCATTCAACATCCAGCCTCTGTCAGTTCTTCTCAATACCTGTAATATCCTGAAGCCAGAGGACAAGGAATCCTGGGAAATGTACTTCTGTGTCTTACAAAACCAGTTTTAGATCTAAGGCCAAAAATACAAGTGATTGGCATTATCCTGAAATCAACAATGAGATAAGAAGTAGGCTACAAATATGGTGGGGAGGTATGATGGGGAAGAGGACTGAATACCATGAGGTCAACAGGCCCCTTCTGCCATGTGTTCTGTGTCACCATAGAAACAGGATCAAGCAACCATAGATTAATACCTCTGAAACCATGGGCCAAAATAAACATACCTTTCCTCTTCCTAAATTAAATTTTCTCAGGTATTTGTTAGAGTAGTGCAAAGTGCCCTAACACATCTAGTGCCAAATATTTGAACGTTGGTTTGTTTTTGTTCTTGTTTTTGTTTTTTTCCTTTTAGGAAAATGAGAAAGCGGTAGAAGAACAGAACAAAATTCAGGAAGTATAATTCCAAAGAAATATTAAAGAACAGTGAACACATCCTTGATCTGAAAATAGATTTAGAAGCAGCACGGATCTCAGTTCTTGTATCCATAATGCACTGTGATGAAGCTAGTACACAAAGGAGGATGTTGACAGCTGTCAGAGGAGGATCAACCAAGTCTGAACATCCAGTCCCACCCAGGGAGAGCTGAGGGCAGGAAGGCCGAGCATCCTGAAAGTCTATGCCTTCATGAGCCCACGTCCAAGGTGGCTGAGAACACCACCCAGGCTGCAGTTCATGAAGTCTGGATGTCCATGAGGTAAATAACCACCAGTATATTCATTCATTCCACAGAAATTCATGGAACCCCCAAAACACCCTAAGAACCACAGAGAACAAGCCAAGGAATGGGACTACCCCAGCATCTCATGAGTCAGAGAGATGTCCAAGCCGTCTGGAGCTGAGGGAAGGGTATTGTGAAGACAAGCTTTGGCCAAAGAGAAGCACGAAGGTACGTCTCCTTCGTTGTCACAGAAACCAAGGTTCTGATGCACACACTTATTTGATAAGGACACAGGTGCTTCAATTGTAGAGATGATCCCACAAAACCAATTATATTTTATTTAGCTTCTACTTCATTCTACCCAATTCAACAAACATCTGTGTTGTGCCAACTAAGTATCTGGTGCTGGAAGTGTAAGACAGAGCACGCTCTTTAAAAATGGCCTCCCTTCTTCCCACGAGGCAGAAGTGGCTCAGCTAGGGAACTTCCAATCCAGACATCGCTACCAGAGACCTGAGTTTCCCTATAGGTTTCTGTGTGTGTGTGTTGGGGGGGGGGGGGGCGGGGGGGTGATACCAACAAAGCAATGATGACATTGGCCAGGACCATAGAAAACTGGGCTGAGCCACCGCTGCAGTACCACTTCTGAGTGTCAATTGCCAACCACGGGGAAACTTTTCACTTTAAAGTGACTTCAGACTTCAGAACAGCCAGACAGCACATGACAGGCTTCTAGCTTCTACAGAGCTTCCTTCTGCTTCCCTCAGCCACGGAGACCTCACGCTCTGTCGCTCCCCATCTGGAACAAGGCAGAGAGTAGAGAGAAGGATGTCATCTGTACATTGAAGTCTGATTTCCTCCTGTCAGATTAAGGCTTGATTTAAAAGTACCTGTGTAATTTAACCCAGGAAGGACTATAATCTCTTTCTGGCCCATTAATAATTTTAAAATATACACTTGAAAAACTCTTTGTCAACCCCTTTTTCGGGTGCATGTGGGTGATTAAGGATTACAGTCATTCCATTCATGGTATTCATTTTTTTTTCTGTACAAAATTGCATTCCTCGGGTGCTACCTCGGGGTCTTAAGGTACAGATACACTCTTGTTTTGTAAGACGGAATGAGTCACATCCAAATCTAGCCATTTTTGGTGTAGAAATTTTGCTTCCTGGAATTCCAGTTTGTTTTGAAAAGTTGAATTCTTTTTATACACGAAGAAAGCGTATGCATTTCCAAAGCATAAGCAAGAAGGAAGCCGGCTGGTTGTCCCCACTTACCTCCGGGGATGTGGGGTGTCAAGTAACATTTTCTACAGAGCTCATTTGTTTCAAGAAAGCCCCGGATTGCTGTAGTCCTGCTAAGATCTTCCCAAGACTTCACCTCTCCGGAGATTTGCAACCTGGAACTCTGAGGGGTTGGCTAGGAGGCCAGCCTGGCTCTCGGGGACTCCTTCATGCTTGTCCAGGGCTGACCTCTAGCCCATGGCACCTTCACAGTCCTGCCTCATTCTGAGGGAATTGGTTTGAAATTTGCCTGGATTGACTCTGAAACAGCTTTGTAATTGTGACATCCGTGGAGGACTTTTGTTTTGTTACTTACAACACCTGAAGACACGGGTGAGGTTTTAGGCTTTGTGTAATAAAACCAACTGTTGTTGCTGGCTTATCCATCCAAGTCAGAACATCGCTCTCGTCACTCAGATGTGCATGTGGGAAATGAACTTGAGGGTTGGGTTGACCTGGGGAGTTGGGGGGGAGGGACGGGTGTTTGCGGCTTTGGCTGGTTTTGTTTACTGAAGTGGCTGGGGCAGTTGAACAGGTGTGGGAAAGAGCAGCTCAATTTACCAGAGGAGTCTTCCTCCACCCTCCCTCAGCGTTAACTGAACACTGTGTCAACATTAATTAATGCCCTTGGAATTAACAAAGCAAGCAAGGCTGAATTCACCTTTGGAGAGAATAGAAAAAGAGAATAAAGCGAAGAGGGGGATTTAATTTTTCTCCATTCTCCAATCTCCCATGGGGCCATGAGTAGATGGTGTCTGCAGGCTTTCACGAAACTGTTCCACTTCTGGTTTGGTTTTTTGTTGTTGTTGTTTGTGCAACAAAGGCACATTTACTAGTTTTCAAACTCCAAGTCATCCCTTTAGTATAGAACCCCTTTAATCTTCTGATGAGATTTAAAGGAAAACTGTTTCCCCACGAAGTTGGGAGCTTTTCCTAGACCTCACCCAGTTTTGTTCAACATGTGCCGTGGCGTGACACTCGGCTCTAGAGGCACGTTTCTGCTCTCACCCCCTCTAGGCTCTGTGGGGACTTGGGGTGCCCTGTAGAACTTTCTCCTGTCATGACCCTTTATGGGAGCTTAGGCATAGATGCTAGTGGGCTGGGGGGGTCGGTACAAGCGCACACACTCTGGGCCTAGACTGCAGTATGAGCCACAGCTTAATCCACGCATGCGCCTAAGCCTGAGCAAATGGGCTCAGTCTTGGCAAGCCGCAGTTTTCTCAAAGGGAAAGCGCGGATACTTAGAGAATCTGTTTGCCGTGGTTTATATGAGCTATAAATCAAACGCTACCGAGGGTGTCATAAATAACTGAACACGAGCAGCCCCGTCAGCGCTTATCATCGCTGAGAAAACACTGACTTGCTTATGAACTGTCCAGGCGAAGGGCAACCCGCCGTTCTCAGCGGCTACGTAAGGAAGGTGGGAATACTCCGTGCTGAGGAAACTTCATCAGTACGTGGCTACTATCAGCAAGAAAACGGAAGAATTGTGAGGTCAGGAACTGGCAATTGAAGGGAGAATCTGTGTGTTTGCCTGCAGGGATCTCACGAGGGGAGAGCCCCCAGACAACTGCTTCCTTGTCTTCCTCACTCTCTAGCTTGCACCTCTCAGGTTCTTTCCTCCCCAAAGCCCTTCTTAGAGCATCACCTCACCGCTCACAATGGAAAGACGAGTTGCTGGGAACGGTTGCAGAGCCTCACAGCCCTTCATCCTCATGTGTGATGTGTCCTGCTGACATGCCCACTTGAGTGTTCTTTGAGTGTTCTGCCAAGACACTGGCTACTGCAGGTCTCCCAGGAGCAGGTGACACTGCTGAGCGTCAGTCGTAGTGGACCAGGCTAAGACTGCATAACCATCATTACAGCATGTGCCAACGCTGAAATCCAACAACTAGACCCACCAACAAATGGGGATGTCAGAGTTAATTACAGTGAAAAGAAAAGAGGAGATTGCCCTGATTGTGAAATGCTCATAACCAACCAGTTTGCAACTGGATGCTTTGAGCAAGTCGCTTTAGAAGGTATGTTCAGAGGAACTATTAATTATAATCATTAACTATCAGTACAACAATTAAAAAATAAAATAAATTTGGACAAAGGATTCAATACAGTTGGCACAGGTCAGCTGTGAGACTAAGTTCTGACCCAGAAAAATAAAGATTTTTAAGTCGAGAGCACAGGACACAGGATCAAAGCCCTGGTCTCAGTCTCCTCGTTACAGACAGAGAAGCTTCAACTCTGAGAAATCAAGTGATTAGACATACATATGTATGTGCATACATGTATGTACACACACACACAACTTCTCTCCTGTAGTGTCAAGAGCAGGTGCAAGTTTCCACATCTACAGTCAATCTTGGCAAGTAGACTACTTACCATGACCTCATAACTCCAGTGTTCTTTGCTCCAGGAAGAACTGAACCTTTTGAGTAAATGTCTAACTTGTAATCATTTCTTTGAAATGCTGACTAAAGAGCATTTTATCATCCTGCCTAACAGGTCACAGGCAAAGAAGGAGATCAAGGCCAAAACATTCTTCCTCAACAACCACAGCAAAATCCTGGAACCATGTATTCATGTGTCCATCATCTTTGGAGATTAAAGGAGTCTATGAGCAAGCCTATGCTAGCAGGAGCATCAAGGAAGAGGCAGAGGCAGGAGCTGAAACAGATTGAAGAAAGCCAATTTCTTGGGCATGTTAGAGTGTGTGGGTATCTCTGTGAAAGATCCACACCTATGGTACTCTTAGACACACCTGCTGTCATCATAAGGCATCGTGGTGGAGGTAGTGACAAACCATCCCTACCTCACTAGGCTCAAAAGCGGCTGGGACTCACAAGTCTGTAGCAAGACTTACGTCACTTATGAAAACAGGGGCAGAATGACATTCTCTGATCTACGGTCCTGTTCTCCTTTATCTCTTCCTGGGGGGTGTTTGGAGACTTGCTGTAGTTATTTATGGTTTGTTTCAACCCAGACTCCACACTCTTCTTGATTATAAAGTTAAGCTTCTCTCCTGCTTCCCCCAATTGCCCTCACAAACACATTCTGCCTCCGAAACAACTGCTTCCCAGTGGGTTTGTTCTGCAGTTGCCCTTAACATGACTACCAAAAGCCCAAGTGCCTTGATGGCATGGGGGAAAGAACAAGGTATTTTCCCAGGATCAGCCTCAGCTGTGGACTCTGCAGACCCCGATGACATTTTCTTTAGGCTTCTCCAAAGATGACATGAGAATGATCATGGAGCAAGAGCATCAAGTAGCCTGACACAAGCAAGTAGTGTCATCTAGCCTGTCCCATGGGGCCAGAGAGATGGCTGACAGGGGAAGACTGCTGTTCCAAGGGTTTAATTCCCAGTACTCACATCAGATGGCTCACAACCATCTGTAACTACACCTCCAGAGGCTCCAACACCTTGTCTCTGCAGGTCCCCACACATATGTGAGACAGATTCACTCTCTCCCTAGTCTCCAACACACATGTACAGACACACACACACACACACACACACACACACACACACACACAAGGAAGGATAAAAATAAATCTTTAACTTGTCCCAGAGGCAGTCTTTGAGGTCAGGACTAGGAAGACTATACAAAGTTCATGGAAGTGAGTGTCTTTAGGGAGCCAGGTCAGGGCTGGACCTCTCACAGGAGAAAGCATCATGGAGGAGATTCCTTCTGGGGCTCTCAGGGAGGGAGGAACTGCTGAAGAAACAGAGCAAAGTAAATACAGGTGACTCCATCACAAGTCCCATCTTGAGCGGGGTGGTGGTGTCATGGTGATAAATAGCAGACAGGTAAGAACTATGGTTCAAAATGGAAGGACAATAAGGGGAACTGATTAGAATCAGGCACACTCATCAGTTTAATTAGCAAGTCTGCCAGGCCCTTCCTACCCCAGGTTGTGAGTTGGAATGGTGACCCATATTTCTTGATGAATAACAGACACGGCTGCAGGACACTGATGTCATGTTCTCGAGGCAAATGAGCCATTTTAATGTACAATTTCTTTTTTTCTTCTCTGTTCTGGGTAAGAACGCAACTTGAATGTAGAAACACAAGTACAAAATAAACTGGAAACAAGGCAAAAGAAAGAGCCCTTTCTTCTTGACTAAGGCCAGCTTTGGCTTGGTTTTCCTTTGGGAAAATCTCCATATTCTGAAGCCAGGCGCTCAAGAGAGGCGAAGCTTCACAAGGCAGAGAACATTGAGGGCAGCAGAAAAAGGGACTTGAATTCAGGCTGCAATTTCTTTTAAAAGATTTATTTATTTATTTTATGTGAGTACACTGTCACTCTCTTCAGACACACCAGAAGAAGGCACCAGACCACATTACAGATGGTTGTGAGCCACCATGTGGTTGCTGGGAATTGAACTCATGACCTCTAGAAGAGCAGTCAGTGCTCTTAACCACTGAGCCATCTCTCCAGCCCCCATGCTGCAGTTTTTACAGTGCTCCCATGGGAAATGTGTGGCTGCACATTCAGTGAGACAGGCAGTAAAGCACTGTGGTTATGAAGTTGTACTCAAGGGCTCCAATAGTCAGGTGCAACTCTAACTCACCATTATCCAGCTGTGTGACTTCTGAACAACTTGTTCAACCACCTTTGTCTCCAGTTAACCCACCTGTAAAAGGCACATTCCTATCTGTCACAAATGGGATTGCTGTGAGTACTAAGTGAGTTAATACTTAGCAGCTAATAAATGGTATTTTCTGGCCATTTTCAGTGTCAGGAAGATCCTAGCATAGTACTGAGATCCACTGAGTTTCCAAATGGTAATCTGCTTTTCCACTGAGACATGATGTCAGCTAAGAAGAAATAAAAGAGGGAACAAAGTTATTTATAGAGTTCCTGGATTCTTAGAAGATCTTGCCCATGACAGAAACCATCGTAATCTTGTCTGAGCTGTCCTTTCATTATTGCCTAAGGCCTGCTGGTAGCATCTGGGAATTTGGATGTTGCATAGTAATCTCCTTTGAACTAAAAAAAATCCATCATGGAAAGAAGCTCATTAATACTCAGGACGTATTTGTGTGTGTGCATGTGCATACATGTGTGCATGTTTGTGTGGATGTGTTTGCTACATGCAGGCAATGTCAGTGGAGGCCACAAGATGAACTGCCTGATGTGGGTGCTAGGAACTGCACGAGTCTGCAAGAGTAACAAGTGCTCTTAACTGATGAGCTTTCTTTACAGCCCCCAATACTTAGAAAGTGTTAAAAGTAGGTTATTTAAGACTGAGGAAATAACCAACTCAGAAATCTCAGGAAGTCACCGAAACCTATCAAATTCACAAGGCTTCTCCTTCCCCATGGTGATACATGTAGTAAGAACCGCTGAGGGGAAGAGACTCTCACATCTGTCAAGCTGGCTACAAGTTGTGCAGAGAGCTTCAAGGTCCCAGCTTTTGTGAGTCTTTATTCATGCTGGGTGGGCTTTGGTAATAAAGCTGCCTTTAAATCATCCCTACTTCTACAAGAAATCATTCACCCATATTCCTATACGTAGCCCCATAAAAACTCAGTTGTTTACTAAGTTGGACTTTGGTGGCACTGTTACTTTAATCTGTTACCAGTTGCCTATCTAGGGTGACTAGACTTCTCTTGATATCTCCCCTAAAACAGTTTCACATAACACCAAGTCCCTAGGCTTTAGAGCAGTGATAAAAGCAAATTTCTAGACAACTGAGGCTTAGGTCAAAGCAAGCTAGACTGAAACTATGAGTAAACTTTATGGTAGAGAAATCAAAGTTTGGGAAATTGATCTGAATCACTGATATGTATCTCTCAAGTCAACAATAGCTTCCTTTCTTGCTTTAACCCAAAGAAGTGAGAAACCTAACAAGATCCATGTAAATTTATCCTTAGCAATTGTGTCTTTTAGGACCTGTTGTAACCACATATATAACTGGATTTTACCATGGTCTTCTCTTTCTGAAAACTTCAATCCTCTGTCCTTCTTAATATGTCTGGATAGTCCTCCCAGGTCATCTTCCTCTTCTAGCTACACACCAAGGACTAGTTTGTTATAGATCCAGTATCAAGTCTTGTTCCTGTCTGTGATGGCTTGAATAAGAAATGCCCCCCACAGGCTCATGGATAAAAATTTAGCATGCAGTTGGTGGTGCTGTTTGGAGTGGGGATAAGATTATAGAATGCTTAAGAACGAGAGCCTTGCTGGGGGGGAACTACATCATCGAAGATAGGCTTTGAGTATTTGTAGCCTCACCCAACTTCCTGTTCGCTCTGTCTGCTTCCTGTGTGTAGATGAAATGTGACCTCTCTGATTCCTAACAGCCAGTCAAGCCACATGTTTCTGCTTCTGTGCCTTCCCCAGCACAATGAACCCTATCCCCCTGGAACTAGAAGCAAACACAAATCCCTTCTTCTTTAACTTGATTTTGTCAGGTTATTTTATCACAGCCTCAGGAAAGTAACAAACACACCATCTTTCTTGTAGCTTTAGCTGCTTCTCTGGTCTCAGATCCACTTTGCCTCCAAGATAGGTCATACCACTCAGACTTGGATGTTCTTCTGGAAACCAAGATTGCCCACGGAGTGGTTCCAGACTGGAGCAGAAACAACTGGAATCTTACAGAGTCGTACTAGTTGGTAACTGGCTCCTGGTGTAACAGCCAAGAGATGTGACTCTGGGCTGTTGGTGGCTTCTAGGCATTGTTCTATCTGCTCTAAGAGCTTCCTGGACTCGTAAACTGTGACTTGTTTCTTTCCATAGGTTGAGCGGCTCCTGTCACTCACTCTAGGGTTGTTAACACTATAGATGTTTCTAGGAGACTCTGTCCAGCATGACTCCAGATTTCTCTCTCCAGCCTCCTTTTCCTCCTCTAAGCTATGACCCACTTTCTGCTCTGTACTAGCAGTCCCAGAGGACCCTCAGCTTCAACATCTCTAAACTGGTCTTAGCTGTCTGCCTTTTTGTGGTCTTGCCCTGTGGTACTGCCTTCCTGTGTCCCTAGACCTTCCCCCTGCTCCCCTGTCCCACCCACATCAGCCCCTACCCCCCACCGCTGTTTCTTTCTTGCCTTCTTACAGCCATCTTTCCGATTATCTCCCTGCCACTGGGTGGGCTGGGGTTTGTGGTTGGTTGGTTGGTTTGTTTGTTTGTTTGTTTGTTTGTTTTTATGTGACCTAAACTCAATTCTTCAGTTCTTAATTCTGCTGACACACTATAACCAGAAGGATAAGCTTTCTTGGGGATAGAGAGTCTGGTGACCCCAGGCTTGGGCTTTACACAAGGGCTGACACTGAGTCTTTGTTCTGAAGATACATTTCTCACCTCTGGGATTTCTGTATTCCAAAACCCATCATGCCTTCTCTGCTCACCGACCTTAGCCCTTTGCCCCAAGATTTGCTCTTCTTCTGTGTTCCAGTTTACCATGATCTAAATGTTGATGTGACCTGAAAATTCTTATGTTGAAACCTCATGCAGGATACTATAGTATCAAGAGGTGGGAGGGGTTTTCTGGATGTGATTAAGACAAAAGGTCCCACCCTTGTAAATTATATAGAGGATCTGTGCCCTTATGAGAAGGCCATGATGGGTTAAGACACAGGTCACCATTTTGAAGCCCAGAATGTGCCTTTGAAAAACCCTGATTCTGTTGGCACTTTCATCTTAGACTTCTCAGACTCCAGCACTGGGATTTCTGTTATTGTAAATTATCCTTCCTCTTTCTCCTCCTTCCTCCTCTCCTCTCTTCCTTTTCCCCTGCCCCACCTCTCTTTGTATATGGGCTACCACAGTGAGCATTGAGGTATTCAGTTAGAGTGGCCTGAACGGACAAAGAAGTTGCTCGAACTCTTTCCCCCAAAGAACCTTCTCTGATAACCTGGTCAGAAGAGAGTTCTCCAGTGAGTCCCAAGTAGCTTTATGTCATAAACAAAGATTTAAGGACACGAGAACCTGTCCTGAGAAGCCCATGTAGTACCAAAACTAAAGCAGTCACTATTAGCACACAGTTTTCAGTCTACTAGTGAGACATGTGTCTCAGACCTCAGTTCTGCTCCATCCTTGTAGGAAGTGTGTATTTGCTGTTTTCCTTGACTAACTTATAAGCTATTTTATGAGAGAGAGAGAAAGAGAGAGAGAGAGAAAGAGAGAGAGAGAGAGAGAGAGAGAGAGAGAGAGAGAGACAGAGACAGAGAGAGAGACAGAGACAGACAGAGAGAGACTCAAACATAGTTCCTGGTATATTGTCCCATACATAGTAACCCCTCAATAAATATTTATTAAGTTATGAAAACCAGGAACTTCATTATTCCCTAGTGGTAGGAAAGACAAACACTTAACTTTTTTTCTTCTTTCTTTCTTTTTCTTCTTTTTCCTTTTCCCTTTACTTTTTTCTTTTATCTTTTCTTTTCTTTCTTTCTTTTTTTTTTTTTTTTGACAGGGTTTCTCTGTGTAGCACTTGCTATCCTGGAACTTACTTTATAGACCAAACCAGGACAGCCTTAAACTCAGAGATCTGCCTGCCTCTGACTCCCAGATGCTGGAGGGAGGATCCAAGCTTAAGACTTGCCATGTGGTCTCTTGAACAGCTGTCCATGAAGTTTAAAAAATTCTGAGAAGCCATTCACAGCCAAGACATCACAAGCGCCCTCCGTAGCATAGTCCTGTACTTTTGTAGCTGTCTCTGGCTCAGTAACAGTACTACACAGTGAGAGGTGTTACAGCGGAACTCTATGTCTGCTGGTCCAGCAGATTCATATGTCCCAGATTATGATTATGATTATGATCGATTTGGTGTTTAACAAAAGACCAGCTTCCTGACTCAGTTTCCTGGTTTACTCATGGCCACCTTTTCTTTGTATCTTCATATGATGGAAGGGAAGGGAAAGCTCTATAGAATAAATAAGTTAATTAGTTAATTAATAAAACACTAACCCCATGCTTGAGATAGTTGCCTATCAATGGTCTTATCTCCTAACCATAACACAGGAGGCTAAGATTTCTACCTAGGAATTTGTGAGGCCCTGAGAGGACTATATACATACAAAGTATGGCCTTCTGTTACTCGCCTAATTATAGAGAATAGTAGCTATTTCCTGCTGTTACAATATGCTAAGTTAGACAATCGTGGTTAAGATGATAATTACAACTAATCACACCTTACAAATGCTGCTGTGACTTATATATCTAATAACCACACTTAGTAGATAGTTACTCTCTATCCTAAGAGCTTTCCTTGAGCAAAGACTCAGGATAAGATGAAGTATCATCATCAAAGGCCAAAAAAAATTGCTGAATAGATAATTTAAAGCTTAGAGCATCAGTGAACTAGAGTGTTATAAAATCAGATATACAAATAAGAGTGTCCTGCACACTTGCTTTCAGGTTGGTTACTTAATTATTTTCACTCACTTGAAGATTGTTCAGACTCATAAGTCATTTTCTGAGTGAAACATGTCTGTTTAGAACTGGCAAGATGTTTCAGTGGTTAGCAACATGTACTATTGTAGAGAACCTAAGGTTGGTACCGAGCTCTCATTTTGAGCAGCTCATAACCATCTGCAACACAATCTCCAGGGCATCCAGCTCCGTCTTCCTGGTGTCCACTCAGTGTGTTTGTGCGTGTGTTCTTTATTAAAAAAATAAAATAAAATCGTTTTAAAATGCCTGTTAGATGAACTGACTATGATAGCCTTAAGTCTCTCTGCTTGGGAGGGAATAGAGGAAAATTTATCACAACACTATTAGAATTGTTTTCTCTCTAATCTGTACACAGACAGAAAAACATTCAAGCCATTAAAATCTCGACCTAACTAGGAAAGATGATATATTTCACTGGAGAGAGACTTTTAATTTTATTCTATGGATCTGCAGTCTAGTAGAGAGTCCAGCAGCTGCTAGGCATTCAGATATCTGTTGAGTGAATGGATGTCTATACATCAAATTCAGTTAGAAGTCTCAGAAATGAGACTAAGGCATTCTTGAAAAAAGTGCTATCATACAAAATTTTAAGCCACGTGGTGCTGTGTTAATAAAAACACTCATTAAAGGGTTTTTTTAAAAAGTGGATTTTGCTACTGAGACTATAACTATGATCTACTTGTAATTTGTTTGTCATCATCATTTCATGTAAATAATGAAATGTTAAGTGTTGATCACTATGAAAGTGTGCTTATCAGACAGTCTATTAAGCCTTGAGTCTGCACAGGTACTTGTGCTAAAAATCCCAAGACTTGGGATTAAAAATCTCAAGTCTTAGACTGGCAGATTATTCTCTAAAATCGGGGGGGGGGGGTTGTTTTTCTTTTCAAAGATAGGTGGCACATGCCTTTAATCCTAGCACTCGAGAAGTAAAAGCAGGTAGATCTCTCTGAGTTGAACACGAGCCTAGTCTATACTAGTTTCAGGCCAACCAGGGATATATAATGAGAACTTGCCTCAAAACTAACTAAATAATAAATGAAGAAGCAGATTTAAAAAAAAGTGTTTTACAAAAATCTTGGTGCTGTGTGATAACTAAGTTAGTGACCAAACAGCTAGCAAATGTATTTTGAATGGTCGGGATAAAAGTTTTCACCTAATTTTGGACAAAATGTAAACTGTTGGATAGTACATAATTATTTTCATAAAAAATCCTTAAGCACAACAGCCAATTTCTCCATGACTAAGCCTGCCAGATGTTTCTTCGGTTTTGCTGAGTCACTTTTTCTCCCAACTCAGAACTCTGCATTCTCACTAATTCTGAAGTTCCTCTGGCTTTTTCTCATATTTTGTCTTTTACCTGGAAAAAAAAAAGCAAAAACAACAACAACAAAACAAAAAACCTGTGGAGTGGGGAATGGTTAAATTGCTTATTTACTATCTCACATGCATATAACAGGTTTAAAAAAAATAATTACTTTCTGTTTTACCTTCCGTCATAAATCTTAACGTCCTTTTCCTGGGAACACAGACACTTTGAGAAATTTATGCTAAACAGCCATTACGCTTGGCTATCAACACATCCCATGACTGAGCAGATTCTGAATCACGCTCTGAGTGTAGGCTGTTAGAAAAATGAAAGCAATCCCCAAACTTCTTCATTCTACTCTGAAACTACCTCTTCTCCAGTTAAAAGTCCTAGAAACCAGAAACACCCTCAGCCACCTTGAACCAGCTGGGACTGGCTGGCAAGGAAAGCCCTCGGATTCTGAAGGTTTGCATTTTCTCACCAATCCGATTCGCTCACTGCCTGGCTTCCACATAGAAAAGCTTCAGTGACAGAGTTCATCTTTTGAATGTTAAATAAAAAATTTCAGCGACAAGCATGGCTGCAGAAGGATCTTCATTGGTTCAAATATGTCAAGCATCTCCTGGATGCTGGTAACTGTGCAAACACCTGATCCCCTCTCCTCCTAAAAAAGCTTGAATGGGAAGTTGACTGTGAAGGCACAATTGAGATTATGCAAATGACTTGGTGAAATTGAATTGGTAACGCTGTTGACATGCTCTGTAAACGTGCACAGGAAAGGCTGAAAATGTGTCCTGGTCATTTATAGACTCCGTATCAGACTCATTTCACCACTGGTTATGCAAAAGGAAATTGAGCCCTCTACGTGTCTTCAAGCATGTCTGCCTTAAGGAATGGCCAACAGGATATTTCTGCCTATGATCAATAAGTTCCCCAAACCACAAGTGTTTTCCAGACCTGCTGAAGAACACATCTGAGTGTCTGTGGATGGAAAAAAAAATCATTCTTTGAACAGTTTTCTTGATGCGATCTTCCTTTGCTCAGTTGAGAGTAGGAGAACGTGAGGTCAGGAGGGAAAGTCCCTGGAGTAGAGGACCAGATAGGGCTACATTGTGTAGTTAGACCAGTGAGCACAGACCAGCTGACCTCAAGATCGGTATTGTAAAAGGCTATCTAAGAGATTCTGCGCTGTCCATTCTCAGACATAATCAGGAAGCCTAATTAAAAGCCACTGTGAGTGACAGCAGCTTAGTAACTCTTTTACACTTCTCGGAGCCTACAAGGTGGACCCAAGTTTAGCTTTACTCAAGGAAAGTAAGGAAGAAAGAAAGAAAGAAAGAAAGAAAGAAAGAAAGAAAGAGAAAGAAAAGAAGGAAGGAAAGAAGGAAAGAAAGAGAGAAAGAGAGAAAGAAAGAAAGATTGTACAAAGCATTTGAAGACACAATATTTACATTACAATTTGTAACAGTAGCAAAATTAGTTATGAAGTAGCAATTAAAACAATTTTATGGTTGGGGGGGTCACCACAACATGAGGAACTGTATTAAAGGGTCGCAGTATTAGGGAGGTTCAAAGCCACAGGCATAAAGAAGGGATAGATAAGCTGGACAGTCAGCCAGGAATGACAAGAAATCTTTTGACACGACATTGAGCAAGTACTACTAGTAGGATAAGTGATATTCTCAAACCTCAACAACTTCACAGCAAAGCCCAGAAGGGGAAGCCAGGAAATGAAGCAAAATCAAAGTTTGCAAGTGATACCTGGCTGCCGCTAGGCTCAGCGACAGAGGTGTGCTTGAAATAGGGTGGGCTCCTGGGTCCATCCCCAGGGTCTAGGAAAGAAAAAAATCAAACTCATTGGAAAGTCCGAATGTTTATTTTTCAGTTTCATTTTTTGTTTCTCTGCGCTTTGGAGGAATTCACTCAAACCGACTGTCTTCCTCAACGTGAGAACCCCAGGGCTACAGAAGTCACAAATTCTCCCAGGCTTCAAGCTGCAATTTCTCAGTCACTTCGGGAACGGGAGTCGGGTGCCAAGTGGCCTTTAGACCTAATCCAGGGCCCTTGTCCATGACAGACACGTGCGTTTACTGAACTGCCCTGTACAGCGTACCAAGGGACTGACAGAATGTTCTGCTAACCACTGGGTGCTCAGGCAGGGCTTTGGAACTGCCCTCGGCTACCAGGGGTGCGCCAGGAGCTTTGATACATCCTCTGCAAGGGGTTCAGTGTACATCGAAAGCAGAGGAAAAGTAAGGCTCCCTTGACTTTCAACTCAGGTCCCTTCAAACGCGACTCCTTTTTCCCCAGCAAGCCACCCAGGCTGATCATCCAGGGATCAGCTCTGGATCCTGGGTCTCCACAGTACCTGGATCCGCCTGCGCCGAAGGGGCAGCTCGGTGCTCGGCGGCGCTGTTGAATCACGATTGAGTCACCCCTTTCGGGGTCTCGGAGTTTCCTACAGGAGGGGAGTGGGCGGGGCAGGGGTGTGGACTGACCGGGAGCCGCCCACCGCGAAAGCGAGTGACCCGGGCCGGGGGGCGGGGAGTCGCGAGCCTCGGCGGAGGCGGCGCGGGGTAAAGAGGAGCCGGTGTCCAAGCGGCCCTTTATAACGCGCCCCGCGCGGACCCCGGCAGCCTGGGTACAGCCGGTACCCATCACTAGCTCCCTCCGATCGCTCCTGTAGCGTAGCCTCCGCGCCGCCGCCGAAGCCCCGAGACCTCGCCACCAGCCCTTGGACATGGCGATACCCGTGCGCCCGCGCCTCCTAGCGGCCCTCGCGCCCACCTTTCTCGGCTGCCTCCTCCTCCTGGTGGCCGCGGTTGCAGGTGAGTGGCATTGGTCCTGAGAAGCCCCGGGCGCACCGCCCGCGGGAGGCAGAGAAGGGATCTGGCTGACTGGGGGGTAGGGGCAGTGCTACTCTGGTTCCTTGGGGACGCCAAGGTGTCCGACCGTACCTGTGGATTTGGCCGCGATTGCCCTGAGGGTTTGAATGAACACAGGGATGGAAGGTAGTTGGTGTCCGGACTCCCTGCTGTAGGCGCCGTTGAAGATGCCTGCTTTGTGCGTCCACCGTGGTTACATAAAATAATCTGGGGTTCCAGATTTAACTCTGAGGGAAGAGCCTCTTAGGAAGTTGGGCCCTTGAAGGTGGCGGACTCATGGGCCCGCCTTTGCCAAAGTCGGCGTGCTTGCATGTTACCTTTGACAAGGTGTGTTCCTTCCCATAATAAATAGATGTTTTGTGGCCTTTGGTTTAGATCTGATAAAAAGCAACGCTGTTGTAAACTCAGGGAAGACAGAGTACATACCCACATCCCCAACACATACCCAGTGTTGAGGTGAGGCAGAGGCTGAAACCCGGGAATTTGCAAAAAGAGACGTTGGTAACAGTATTTTAATGGGATAGCATCCTACCATGTGACAGGTGCCACGTGGGCCGCACATCTGCTTTGCTCTCCGAGAGAACTTCAGTGAAAAGATATTTTAGATTACAATGGGAAAGGTCAGGTTAGACTTTTTTTCGTTTATGGGCATTCCTGACTCTCACGTGTGTGGGGGACAAGCCCTGTTTGGAACTTATTCAAACCCTTCCTTGCCACCTCTCCTTGAGCCCGACTGCTTCAGAAGAGTATGGGACTGACTCTCTGGCACCTTGGGCCCTCCTTCCGTGTCATTTTAAAGAGGGTTTTCCCTTGAATAGTTTAAAGAAGGACTTCAGGGTCTTCAGCCGTTTATGTGGATTGCGGTGTCGATATTGCCTGGAAAACTATATGAGTCTGGGGAGGCCGGGAAGAGCACACACACACACACACACACACACACACACGCACGCGTGCGCACACACACACCCTCTGTTCTTTACAAATTAGCAACGTTTTGGTGACTGACAACAGCAAAAATAAAATTTAAAAAAGTTCTCCTTTTGGTGGTGGAAGCTGGGAAAATGTTTTAGACGTTAGCCCAAGGTCGATACCGAAGTGCATGCAATTATAACTCTTTTGTGTTTATTTGTAGTGGTTCCACCGAGAGCAACTGATTTAACTTGGGTATCAACTGACTTCAAGACAATTTTGGAGTGGCAACCCAAACCCACCAACTATACCTACACTGTTCGGATAAAGTAAGCCAGGTTAAAAACAAAACAAGATAGCTAATGGTTTTGTTCTTCCCGCTCTTGGGCACTAACAGGGACTCTCTGAAGCGGATTGTTGGATGGGTTTACCAAGTGGTAGCGTTTTCATGGTAATTTGCTGCCTACTGTCACGTTCCCTCAGATGGAAAATTTTCCATGTGCTAGACTGATATGAGAAGTGGGGGGGGGGGTGTGCCTCTGTCCCTTGAGTGCTTACCAGGCACACCTAAAGACCTGGTTTAGATCCTCAACCCAGCATAGAATTGTCACTGTGGTCACTGTGTCATGCTGGGGAAAGTAGAAATAGAAATTCAGTCACTCTTAGCTGTGCGTAGGGAGTTCCAGGCCATCCTGCAGTACATGGGACCCTGAATCTAAATAAATAAATAAATAAATGACATAATGTCTAGTTTTTTTGAGGGTAATTACAGGAAAACTACTAAGTGCATATAAGCTATAGAGGGGTGAGCCCACTTACACAGACATTTATAGTGTGCTTTGGGATCAACAGCAGCTAGTCTCTTCTAAGCACCAATACCCTTTTCTGGTTACGAGCTGTCTAGACTGAGCTGCTGCTGGCATGTCAGGGAGAGGTAGGAAGAATTCCAGTGTCTATACTGCCCTGAAGCAGTGCTTGATTCATTAATCTATGGACTCTGTGAATTAAAATTCAGTTGTACAATCGGTGGAGGCCAAATTCCTGAGTCACTGAGCTGCTTAGAAAACACTGAAGGATTTGTCTGCATCCTGTGCAGTCTGGGACTGTTTGGCTCATTCAGACCTGTTCACTGATTGACAGCTCTCGGGAACAAGTAATTCAACGCTTTTAATCTAAGTAACCAGGGTGTGCCAGATGTTTTCCTTGATGATTTCACATATCCTTGGCAAGCTTTTGGTTTCTGATAGATTCTAGGAGATGGATAAAGGACTTGAGAGACCTGCCTGGTGTGCAAATTATTTTAATAGTGACAATGTAAAGGACACAAGAGTATCGTAGGCAAAAGGCAAGCACGTTTTAACCCTTTGTTTTTCCGTTTTAGCTTAAGTTAAGCCTTATTTAGTATTAGGGTGCAACTCTCAGGTGTGAGTCTTTCAAATGACTTTCTTGTTTTTTCAAAATGAACTCCATGATAACTATTGCCAAACCAAAAGGGGAGAGAATCTGTGTGTGTGAATGCATGCATATATGCATGTATAGCTATGCATAGCTATATACACATAAGTTTCACAATCTATAATTACCAATAATTACCATCACAGTCAAACTTATCAGTTCAAAGGCTGGTGATGCAGTTCAGTGGTAGAGTTCTTGTCTATCATGGACAAAGCCTTGGGTCCCATCCATAACCCATGTCACCTCTCCTCCCAATTTCGTTGAACTGGTAATGATAGTACCCTGTAATCCCTGCACACCTTGCTCATATGATGCAGGAGGATTATGAGTTCAAGGCTACATGTTTGTTCAAGGCCAACTTGAGCCTGACTTAAAATAAGTTCAAACCTTGCCATTTCATATTCTAACAGTTGAGAGTTATTAAAGTAATTAATTTCTCTTATACAGACCTGACATTTACCTTAGGAGACCCTTTCCTTCTAGATATGAAAATTAGATTTTCAGAGAAATGGTTACTTTCTAATATTTTGTATTAATTGAAACAACATTGGGAATATATCTTGGGTTGTCTTGATTTTTGAAATAGAAGCCTTTATTAGCTATAAGTTTTGGAGATTTTTAAGGTGGTCATTATTGAGATGAGTACAGCTTGTGATCTGTAAACATCAGAGCTCAGACCACCACTTGGGAATAGCTGCAGACTTGGGTGTTTTAGTGGTAAGGTCACCTTGCTCAGGCCCTTGCTGCTGAGCTGGGTGATCCTGGAAGCATTTCCCTTAGTCAATGCCTGAGACCCAAGCAAGCCTTCACCCTTCTCAGGGGCAAGGGGATTCTAGTGCTAAGGGTATCATAGCAGTCATTTTTCTGGATGAAACTGTTACTCTGGAAAGCCAGGGGCCCACACTGACTGCTGGTGGTGCGTGCCCAGGCTACCTGGAGCTGAGGTGTGCCATGTCTGCAGGAGGCTCTGCCAGTCTGCCGCAAGGCCGTTTTCTGGGAGGAAGGGGGAAACTTTGTTCATCACTTCTGAGTCTCCTTTATTCTCCTCCCTGCGGAGGCAGCACCTAATCCAGGGAACGCTGTTCCCCACACCTACCCATGCTGCTGGAGCTTGGCTGAGTGGTGCTGGCCAAAGAGCAGCTCTGAGAGACCCAAGTCCCTTGGCTGAGTGTCAACAGTATCTTCTCTGAAAGCAGGCTCAGTGGTAGTTGCGAAGCATCAGAGGCCCAGCCTTAGCACCATGCCTGACTTGTGCTGTCCAGTCCATAGTGTGTGTTGAATTCCAAAGCTGAATTTAGAAGCTTCTAGACACAGCCTCCAACTCAATTAGTGAATGTCTGTTTTCTGTTGGAATGCCTCAGTAAATTAATGGGAGAACGTTTATTTCCAAATTTGGGGAGGTTTTCACTAACCTAGAGGGGACTTTGAAGACTTTTAAAGTGATCTGTGCTCTTAGCAACACCTGGAGGACCTCACTGGAGCTATCTCCCCATTGACCTGTTGTCACAGGGTGATGTAGACCCCTGTCCTAAGTTTTTTTTTTCAGAGAGCACATGGTCCTACTTGTGAACAGGGTGGAACAAAGCACTGCATTTATCAGGTATATGACCTCACTCAGAGCCTAGCCACTGAATGACTTGCTTGTCATATTGATGGAAAGAAACCATTAAGGTGCCATTGGCTTTTGATATAATAAAGATGTAATCAAGGTACATTTTGGTCATTCTGGATCCAAATAGCCTCTCTATACTTGTCACAGAAGACAGTTAAAAAATACAAGAGGCTAAAATATCCCAATTTTAATGTTAGCTTGCAACTTCAAGGATATATGTACGTATGTACTCAGGTTCTTTCGGTATGGTTGTTTAAGGGCTTTTGGAGAATCCTCATGTGCGCCTCTTCTGTGTGGATTTAGATAACTGTATCTATATGTGACTCCTCTGCTCAATGTTTCATCATATTCTATATGTTGAATAATAAAGTCTATCAATATTAGATTCCCTACATAATCATACTCTGTTACGATCGTCATATATAATTAGTCAACCACCAACTCTCCTATATGCCAGATATTCTGCTGGGCCCTTTGTACATCTTAACTCATTTGCTATTTTCTAAGGAGGTGCTGGATTCTTTTTAATGTGTGTGATCATGGGACGTGCGCTACCACCCTGAAGGGGTAGCGGTCTCGATACTCAGCAAACACAGAAGTCCTGCTGCTTGGCAGAGAGATGAGAACCAGAAGTCTTGGTCCTCAGAGAGCCTGCATGTGCATAAGCAGGGTGACACGGAGATCTAAACTTGGCTAAAGTGCCAAGTTCCAGACCTGTCTAGCAGGATGATACAGACCTCAGAGCACTGATGGTACCTTCCATGGTACCTTACAAAAGAAAGATCTGACCTTTGCCCTCGGGGGCTCAGACTTTGTTAAACAGGCACTAGCTATATTGTTTTTCTCTGCTCTTTGGTAAGATGTGTTCTCATTCTCAAGTTAAGGCTAGCATGTGGTATAATGGTAAAACAAACAAACCCAGCTCCACCCCTCATTAGCATGTGACTGTGAAAGCTGTTTAGTGCCTCTGTCCCCCCCACCCCCACCCCCCTGCTCACACACATTTTTAAAAAAATAAAGTAAAAGGAGTCCAGCAGAGCCGACCTAGTTGCTGGGTGACCTTGTGTCCTCCGTACTGGAAGTGTTCAGGATGGGAAATGCCTCTTCAGTTTTCCCTGTCACTGCCCGTTGGTTGTGCAGAGCACACCAGTAGAAGGCCGTCCATCCTGCTGGACACAGACCCTAACCTCCCATTTCTTTTTCTCCTCCCTTCCTTTAGTGATAGATCTAGAAACTGGAAATACAAATGCATCTCTACCACAGACACCGAGTGCGACCTCACAGACGAGATCGTGAAGGACGTGAAGTGGACCTATGAAGCAAAGGTCCTATCTGTCCCACGGAGAAACTCAACTCACGGAAATCAGGACCTACTTGTAGTTCAAGGGGTGGAACCGCCATTTGCAAATGCCCCAAAGTTTTTACCTTACCAAGACAGTAAGTAGCTTGGTTTGTAACCCTTCACTCTTAGTGTAGGCTTCTGTATATGCTTGTGCTTTGTGACCCCCTGCTAGCCATTAGATCCTCTCTCTCTCTCTCTCTCTCTCTCTCTCTCTCTCTCTCTCTCTCTCTCTCTCTCTCACACACACACACACACACACACACCACCACCACCACCACCACCACCACCACCACCACCACCACCACCACACAAGGCGGGGAGAGGCATCTTATAAGTAAGTGTCTCGCTCTCTGCAGATGGGCAGGAGGTTCACAGAATGTGAACGCATGTCTTGATCACTGTGTCATCATCTACTAACTTTCTCCTCTAGTCTACCACCAGTTCCTACCAGTAACCAGCTGGAGGATGCACTAAGGCTGGGGTTGTGGCTTTTCCTCAGGATACTGTGTCATATGCTGAATTTTATGTCCCTTCATCAGACCAGGGATCCTAGCTTAGGGTTTTTCCTCCAACAAGCACAGGTCCGCAGGGAAGCCACTTGTATCTGAAATTGGGCTTGTTGGTTCTTCAACCAGCTGAACTTCATTTGATCTCGAGATGAGCCAGCGCGTGCCAGCTCCCCGCCAGCCTCCCTCATGCTGGATTTGAATGTATAGCATGCTTTCCCACCTTTGTCCAAGTGTGCAAGCCTGACATCTAATCAGGAAATGCAGAGAATTCTTGCCAAGTAAAAAAATCTTCCTTCTTTCCTTCCTCCCTCCCTCCCTTCCTCCCTTCCTCCCTTCCTCCCTTCCTCCCTTCCTCCCTCCCTCCCTCCCTCCCTTCCTTCCTTCCTTTCTTCTTCCCTCCCTCCTTGTTTCCCTCCTCCTTCCCTTCTTACTTCCTTTCTTTCTTTTCTTCTTTCTGTCTTTTCGTGGTTCAGAAGTGGAGATTTCACAAGCTCACACAGCACATTAGGAAGACTAAACTGTACTTCTTTTGCAAGGCCTGATGGTTAAAACAGAAGTGTTGTGGTTTTGGTAGTCCCCATCTGTCCCCTTCTGGTTGCTCAGTGACGTGGATGGTGAGGAAGAAGGACAATTGAGATTTTACTCTGACATGTGATCTCATGGTCTAATTGCCCAAATGAATGTAGCTGTGTTTCTAGGGTCCCCATTGACAGGCCTCTCTCTTCAGACTCCTTTGTATTCTTACTGTTGTGTTCCAGCATGTCACGCCCATGTAATGCAGGCACCCTGACAATCATTTTCCCTAAGCCATGACCAAATCCTTTGTGATACACAACAGAGCACACACGATCACACACACACACATGCACACGCACACGCACACGCACACACACACTGTTCGGTGACTTGCATACAGTGAGAACTTGTCTGACCATCACATGACCGGAGCACACAATGTAACTGAATCAGGAACCAAGAGCTTAAAATAGATTCCTTGGGGGGGCGGGGGGAGGGTCAAGAGGTTGTTTCAGGAAAATGTTAAAAATTAACAAAATTAGAAGGTGACAAACGTGAACAAAATGAAGTTTAAAAATATGTGTTGTGTGCCTGGTGCATGTATGTGTACCGTGTAGCTCAGGTCCAGTGATCAGATGCCATCTGACCTGTAGACACTAGCCATGTATGCATGTATGTAATACACACATCCATACAGCAGGCAAAACACATGCATAAAACTAAAACATACTTTTAAAGGTCTTTAAAAAAAATAGATTCCCTGATTGACCAGAAGCCCTTCCTGGGCTTCCCAGCCCCTAATTCATTGTAGCTAAAATATGGAAGCTTGAAAGACTTCCTTGTACAGCCTGGTAGCCATCACCCACACATAACCACCAAACTTTTGAAATATGGCTAATGTTGCCATGGTGGAAAATAATATGCCAGTGTTTGAAATATGTAAAAATTTCCATAATATTTATTCTATTGAGTGCATGTTAAAATGCCAATCTGCTAATGGACCTATTAAAGTATATTATTAAAATGAATCCCACCCACTCCTTTTCACATTTTCTAATGTCCGTCAGGGTCTCCTTGTGCTTCCAGAGGATGGCATTGCTGTGTGCTGTCTTGAGACTCAGATATAGGCTGGCCACCACTCCTGCTCCTGGAGCTGATTCTGTACAGATGTTCTATATGAGCATTGGAGGAGTTGTCAATTAAGATAACTAATCAAACTTTTCTTTGTATTGATTTTCGTTCCTAAGCAAGGTAATTTTTTTTTTCCATTTCAGCAACACTCGGACAGCCAGTGATTCAGGAGTTTGAACAAGATGGCACAAAGCTGAAGGTGACTGTAAAAGACTCACTTACGCTAGTCAGAAAGAATGGTACATTCCTCACCCTGCGGCAAGTCTTCGGCAAGGACTTGAGTTATATACTTACTTATCGGAAAGGCTCAAGCACAGGAAGGGTAAGAGATTCTCCATCTATTTTTATGCCCCCTCTTTGTTATAGATCCTTGATTCTCCACAGCATCCCCAGTTCCAATAGGAATAGGGGTTGACATGGTGGGGTACACAGTAGATCCTCCTTCTGCCTGTCACTGCTAAGCTAGTTGCTTTGTGCCCTTGGGCAGGGTCCTGTCAGAGATTCCAGTCACACAGTCAAGGAGCTAAACCAGACTGTCCTCTCCCACATCTTCATATTGGGGATCCCAGGAAATAATGGGGGGTGGGAGGAATGACATATTAACTAATTCACGTGTGTGTGCATGTGTGCATGAATACATGTGCAGGCATGTGTGCAAGAGCTCGTGCACGTGCCCATGAGAGTTTGTGCATATGTGTGTGTGTGTGTGTGTGTGTATGTGCATGTATGTGTGGGTGTGTACGTGCACTCACGCATGCTGCTTTGTGATGCTGGGGACTGTTACCCAAGGCCTTGTACACTAGACAAGTTCTCTACCAGTGAGTTACATCCCCAGCCCCTAAATGTGCTTTCTTTGGTGATTCCATCTCTCTTTTCCTACAGAAAAAGGGGGCTGAACTGGGCTGGGTGTATCTGTCTTTTTAGCAGTCACCAGGGGTTAGTGATTAGCCAAGTGACTTCTCATCCTTCATGCGTCAATGATGTCTGCATAGATTTAGAGCCCTGGTTTTGTCTCCCTCAGTGATTTAAGAACTCTATCTTTTCACAGAAAACAAACACCACACACACTAATGAATTCTTAATTGATGTGGAAAAAAGGACAAGCTACTGCTTTTTTGTACAAGCTGTGATTTCCTCCAGGAAAAATAACCAGAAGAGCCCAGAAAGCATTACCGTGTGCACTGAGCAATGGAAGAGTATCGTGGGAGGTGAGTGATGGCCATGTCTGTCAGTGCCCTGGAAGGCTCAGCTGCCCCCACACCAGAGCCAACATGTACCTCTTTGGTTCAGACATTCAGAAATGAGCTTAGGGTGTCTTAGGGTTTCTTTTTGGATTCTATGTTCTCTTTAGGGGCATTTATGAATGATTCGACATGGTCCCTTTGGTCAGCAAGCACTTCCCTGGGCACTTGTAATGGGATAGATTCTATGGGGTACTGGGTATGCAGATTACAGCTAGGACCTGTGCACTTAGGCATTGAGTCGCAGCCTTCTCTGCCTGTTTTTCCTACTGACATTATGATCTGAGGGGGGCGGGGTTCAGGAAAGGAGTAGTTTCTGGACCAGTTAGTTTCTGGACATGGCAGATATTTAAGTGCACTTATGATGGACTGTTGGTACAGCGACTCTGTGTGTGTGTGTGTGTGTGTGTATGTGTGTGTGTGCACATGAATACGCTCTCTGAGTATTCAGTGTTAGGACTGAAAGCCTGTAAAGATCCCTCTGGGCCCCACAGAGCCAGGGCTCTGAGTGCTGGCAGAGGAGACGAGCCAGGGGACGGTAGCTGTGGCCTGGCTCCGTTAAAGTTTCAAGTCATTACGTTAAGCCAAGTAGACCAGACTCAGGAAGACAAACACCACATCTTTCATATGCAGAAAGCTAGATTTAAATTTATATGCATGCATGTATTTATATATGTGTGTGGTGGGATCAGGAAACTAGAAAGGAGAGCATGAGCAAAAAGGAAGAAATACAAAGGTGGGGTTAAAAAAATAGATTTGCTGAGTAGAGGGGTGGTGATCTAGGAAAATAAATTGGAAAGAGACCGAGGGGCTCGGGGGCCAGGGACGAATGAGAACAAAGTCTAATTACATGTCATTTATGAAAATGCCGTGATTAAACACATTATTTTTTATGCTGACCTAAAAATAATTTTTAAAATGCAACAATACATTTAAGTATTCTGCCTTCTTGCTGCTGTCAACAGAAAGTTCTCTTTCCATTGGAGCCCATACCCCTCTGGGCCAGCCCCTGAGCCACAAGCCTCAAGATGCCCTTTCCTATGCCCTACTGTAGTTCTGATGCCTCAGGCTCTGCCTGTCTCCCAGTTTCATCTCTATGAGAGTAGATCCTCTGGGGCACTGACGACCCCCGCCAGTCTCTTCATCTCCGCCATCGTCACTGTGCCCCCCCCTTCTATTTCCTTCCCATTTATTTTCTGATAGAACAAATCTCTGCCACCAAACTCAGGGTCGTTTTGGGACTACATTTCCAACTCCCAAGGCTCTTCTCTGGTCTGGAAACCTTGGGTAGCTCATTGAACGCTGTAGTCACGGTCATTTTCTCTTAAGCACATGAGGTCAGGTAAATTCTTAATCAAAGAATGAGAGAGAAAAAAATAGGAAAAATAAATGTCAAGTTTCAAAAAAAAAACCATGGTGGTGTAGCTTAGGGTCATGCCCACCGGCAAGTGGGATCGGAGCCTCCATCGGAGCCTCCAAGCTGACTTTATACATCTTTGACTTGTTTGTTTGTTTTTGCTTTTCAGAAACATTCATCATTGTGGGAGCAGTGGTGTTCCTGGTCACCATCTTCATCATCCTCCTGTCCATATCTCTGTGCAAGCGCAGAAAGAGAAGAGCAGAGCAGAAAAAGAAGAGCACTCCATCGCGCTTGGCATAGAGAAGAGGTTGAAGCTGCTCGCTCACACTACCTGTGTGGCATGGTTACCGAGCCCTCTGATGCGAACCAAGGATGTGCAGCGTGGAGCTTGACCATCCTAGTTCCCAAAGGCTTCCTTCATGACCTGCTATCCCAGCTAACGCTTCGATTCCAACACTAGCATCTGTCACTTTAGGATGCACTGAACGGTACCAAACTGGTTAACACTACAGCGCCTCTTGCACAAATGCTTTAGCATGTGTATTCTACACTCAGAAAGACACTAGGTCACCCAGGCAAAGCCAGCAGACAGAGGCCTTTCATATAACCTGGGTAGACTCTTGGAGAAACTTTAAGAAGTTGATTTCGTAGGCTGTAGAACAGTAAAGTGGGAATGGGTGGACTTTTCTAACAGCTGTACTTTTGTAAATCGGTATTTGGGTTTTTTTCCCCTCTACTAGGTACTTTTGGAAGTTCAAAGCAATTGGCAAACTTTCACATAAACATGTGAAATGCAGGATATTTCTGCTTGGGGCATCTTGTGATTTGTACTTTATTACGATTTAGCACTTTAACTGACAATGATGGGGTTTGAACATTTGACAGTCAACTCTATTTTTATACGACTACTATACAAAGAAACTACATATGGTTTTATGATTTAAGGTACTTAAAAATGTTTATGGTTAACATTGTATATATAAAATTTAAAGGTTTTGTATATGGGATTTTTATATTTATATAGCTCCTATTTGTATATATTGAGATAATTTATTTAATATACTTTTATAGAAATAAAGGTGATTGGGAATTGAAACGATCACATTTCTATCTTCCATTTATTATTTACTCCTTGGTTTTTGCATTAGGTGACTCTGTTGCAGTCACAATTGACCCTATCCATCTTAGTGACCTACAACAATATATACTATTCACTTACACCGCACATTCTCGAGTGTTGGTAGGTGGTAGCTCTTCTCACTGCAAGACCCAAAACAAAGCAGGGGTCCCTACTGGATCAGAGCAAAGGTGAACAAACACACATGCATGCTCGTGCACACACACACACACACACACACACACACACACACACACGCATACACACCTCTAAAAAGCTAAAACAAAAACAAAAACAAAAAACAAAACAAAAAACAACCCCAGGCCACGCACCTTCAATGTTTAAGCCATTTTTTTAAAATGATTTTTTGGTTATAATTACATCACTTCCCCCATCTCTTTCCTCCCTCCAGTCCTTCCCTTGTAACCCCTGCCCCTTGACCCTTAGACTCATTCAAATTCATAGTCTTAACACTTCTGCTTCATACTTTGGTTCACAAGGCCCAGCAAGTCACATGATCAAGCCTGACACAACTAGCCTGAGAGAGACCATAAGCCTCAGGGCAGGGATGTAATCTACGGAGGAGGAAGAAAATGCTGTAATCTAGTACAGATTTAGAAAGGTTTCTCCCGGGAGTCACTCACTTGCATTGTGAAGAGGCTCAAAGAAAAAGAGACCTGCCTTCGATTTTTTTTTGTTGATAAAAATCGGAAGGATCAAGTTAGACCTCATGTGGGGAAACTAAGCACGAGGACTCGGTCATGCTGAGTTGACTCAGTGACTTCTAAAACGGAGAAACTGAGCGAGTCCTTCCGATGCAGCAAAAGTCTTCGCTGTACAGAAAGAAGATCAGAACAGGATGACGACGTTCTGAGCTGTGAGCTGGCTGCCCAGCAAACCTGCTCTGGCTTCCCTCTGCGGATGGCTGGGGAGTTGCCAGTGGCCCTCTGAACTGGTAGGTTTTGTTTGTTTACTCAATCACAAACACGCTCTGCCTGCCCCACTGCGGGGGCTGAACCAGCTTGTACCAGTGCAGCTTTTGATACCACAGCAACGAGTGTGTGCGGCAGAGTCCAAAAAAGAGAAAAGTCAGGCATGTGTGCTTGTCCTCAGAGAAGGGGCCTTAGCCCTTATCTTGAGTCCCCGCTCACATGTCTCACTCAGGACAAAGAGCTCCGTGTACCACACGAAGGGCAAAGCGGACTACAGGAGTTCATGCCTGACCTTCCGTTTCTCTGCCAGGAATAATTATAGCATTATGTAATTCCCTAGCTTCATAATCTAAGGAATTTGAATTATCTGCAGATTGAAAGCAAGTCTGGATAAAATAAGGTACCGAGCTGTGAACAGCGAGAGGAAGCCATTATAGAGTCGGTGTGACAGTGATGCAGGGATCAGAAGGTTCCACTCCAAACATTAACCACTGCACAGGGCCCCCCTCTCTCCTTATTGTTGACATTAAACAGCTGTTCCTAAATCAACAGGATGGGATCTGCAGGCGAACTGCTGCCCTCTAGTGGGCCAAACTGAACATCTCCTCACCTGTGCTGGACCCTTTCAAGTTTACTATTAATTACTAAACAGAACTTGAATGCTCTCTATAGATAAATCTTCCATCTTTTAAAAAAAATTTTTATTGGATATTTTATTTACATTTCAGATGCCATCCTCTTTCCCCATTTCCCCTCCCTAGCAAACCCCTATCCCATCCCCGATTCTCCTTTTTGCTTTTATACAATTTTTTTTTTTAATATTAATCAAAGGCTTTCTAAGTTTGGTAATGCTCAATATCAAGATGCCCATACAATCAGAAGTGTAACCCAATACCCAACCTACATATATCAACTGTCTTTGACTGGTGGAGACACGTGAACATCTGCCTCCATGTCTCCCCCCTCTTTTTCTCTCTTTCTCTCTCTCATCACCTAGCTTCTCCTCCTCTCCTTACTCTTCTTCCTCTCCTTGTTCCTCCCACCTTAGCTCCTCCTACATATCACCTGTCCTGTTAAAATAAAACTTTTCTCTTAAAATACAATTAGAGCATAACTATACCAATTTGTGTCAGGAAGGTACAAGATAGTCCTAGTACCCAGTCCATCATATTGTTGACTAACCAGAACCTCTGTCATCCCTCCTAACTAAAAGACTTAGTTCTGAACCTGGCTTTTTCTCTTGGCTTTAGAATGAATGTCAGCTGAAAACCATCCTCTCAAATCTTTTCTCTCAAAGTAAATAGCCAGGATTGGCTATGAGACTATAAGTCTTCAACCCTGTCAGAAATCCAGAATGGCTAAGTTCACTGACATTATGGGAAGTACAAAGCATAGCTTCTAAAACTTAACCAATTTTTTTCACGGGAAATGGGACGGCACCAAGAGACGGTGCACCCTCTGCGGGCGGGCGCCTTAAGGGCCGAGCCACCGGCGGTTCACTAAACTTAGCCAATTTATACAGACCTCTGAACACCTGGATAGGCCCTATACTACAAAACGTTGGAGCATCCAATCTTCAGCCTTCTGGCCCAGGATCATCTGACAGACCTAGTGATGCAGAATTATTAAGAGCCAATTACTCTGTCTTGGCAGATATAATCAGTTGACTATTCCACAAGTGTGTCCTTTTCTGGACAGTGATTTGTCTGTAGATGAAAAAAGGCAATTCTTGCCTAGTGGCTGTCTCACCACAACTGGAGTAACTCCAAAGATGCTCAATTTCTTCTTAGAATCCAAGACAGGAAGCTGTCAGAAGCAGACAGTTCTCTAATTAAAATGAAAATTAATACAGAAATGTTTGTAACGTCAATTCTGTGGACTTCTGACGTTTTGAAAACCAACTATCCCTGTAAGGTGATCTGGACTGTTGTCTGTTAACACCTCTCAGCTATTTCTAAATAAAATATAGAAAATACCCTAACAATAAACTCAGAGCCATAAATTTGCAGTAGGCCCTTAACTCACAGGCTAACCATCTCAAATCAGTTAGAAAAGTTAAAGAAGGACTGGGTCTAAGCCTTGTATTCCTAAATGTGTTATACAGGCACAATGTCTATGAGAGTAACAATATTAACCTCACTTTTATATCAATAAAAAGCTCATACCAATGAAAACCTTACATTTGAAATCAAAGTAAATTTTGTACCATTTAAGAAATTATAACATCATCTTAATAACAATTATACTTCTTCTTCTTTTTTTATTTTTTTTTTTTATTTTTCGAGACAGGGTTTCTCTGTGTAGCCCTGGCTGTCCTGGAACTCACTCTGTAGACAAGGCTGGCCTCGAACTCAGAAATCTGCCTGCCTCTGCCTCCCACGTGCTGTGATTAAAGGCATGCACCACCACTGCATGGCTATACTTATCGGCTATACTTATTTCTACCAATAAGTTATTGCTATGCAATAAATCCTAGCTAATCCTCCCTGTTCCAACAAAACCACTACTTTTCCTTAAAAAGACAGGCCAGTATTAACCACCTCAGTCCCCAAGCCCAGGAAATAGGGGCACCTACTCTTCATTATCTTCTTCAAGCTGATTGTGGGCGTTGAGATATTAGAAGAGGGGTGGGGGGAAGAGTAAATTGATAAGCCTCTGACTCTGTGTCTTCACTGCATCCAGCTGGAATTCCAGGACATCAGAGGTTTGAACAGGTCTGCTCAGCTTGCTTGATGAGTAGATACACCAAGGCTGTGTATTCTGCAATATACAATTCTCAAAACAAATTTTAGTAACAAGATAATTTTTTGTTTGAATTCTGGAATCTAGTCTTCTGACAGCCTGCCTCTGTCATGTCTAATCCATATAACTCTGGGAGTTTCTATGAGGGTGTGCTCCCACCATCCTCCCATTCCTGCCTCCCTGCTCTCGAATTCCCCAACACTAGGGAATCCAAATTTTCAGGCACCAAGGCCCTCCACTTCCACTGATGCTTGGCAAGACCATCCTCAACTACCTATACAGGTGGAGCCATGAGTCCCTCCCTTTGTGTTCTTGGGCTGGAGATTTTAGAATGGCTACTCCAGCTTGTTTCTTAGGACCATTTGCTTGAAAAATTGTTTTCCAGCCTTTAACTCTAAGGTAAAGTCTGTCTTTGTCACTGAGGTGGGTTTCCTGTATGCCACAAAATGCTGGGTCCTATTTACATATTCAGTCCATTAGCCTATGTCTTTTAATTGGGGAATTGAGTCCATTGATGTTAAGAGGTATTAAAAAACAGTGATTGTTGCTTCCTGTTATTTTTGTTATTAGAGGTGGAATTATCTTTGTGTGGCTATCTTCTTTTGGATTTGTTGGAAGAGGGTTACTTTCTTACTCTTTCTAGGGTATAATTTCCCTCCTTGTATTGGAGTTTTCCTGCTATTATCCTTTGTAATGCTGGGTTTGTGGAAAGATATTGTGTAAATTTGGTTTTGTCATGGAATATCTTGGTTTCTCCATCTATGGTAATTGAGAGTTTCGCTGGGTATAGTAGCCTGGGCTGGCATTTGTGATCTCTTAGGGTCTGTATGACATCTGTCCAGCATCTTCTAGCTTTTATAGTATCTGGTGAGAAGTCTGGTGTCATTCTGATAGGTCTGCCTTTATATGTTACTTGGCCTTTTTCCCTTACTGCATTTAATATTCTTTCTTTGTTTTGTGCACTTGGTGTTTTGATTATTATGTGATAGGAGGTATTTCTTTTCTGGTCTAGTCTATTTGGTGTTCTATAGGCTTCTGTATGTTTATGGGCATCTTGTTCTTTGGATTAGGGACGTTTTCTTCTATAATTTTGTTGAAGATATTTATTGGCCCTTTAAGTCAGGAATCTTCACTCTCATCTATACCTATTATCCTTAGGTTTGGTCTTCTCATTGTGTCCTGGATTTCCTGGATGTTTTGTGTTAAGAACTTTTTGCATTTTGTGTTTTCTTTGACAGTTGTGTCAATATTTTCCATGGTATCTTCTGCACATGAGATTCTCTCTTCTATCTCTTGTATTCTGTTGGTGATGCTTGCATCTATGACTCCTGATTTTTTTCCTAGATTTTCTATCTCCAGGGTAGTCTCCCTTTGTGATTTCTTGATTGTTTCTACTTCCATTTTTATGTCCTGGATGGTTTTGTTCAATTCCTTCACCTGTTTGGTTGTGTTCTCTTGTAATTCTTTAAGGGAAGAATTCCCTTAAAGGGAATTGTGCTTCCTCTTTAAGGGCTGCTACCTGTTTACCTGTGTTCTCCTCAAATTCTTTGAGAGTGTTATTTATGTCCTTCTTAAAGTCCTCTATCATCATCATTAGAAGTGATTTTAAATCTGAATCTTACTTTCCTAGTACTATGGGGAATTCAGGACTTTCTTGTGTGGGAGAACTAGGTTCTAATGATGCCAAGTACCCTGGGTTGCTGATGCTTATGTTCTTGCGCTTGCCTTTCGCCATCTGGATCACCTTAGTGCTACTTGCCCTGTCTCTGACTGGAGCCTGTCTTTCCTATTATTTTGGTTGTATCAAAACTGTGTGGGGTGGGTGTTACTACTGGGGTTAGAGCTGGGGCCCAAGATCTCCTCAGTGCTCATGCACAGACAGGAAGGAACCAGTGCTCCAGGCCGGGAGTGACTTCCTGGGTCCTAGTGGGTCCCAGTTACTCCCTGTTTGGGGCCGGTGTTGCTTTCTCCTTACCTAAGTTACTGCCCGGGTTAGAGCTCCTAGGAAGCCTGCCTCCTCTGGGTTCTGTGAGATTGGGGGCAGAACTGAGCCTGGGATTTGCTCAGTGCTGGGGCCCAGACCAGAAGCAATCTTCCATCTTAAATTACTGTTTGGCATATATGTAAGAAAATGGGATTTTTGGACCCTGAGTCAGAGCACCAATCATCTCACTCCTTCAGGGAAAATTTATTTCCAAAGGTCCTTTCTACGTGCTCCAGGACATCTGTATTCTACATGTGATCTTCCCCCCAACTCTTGCCTCCCTGGTTTGTTTTTTTTTTTCCTTTATTTTAATCTTGGCTTTAATACAGTGGGATCAATCCTATTTAAGGAGAGGCTCTCTCAATTGACTAATATGTGTATTTGTTTAACATAGCAGGAGCCCTTACACGGAAGGATGCCCTCACTGGGTGGTGCACAGAGATCATCTGTGTAGTGAAACGAGAAGACAATTCTGGGATGTGACACAGACTTCTGGAATACGCTTTCCACAAGTCCCCACCACTGACTTTTCACTCGAAATCCAACTAATTTTTTAAGCAAGCTGGAGCTGGGTTTTCTGTTCCCTGTAATCAAGACTTCTGTTCTTTGTGGTAAATAGAAAAAAAAAAATACCCAAACTCACGTTGTGTTATCAGTGATATGGGAGTTAAGCACAAAAGAAGAAGCCGGCTATGGTGGTTTGAATGAGAGCAGCTCTTAATAGGCTCCTGTGTTCAAATGCATGGTTCCCAGTTGGCGGAATTGTTTGGGAAGGTTTGGCCTTGTTCGAGGTATGGTTAGGTTAACAGGTGTGGCCTTTTTGGAGTGTGTTGTTAGGGAGTGGGCTTTGAGGTTGAAAAGCCCATGCCATTCCCAGTTGTCCCCTCCTCTTTCTCCTTCTCCCTCCCTCCCTCCCCCACACTTGTGAATCAAGACAAAAGCCCTCAGCTACTGCACCAGCTCCACGCCTGCCTGTCTGCTGCATGTGCCTCATCATGATGTTCGTGGACTCTCTTACTACTCTCTGGAGCTGAGCCCTAAACTGAACGGTGCTTTGTCCCAGCAACTGCACAGTGACTAAATACAGAGCACCTATAACGGAAACATGCGATGTCGAGAACTCCTAGTATAAATACATTCTCTTCACCAGTTCATGACTATGTAAGACTTTGCCCCTGAAATTCTCTTCTTTCTCCTTTACTTGGCTATTCCTATCCGAATACAAATATATTATTTTCTATCTCACCCCCCACCCCCCCCCACTAACAGTTGTTTTATTCAAACCATCCAAAGAGAAGCTAATTCCCTACCCCCTTCAAATCTAGCTCTCTCCAATCTTTTCCATTTCAAGAAATGACAACTTGGCTCAGGCCAAGACCCTGGTAATCATTAACGTCTCTTTCCTTTTCTCATGCCTCTTCAGTCAAAGTGAATTTTGCCAGCTTGCTCGTTAAACAAGATTCCAGTTGCAACAGTCACTCCCCCGACCCTACTCTGAGGCACTTTGATGGGCATGCCCTGCCAGGCAAGGCCACCCTGCCTTCACTATTCACCTCCTTAGTCCCTGCTCCCGCCATAATCTTCATGACAGGGCACAAAGCCCCAGGAATAACTATCACAACATGCTGATTTTTAGGACTCCGTTTGTAACTTAGGCTCCCCCACTTTCTTATTTGACAGCAGAAACCATTCCAGGCCCTCCAGTGATACCCCATTGCTGTGCGGCTTTTGCTGAAGGCCATGAACCAACATCAATTCACTGCAGACAGGACACCAGTGACAGGACAAAGAAACAATTCCACCTGCCGCTGGCTCATTGTAGGCCAACTTGACACAAGACAGAATCACTTGAGAAGAGAGAAGTTCAGTTGAGAAAACGCCTCTGTAAGATCAGGCTGTCTACAGACAAACCTGTAGAGCATTTTCTTAATAAGTGGCTGATGGGGGCAGGGCCAACTTATTGTGGGTGGGATATCCCTGAGACGGCGGTCCTAGGTTTTATAAGAAAGCAGGCTGAGCATGCCATGGGAGCAAAGCAGTAAGCAGCTTCCATGGCCTCTGCATCAGCTCCTGCCTCCAGGTTCCTGTCCACTTAGTTTGAATTACCCTGACTTCTTCCAGTGAACTGTGATTCAGGACATGTAAGCCAACAAACCCTTTCCTCCCCAAGTTACTCTTCATCAGGGTGTTTCTGCACTAAGGCACATCTAAATGTAGTTTGCTGAACCAAGGAATTTAGTGGGATGACATACAGCGTGGGTGGGAGCTACTCACAGAAGCATGGGCAATTTGCTGGCCACTACACCACTGATGAAGAGTGGCCATCCAAGCATGTATCAGTGGGGAAGGGAGGTGCCCTGTGCACCCTCTCTCACTTCCACAGGCTCAGGGTTAAGATCCCCTGCAGGGAATCACAGCCGCAGTGATTTGATGGTTAACAGTTACATCCTGCTCAGAGTCAGAGTTCCACAGTGACCACCTTCTAACTCCCTCTTCTTCCTTAGCTTAGGTGGTACCTTCCTAGTCCGAGGAGGTGTGGATGGAGGTGAGGCAATGTGTATTTGATGCCACAGTCCTTTCCAGTCCACTTGTTTTACCTCATTTCCCCTTACCAGTTAAGCTGTGCCATTTCCTTTAGAAGGAAAACCGCATGCTGGCCGAGATGAAATCCTGTGTACATCTCCGACTGCCTGGGTTAGTTCTGTTCATTTGCCAACATGCTTTCAGGTTTTCAAGTTATCCATCACCCTCGAATCCAACCCTGCTCCAAGCTGCCCCCAGATGAGCAGCTCTGGTGTCACCCAAGAAACACTTACTTAATTAGAGGTCTTTGACAAGAAACTCTGAAAACAATTCGAATGCCTCAAGTTTGAGGCCTGATCTATTAACAAGTGCAATCAGCACAAGGTTTACTATTTACCTCTCAGGGAGACTGGCTGGTACAGACCAGAACAGGCATTCCCGACCTTTGGAGAAGTCAGAATGCAGCCACTTCTGAATTCAACACAAATGAAAAGCAAAAAAAGCATGATAAAACCCTCCCTGTGCAGACAGACACCTGTAACGATCTCGGGTAACGATCTGTCATGCAGGCACCTGTGGGACTGGCCCTATTGAACAGAAAGCTTTAGTGAAATCAGAGGTCTGGAGGTTTTTTTTTTGTTTGTTTGTTTTTTGTTTTTGTTTTTTTGGTTTTTTTTTTTGGTCAGGTAAACTAACTGTTCATCTCTTGGGTAAAGGCATTTGCAACCCAAGCCTGGGGGCCTGAGTTCCATCCCTAGGACCACAGTAAAAGGGTAGGAGAAAGCCAACTCCACAAAGCTGGCCTCTGACCACCATGTCTACACCCATACAAACAATAATGAATTCAAGACTGTTGGTTTTTCAAAAGGCCATCTCTTTTTAGCCTATGACTGTATAGTAGGAGTGTGCCAATAAATAATTTAGGGAACCATCATTTTCTGGGGAAAACAAAACCACTAAAAAGAAAATCCAGGAACTATGAGACAGAGAAACTGTGATTCGTTTTAAATTAAACAGGTAATCTTTTTCCTTTGAGACAGGATCTTGCATGTAGCCAGGCAGTTATCAAACTCATGACCTTCCTGGTTTGGTTATTGCAGATGTGTAGTAAATTTCCAAACAGAGGCCTAAGGAAAACTGAGAGATTCCTGACCTTCACACTCATTTTCAGACATCACTACCAAAAAAAAATTGCTTTAACATAGTAATTCATCTTCTCTGACAAATATTTCAGATCAGAAAAAGAGGCATAACCCCCAGAAGAAGGACAATTTTCCCTCACACAGATATACAGCAGTGTCTTGACCACAATGATGGGTGGCGCCATCTACAGTTCCTGAGACACACAAACAACAGGACAAGAACATTCAGGCTAAGTTATAAAATTACTAAACAGTCCATAAATGAAAGACACAATGTTCCACCCATAAATGATTACAAATGAAGACCTATGAGGGGAGAGGTGGCCACAATGACTGAGCAAGATAATCTTCCTCAGGTGCCTGTGACTTCTGTGGCCCAAAGCTAGAAGTGTCACACTGTCTAGAGACAGCCTTTTAGTAAACTATTTGGGAAAACTAGTTCAAAGGTGGAATTCTTGAACCAGCCAAACCTACCGAGGCAGAATCAGAACTTCCAGATGCTGTCTATGACACCGGATTGGAGAAACTGCTCTGTGATCTCCCTAACCACGTAACCCACTGTTCCCCATGTCCCTCCCAAAGGTGGATGAGGGACATGGGATGGAAAGGGACAGAGCTGCAGACCTGATGAGAGGAACCATGTATTAACCCCCAAGTGAGCCGTTCATGCATGCTCTCAGCAGAGCTGTGACTCCATGATCAACTTCCCAGAGACATATGGAGGACCTCTGCCCTACCTCACAGCTGTGTGAACAGCAGGCTTCCCTGCCCCGGCCTCAATGGTGGGTACCCTGCTTTTGCCTGCTTGTGCATTCAGACTCACTCATTTAGTCATTATTCTCATACTAACTCTCCATGCCAGACATAGGTTTTATTTAAATATGACAGGTATCATCTCAACTCTTACAGAACTTGCTAAATTGTAGGGTAAAATGTCAAACAAGCCATTATAATAGTGTGTAAATGTTATCACTGAAAGTGAAGGAGCTCACAAGAGCCATCTATCTCAAACTTGTAAGGGTGTTTTAATTTCTTATTTGAAAGACAAAGAGTTCACCAGGAGAAGGGGAAGAGGGAATGCCTGATGCAAAGCATCCAAACTGCACGTTGGGCACAGACAATGTGATGTAAGCACGTCTCATCAAATATGTGCTTCTGTGCTACTTTGCACATTCCTAGTAGGTCACTACCTAAATAGCTCTGGCTAAAACAGTGGGGCCAGTAAATACATCAAAAATGGCAAATAAGCAACAAAATTAGGGGGAAAGTTAAGTACTGATAATATTTTTTTGAGTTTAGGATGACTGTTGATGTTTCAGAAAGAGGACCATAATGAACACAGGAGCGCAGAATCACGGCCCATTGTTTTGAGTTTTTAAAAATATACTAAGCTCTACTGCTATAGAATAAGCACTAACTTATAAAAAATATGACTACAGGAACTTTCAAGTACCTCCAGCTAAAAATGAAAAACATTTATCCTTTCCTCTCCTGCCAAGACCCCAGGAAAAAGGACAGTGCTCATTACTGAAAAGCTTGATCTGCAGGGGGTGTTTATCTGGAGCATACACAAAAGGAGGGAAGAGAGTTGCCACCGCAGACCCAACAAGAGGCTGAAACATTAAGACTTGCCAGACGGGGCAGAGAACATTTTTGGACTGAGGTGGGAAGCACAGATGTGGGGACAGAGAAGATGAGGACAGGCAACTGCCACGTGCACAGGCAGGGCACCAGCTCTTCTCAAGAGCAAACTAGAGCTAACAGTGACCACAGACCTTTGAAGGACAGGCTGGAGAGCTGGCTCAGCAGTTAAAGGCACTTGTTCCATGTCAGGTGGCTCGTAACCACTTAACTTGATATGGCTTGTCCCAAGGCATCTAACGCCTTTGTCCAACCTCCAGGGGCACCTGTACTAAAGTGGTACACACACACACACACACTTTTTTTTAAGAAACAGAGACTAGGGAGATGGCTCTGTGGGCTTAGTGACCTGAGTTGGATATCCAGCATAAAAATAAAAGGCTGTGTGTGGTGGCATGTGCATGTTAACCCAGCTCAGGGAGGCTGAGATAGGAAGAACCACTGGCTAGCCTGGCTATCCTAATTGAAGATGATGAGCTTCAGGTCCCAGTGAGAGACCTGGTGTCAAACAAACAAACACCCAACAAAACAAAATGCAAACAAACCACCACAACAAAAACAAACAAAAAGTACTACAAAAATAGAAAACCAGATGAAGGGATGGGTATACAGCTCAGTCAGTAAAGCAAGTATTGTACAAGAGCAAGGCCTTGTGTTTAATCCCTAAAAGACATTAAAATATGTGGCAGGACAGTGCACATGTGTAATTCATACTGAGGAGTCAGTGACAGACATATTCCTGTAGTTCGATAGCCAGCCAAGCTAGTGTAATTGATGGTCTTCAAGCCAATTAGACTGAATGACTTTACTAAGGATGAAAGAAAGAGAAAGGAAAAAAGGAAGGAGGGAGGGAGGGAAGGAAGGAGACAGACAGATAGGCAGAGGGGATTATTTGACAGGAAGGGACACCTCTGAGAGAGCATCAGGGTGGGAAAGGTAATGGGGAAAGATGAACAAAGCACACTGATGCACACACATGAAAATATTGTAACAGAGCCCATTATTTTATATGCTAAAATATTAATAAAATGTTAAATAGATACAGCTAATACTATAATCAACAAATTCACAAATACTTAGAAATAAAACTAATTGAGGTAAAAGCCGTCTCTACACAGAAAGCCACAAAACATTGCTGGGCACAAAGTCAAGTCCTAAGGAAAAGGAGTTTTCATGTTTCAGGGTTACAAGAACTCTATTTTCTGGATGGGTGTGTCTGTCAGGACTGGTTACTCATGCTCAAATGTTTCCACATGGGTTTGGGGATCTCCATTTCTTCTATTAGTTTCCCTCAAAAATATAGTTCAGTTGACCATTTTTTGCTTTATGCTATCATGTTTTAAATTTGTATTATTAGGCACAAATGGAGAACTGTTACAATTCACTGTTACAGAGTTGACAATTTTATTAAATGTCTCTTTCCTTATAATGGAATTTGTCTGATATTAGAGCATTTAACTCTTTAAAGTTTTATAGCAAGAATACACGGAGAATGTCTGAAATACCACAGGACATGTTATTTAATCCTGAAAGGGCCTGGAGACTAAACAAACATTTCCCAAAAAGGACAGACACAATCAACAGCCATGAAGAGTTCAACCTCACTGAGATCGTGGGAATGAAAAGTGGAGACATGATGGCTTCCTGTCTATGGCTAAAGACACAGAAGGGAGAAAAACACAAAAACCAAACAAACAACAAAAACCCACTTAAAGTAGAAACAAAAAGGAATTTGAGCAGAAGCTTAATAAAAATAAATAAGTTCCACTCCAAAATACACCAAAAAATACACCTAAGAGTATCTGTATGGCTTATATCTGTAGATCTGAACAGAAAACAATCCAACACCCATAATGGCTAGGTAAAAAGCACATATTTAAACACAGGCGTAAGAGAAGGAAGTGCTGTCACACCATTGGTCAATCTCATAGTATTAAGAGAATGGTCATGTACAAAAGGGTACCATGTATGTAAAAAAGTTAGAGAAAAAAAAAACAGGTAAAGTTAGACTGTAGGATACAAGCAGAGGGCTAGTAACTAAGAAAAAGATGTAAATGAGGCTTTTGAATGGTGATAAATTTCTATTTCCTGATTTCAAGTGACTATAATTGTGGACATGAACAAAAAAAATCAGTGTTAAAATTTAAGGACGTTTCTATACCTATGCTGCAACAGAGTGTTTACAGTTTTAAAAATGACTTAACTACATGGGGTGGGGGTGGGGGTGAAGAGAGAAGATTAAATGGCAGGGACTACCCAAAGCTAGTAAGTTATGGCATACAATGTAGTCCCAGTACTTGGGAGGCAGAGACAGAAGGACAGTTGCAAGTTTGAGGCCCACCAGGGCTATGCAGTGATCAACCATGTCTCAAAAACCAATCAACGAACCAATCAAACAAACAAACAAACAAAAAAACTATTCACAGTGTTTAAAAAATAAGAGTGAAAAATGGTTGCCCTTGGGGGCAGAGTAAATTGGCTGGGTTAGTTTTTTGTCTCTCTCTGTCTCTGTGTGTGTGTGTGACAGAGAGAAAGAGAGAGAATTTTCTGGAACTAACATTCTTTCTAATGTGACACACACATGACATGTTTTTAAAGCTCAAGCATTTCGATCCTTCATAAACGAAAAATGAGTGATACAGGTTCAAAACATTGTGAGCAGGTTTTCACAATTAGTAATGTCAAATCCAACAACAAGACTAGGAACAGCTCAAGGTTTTAAAAATCCAAGCTTGAGGCAGACGGATTTCTGAGTTTGAAGCCAGCCTGGTCTACAGAGTGAGTTCCAGGACAGCCAGGGCTACACAGAGAAACCCTGTCTCAAAAAACCAAAAAACCAAAACAAAACAAAAAAAAACAAAAACAAAAAACCTCCAACAACAACAACAACAAAAACACCCTCCAAAAAAAAACAAAAACAAAAACAAAAACAAAAAACCAAAACCAAAACCAAAACCTAAGCTTAAAGGGCTGGAGAAATTGTTCAGCGCTTAAGAGCACTGACTGCCCTTCTAGAGGTCCTGAGTTCAATTCCCAGAAACAACATAGTGGCTCACAACCATCTGTAAGGAAAAATATTTAAAAAAACAAACAAACAAACAAACAAAAAAAACCCTAAAAACTTTAAAATCGGGGCTGAAGAGATGGCTCAGAAGTTAGGAATACTGACTGCTCTTCCAGAGGACCCTGGTTCAATTCCTAGTACCCACATGGCAGCTCACAACTGTCTGTAACCCCAAGATCTGACAACCTCACACAGACATATGTGCAGGCAAAACCATACCAATATGCATAAAATAAACATAAATTTTTAAAAAACCTAAATTCATGTAAGAAAATGGCACTGCTGTACTCACCCCATAGTTGTAAAGCAAGCATCAATCACTGAGACACCACCTCACTCCAGCAGTGCTTAGCAACGGGGTTTACATGCTTTCTCATTAGATAAAAGAACTGCAGGACACAGAGCCACATAAACGTGATCTGCAGAAGGCCGTCCACAAAGTTCTTCCATTTACCGTCTGAGTTCTTGTTGGGGTTAAATTAGCATTCTCAGTGCAGTTTGTGAGAATCATGCAGAGAACGTCTGAGCAGTGTCAGCCCTGAGAAAACCGTCACCATGTTAGAGTACACGGGATTCTCCCGGAAGACCTGCCTCTCTGTCTCAAATGGTGAGGCACTTTAGTATTAGAGTGAAACAGGAAAATAATCAGGAGGCAGGAGGCGGACAAGAGGTTGAACACTTCAGATGGCAGCCTTGCGGTAGCCTAGAAATCTGAAAACTTGTAGTTCCCCTGTGCTTTAGCCTTTCCAGGACACACTGGCTTTTAGGGTCTCCTGGCTAGCTGTTAGCATTTGTGAGGTCTAAACATTGGGTGGGGATTTTCTAAGAAAAGAAATGCACATTTAAAAGTGTACATTAATCCCAGCACTCAGGAAGAAAAGGTATGTAGACCTCTATGAGTTCAAGGCCAGCCTACTTTTTACACAGTGAGTTCCAGGCCAGACAGAGCAACATAGTAAGAACCTGTCTAACTTAATAAGGTATTGTAAAAAGACTTCTGGGTGCTAAAAGCCCTTTCTGAAGGTCAGCATTCAGGCACAAGAATAAAAAAGAACAGGCACAGGATGTGTAGGTTATCATTTTTTTTTTTTTAATCTGAACAGAAAGTTACATGTTTGCCTAGGAGACATGGTAAAACTGAATGTGATGCATTTATGGAATCAATACATCAGGGTTATCTTGGTAGCCAGTGATTGTGAGTTATGAAGAAACAAGACCATCAAATGCCCCTTTCAGAGCCCACTCCATCAAACTGACTTCACAACTACTTACTGATCACGTCCACTCTCAGCCCTCCTTTGTGCAAACAACAGTTAGTCACTAATGGCTCCAGGGAGCCAGAGCTGATCCAGAAGCAGCTGTCCAGGAGACAGTTTCTAGGAGATGTCATTCACCCACGTGTATGATAATGGTCAGCATGTTTACAAACTGAAACCACAGTCAGGGACGACAGCAGCGTTGCGTGCTCAGTGCATTACTTCACGGACTGCCACTACAGCCATGTGGTGCTCACCATTACACAACCACACTTCTGAGGAGCCTGTCCATCTCTTCACAAGACCCAAAGTTCTCCTAAGACCTTGCGCTTCACACAAGAGGGTTATGTCTGAACATCCCAAACACTGGTAAGACTGGTACAACGTGTAGTAACCACAGGCTGTAAGCACAATTGCATACACACTGTTGTACACATGAGACAGAACCTTCAAAACGACTCAGTCCAACAGACTGAGACAGGTACATTTATTATTTAGCTAAAGAAAAACCAAATGGCTCTCCTGGAGTCCACTGCACTTCAAGGCATGTATGAGGAATGAGAATAAATGAGGCAGCGAAAGAAATCTGCCGCTGTGTACCAAATGCTATCCTGTAATGATGGAATATGCTTCAATAAAACATTGTGATTGGTCTGGTTCCCACTACCTTGGGGCACAAGAAATGAAACTCAAGACTACTTTGTTAGAATAGAACAGCTAATGACCCCAGTTTTAATAGGGTTCTTCATTAAAGAAAAAGAGCCATAAAAGTCAAATTAGCTGACTTCAGATGGTTTACATCCCAGGATGAATCAGGTTACACTGATTTAAGCCCAATTTAATTCAGGCAGGTTTTTTAACCACAAGAATAAGGACATTCTTAGTACATAATTAATAATTAAACCAACATATACACAATTAGCAATATCCTATACAATATTAAATGTTTCAATGTTTCAATTATCCTATATCTAGTCAATTTGTTGCTTTGTTTTTTTAAAAAAACAAGCTTAACTTTATTTTACAATGCACGTTGCATTTACAAATGCATTCTGTTCATTATCTCATTTTGAAGCAGGTGAAGTTCTCTAGATGGTCTCTATGATCCGAACTCAACTGTATCTTCCGTGATCTTCTTGAATTCATAATTGCCTCTACCATCCATATGTAGGTAGTACTATGGGAGAAAAGAGAAAGTCAGAAATAAGAACAGGTATGGTTCCCCATTTCGGAGAACTAAAACAGACTTGCACGTTTCTTAGTCAATGCACAGGCATCCCACAAGAGGATACTTCCAGAGCTCTGAACTGCAGCTCAAAGCTACTAGGATGAGCGGGGCCAGAGCCTGGGTGGCTCACCCGTGCAGCCCTGACCACTTCACCGATCAGCTACCACTCTCCACTTGAAAGACTTGTTTAGATTCAGCGGAAAAGAAAAGGAGTTATGCATGTGCCTTCTGAAGACACAGAACAAAGCTTTCTGCTTTTAGTTAGTGAGTGTCTCTATATAAAGATGTTTTCTTCTGTTTGTTTTCTGTATTGCTATTTCTTAGCTGCTTTATGATTCCTTCCCTCACATGGTGGCTGTTCTTAACTAAACATACACAAGGCCTAGGGCTGGACCCAGCACAGAGAAAGAGGAAAGGAGGAAAAGGGGGGAGAGGGGAGGGAAGGAGAGGAGAAGGAAGGAGAGAAGAGGGAGAGAATAGCAAAGTTTGAGAAGGGAAAGATAAGAGAATTGGAGAGAAGAATAGAACTCTGTTCTCCATATTACCCCACTAACCCTGAAGACACTACCCAGAACATACAGCACTTCCTGCACCACTGCAGACTTCAGTACAGTATCTAGTAAGTGGCTGAGCCTACCTAACAATCCTGTTTTACTACACTACACACATGGCTGGCATTACACTATCTTTCCCTTATAGTCCTGACCTCTACTGAAAATGCTCGTTAACATCTGCCATCTAATGTTAAGACTTCCTGTCAAACCTGAATGACAATGACCCAGCTCACTTACCCACAACTATTACACACCCATCACCTATGTACTGGAGACCCAAATGCTCTCAAATCACAGTAGAGTTAGAGATTTTTTTTATATACATTCTAGTTTTCAAAACTGACAACAATAATACCAAATAAAGCCCCACTGTGTACTGTAAAACTCACTTTTCCTTAAAATGTATGCCTACATGGCAACATGACCGTAAAATCTAAAATCCATCAACAAAATTCACATATTTACATAAGATAAACATTCATCATTACAAGGAAGAAATACAAACCTCGTGGTGTTTCCAAAGGGATTTTCTGTGTGAAACAGTAAAGAGGGTGATGCCAACCTAATTCAAAGAAAGGGTTTATGTTTACATTAGTAATGGCAAGCACAAATACACACACACTTTAACCTGTTAGATACCATGTTCAGTGGCTACGGTTAAGAATTAATGATAAAATCTACCCCCTACATTTGATTATGAAATGGTAATATAAGAACAACAAGAAGTTAAAATCAGGAAGCCAGTGCTTCCAAATATGCAATTCCCTACTGTAAAGTCTCATTTTGGAATGTGTCTTGGGGTTCAGATTTGGGAGTTACTACTCCATTGCTTCTAGAATATTCTAAGGCAGAATTCTGCATGTGTCTGCAGTAATGTGTACAAATACTGACATAAATGAGACAAAACGTTTAAAAAAATCTTGTAAGTTTGGATTAAGTTTTGCTACCTAATAAGTTTGCTATAAAATACATTAAAATGTTTCAGTATTGATCCAGCATTTCTAACACACTTCAGATTTTTAGGTTTTTGGAGAAACATCACTGTAGTTGTTCTGGATCAGTGGTTCTCAAATGAAGGCTCTCTCTCTCTCTCTCTGGTAGACATTCTGGCAATGACTGAAGACTTTGGGGGGGGGGGAGGTATGTTAAGAACAACACTGCCATCTAATGGATAAACACCAGAAGTGCTGCTAAACACAGTCCTACCGCCCAGGACAGTCCATGCCATTGCCTATGAGTTATCCAGTCAATTCAGATGAGGAGGAGAAACACTGACTTAGGGCAGATCCTCAACACACACCTCTCATGTTTGGGAGAATCAGCAAACCTTCACCATGATCTTTTAGTTTCTTTTATTTTATGTGTGTGACTGCTTAGCCTGCAGGTTGTAAATCTACCACCTGCACACAGTGCCCATGGAGGCTAGAAGAGGGTGTGAGAACCTTTGAAACTGGAATTAAATGCAGTTGTGAGATACCATGTGGATGTTGTGAACTGAACTCAGGTCCTCTTGTAGAGCAGCAAGTATTCCTAACCACCCACCGAGTCATCTCTCTAGACCCTAATCTTATTTTCATTTTGATAATAATCTTAAAGATTAACCTAAGTAAATTCTGATAATTTCTATCATGAAATTTTATGACTAAACGATTCTGCTGGCACCAAGTAGTATCACTTAAACTGTGTCCATGTTTGGCTGCCAATGTGCAAATAGTTAGGACCTGCATAAGAAGATATGCACATTATCAGCTTTTACACACTTCAACTGTATCAACAGCCTAGTGAGACATTTTTTCTACTCCTGATTTTGTAATTAGATTAGACCTCAATTAGGATGAGCATAATATATATTAGAATTACTTAAGCCAAAATACAAAAGTAAAATTTAAATGGTAAGATCTGAACACCAGATGCTACCTTTCCAAAATTAATTCTCATGCTCATGGCTTAGATTCAGCAAGAAGCACCACTGTGCTCTTCAATGTCAAACATTCTGCACTGAGCTTAAGTGTTGCTTTATTTCATTTGTAAATTTACAGTTTTGTAGTTAGAAAAAAAATCCAGGGCTTGCAAGATGCCGTAGTGGGTAAAGACGCCAAGGCTGACAGGCTGAGCCAATGCCTGGACTGACATGGTGGAAGAGCGCTGACTCCTGCAGTTGTCCCCTGACCTATGTGAGCACCATGCATGCACACATATTTCAAATCAACAGTTTTTAAAGGTTCTAAACAGGATTCAGTCCCTCATTTTCTGCTTCTTCATAAACAGTACAATTTTAAATGATCATAGAAACCTCAAGTAACTTTTCTTCCCTCAAATGGAATGTATATTACAGATCTACACATCTTAAAATCAAAAGAAGCAACAACATAGAATTGTCAAGGAAAGCCTTCAAGTGAAATACAGCCTATATGGTCTTATGCATGAAAACACTACAAACATCTCCAATGCCTATAAAACTGAAAACCACAAATTACTAAAGAGGATTCAAGAAGAGATATAAGCCATTAAATAAATATAATCAACAGTTCAATCAACAGTCTTCTCCACTGGAAGACTGTTGAAGACCCTCTGGACAGCACACCACACTTCATCCTTTCACATGTTTGTTAACACACTGTTCTACCTCGAAAAGTTGGAGACTCCACATTTCTAACAACTTCCAGGTACTGCTAATGCTGATCCATGGCTATCCTCCAAATGGCAGGAATTGTGTGTGCACGTGTGTGTGTGTGTGTGTGTGTTGTGTACATGTGTATGTACAACATGACTTATTTATTGTAAACTCCCCAAATATAAACTCTTAAAATACCCCTGTAACTCATTTATTCACACAGAATAATAGAATATACTACTATTTTTCAAATCTAAGAAGAGTACATCAGGACTAGTGAACAAGTATTTAAATAATGGGAGCACAGTCCACCTCCAACTTATCAACTAAAAGAAATTAATTTTAGATAATACTATCCAAATAAAATAAACCAGATGAATTAAAACCTAATAAGTGAAGGGTGGAAAGCTGACTCAGTGGGTAGAGCATTTGCTATCCCAGCATGAACAGCGGTTGTAGCTGGTGGGCATGGTAGACATCCTGTACATCTCATGTTCAGAATGCCGACACAGGAAAACAGCTGGCTGAAATAGCTGAGTCAACAAACTACAGCTGCAGCAAGAAACCCTGCCTCATCAATGAAGTAGAGTGAGACGAAAGCTACCCCAAAACAACCTGTGTCCTCTACATGCACACCACCAGACATGCAAACACATACAAGCACAACAGGCACATACGCCACACATACCCACATAAAATAAGAATTTAAAAAAAAATTAAGTACTATGTGGTTACTGTTGATTTTCTTAATTTAAAAAGTGATATATAGGTAAAGTTACTGGGACAAAAAAAAAGATCAGAGGTTTTTTGGTTTTGGGTTTTTTTGATTAACACAGTGTATGTAAGTCATGATGCAGAAGAGAACAGATTGAAACACTGTATCATGACTAAGAAATTGCTAAAGAGAGTTACATTTAGAATGCATGGATAATTCCTTGTATTCTGTTCATATCTATAAAGTTGTACTTAGAATACACTGATAACTTTTTACTCCGTTACATACATTAGTTACCAGTTTAAAGACAATGCAAGGTATTACTTTTGGGTAGCAATCTTGTTACTTGGAATTTCCTTCTGGTCCAAGCTTGCATGGCCATGGCACACAGACAGATGCTCCCGTCCAGCACCTGTACATGATGCTTACCTTCCGACAGTGGCTGTAAATGTAGTCCTCCACATCCACACTAACCGCACTTGTGCATTCATCCAAAATGGCAAACTGGGGTTTATGATAAAACAATCTTGCCATCTAAAGCATAAAAGGAAATAATCTGTATAAACAGAGGTTGGCCTAAATATAAAACTAATTTAAAAAGATAAACCTACTTCAGTAAATATGCTTTTTGGTGTCTTATAGAGCTAAAATATGAAAGTTATTCCTAACTAAGAAGCATCACCCTCAGAGATAGAAATAATATAAATAAAATGAATTTTTTATTGTCATCTTAAACAAAAGGAAAACATATGTTTGAGAAGTATGTATAGCTAACACAAAAGAAACACTGGTGTGAGATGGAACTGAGTCTTAAGATGAACGTTCAACAGACAAACAAGTTTTGTGCTTTCGCCAAACCTTAGAATTCAGACTCTGGATGGCTCAGATGCACAGAATCCCCGACTGTTGCTTAAGTAAAGGCATCTGTCGGTGCTCACCAAGCACATGCTAGTGCTCCTGCCAGGCCTGTCTGGTTGGTCTGGAAGTGTGCTGTTTCTAGAAGCTGCTGATCTTAGAAATGAGCTCACAAGTGCTAATCATGCTTCCATTTCTGTCATTAGCAGGAATGTGGGACATTTTCCCTTACTTATATTCCAAATGTACTCTATTTTCTGGAAATGTTCTGTCATTGTCCCCAACAGAGATCTTCATGTTGCAAAACCAACAGACATTTTCCTAACTCTAATCAACCTATCTTCTGAGAAACATCCTCAAGGCACCCCTCCCTGAGATCAGTGAGGGCACTGGGGTCTGCTCACTGCTCTCTCTGTCCTCTCTAGTACGTTCCCACCTGGCCATGCAGTGTGTGTACGTGAGAGTCCTCAGAACTAAATCCCAGATCCTCTTCTCTCTCAGAGCTAGGAGCTCAATCTTTCTGACCTCTTTTCTACCCTCCCTCTCATCCACCCTCTTTTTCTGTCTCATGGAGTTTAGAGTACACATACTTTTCATCTCTGCCATACCCTCATCTCAGAGAACACTCATTTTCTGCCTGCATGACAACTCTCTGCCTTTTCACTATTCTCCATGTAGCCAGGGAGCACCTACTACATATGTAACTCAAAGAACCCCACTTGACTTAAAAAATTCTCCACAGCTTTCCCTTCTTCATCTCCAAGGTCCTATCCCTCTTCCTCCTACCATGCTCTGATCTCAGCGTTCAGCCAGCACTGTCTCTTCCCATCGACGACTAGGAGTAAGATGGCCTGGGCCTTAGAGGCTCTGTCATGTCTTTCTTTCCTTTCTCTTTTCATCTTTTTTTGCTGTTGTTTGTTTGATACAGGCTCTCACTCTGACTAGCCCAGGCTGGCCTAAACCCATGGCAATCCTCCTTCCTCTGACTCCAGAATCCTTGAACCATGTCTGTGCTATCACAACAAGCTTATTCATTCTTAAGTCCCAATATCTGACTCTGGTCCAGACATCTTCCAAGTGTTTTAAGTCATTCTCTCAATCCAAGTGGGCCCTTTATGGAATTGCTGTATATGGCAAACTTGAGCTTATCTTTTTATGTGGTTGCCTAAAGCTGTAAAATTCACTAAAGTAGAAACCGTGATTAAATTACTACAATATACTTGACACTTAACACAGCTGTTCCATTCAAGTATATAGCAAGTAGATAACTAAAACAAACTGCTTTTCTGAGGTCTACACCTATGTGCATAGAATGAGGAAGAGGAAGCATCAGACATTATCACAGACAGTATGTTGATGGTACTTCACAAGTGCCTCTCTGCTCCATGAAATTATTCTTACCATGTGTGCATGTGTGCCTCCATCTTCCCCCCATGCTGTCAGCTATTTGACTCCACAAAACAAGAAAGTTGCAAAGCAAGTATTTAAACCAATATTCTGTCTGAGCTGAGACTGACACACAATCTTTTACCAATTCTAACATTAACTGTCTGCTTGGCAAGCCTCAAACTACTAAAGTGCAATTTCCTTGGTGACTGGAATATTCACAATAATAATTTCATAGGACTGTTTTAAAGATACAGTGTATTAGCCTTTGTAATCTGCTATCATCTACTAAGCACTCAAAATTAGCTGTTACTGACCTGAATAGCTTTTTATTCAAATATAAAATGAGTTCTGCTGAGCAGCAAAGTAGTAAGGTAGGAAACTGAAGATGGGGGCTGGGAAGATGGCTCAGCAGATAAAGAGCCTGTTGTACAAGCACAAAAACCTGAGTCCAAACCCCCAACACCCATATAAAAGCAAAGCTGGGCATGGTGGCACCAACAATAATCCAGTGCTGGAAGTTAGAAGAAAGGGATCTTGTGGGCTTGCTGGCCAGCCAGCCTCACCAACTGATAAACTCCAGATTCAATGACAGACCCTGTCTCAAAATATAAATCCACAAGACATCTGATGTAGACTTCTGTAATCACCAATGACTGAGCTGCCATGTGGGTACTAGGCATCAAACCCAGGACCTCTGGAAGAGCAAACAGTGCTCTTTAACACTAAGCCATCTCTCTAGCATATCTTCTTGGTCACTAGTTGATGTCGGAAGGCCCAGCTCACCTGGGCAGTACCATCTCTGAGCAGGCAGGCCTGTACTGAATAAAAAGGGTAACTGAATGTGACCCTGGACGCAAGGCAGTAAGCAGCATCCCTTTATAGTTTCCACTTCAGTTCTTCCCTTGAGTTCCTGCCCTGACTTTACTAGATGATGAACTGTAACACGCAAGCTAAAATAGACTTCCTCTTTCACACTGGTTTTGGTCATGGTGTTAATCATCAAACTGGCACCAGACAGTAGTAGGGTATTCCTCCAATGGACCTGACCATGTTGTTGTTTGGAAGGATAGTGAAAGCATTTACAACTTGGAGCTGGGCTGTTCTGTGGGAGCTTAGAGGATAACAAATAAGGAGAAGACTGCATACAGGAGAGTCAATGCTGTCTTTTTTCAGGATAACTCTGTAATTACAAAATCTAAAGTGTTTCCAATTCTTCTTTATCCTAGGAAAGTTTTAAAATTCTATGTAACTTGGGGAGTAGGTTAATGACTGAAGAAACCAAGTTATAAGTGACAGTGCAGGGAGGAGCAAGGACAAGGCACAGGATGAAGAACTGGTGTTTCTAATACTTTGAGCTGTTCATGGAGAACAGCCTGAATGAGAGCAAAAAGGAATCTTCAGGGAAAAGTTCCTGAAAGATGCTATAACCCATGCTCCTCACAAGACACTGTCAAGAGAGCAGCCTGCCTAACTTTCATACACTCCATCTATAGCTTTCCCTTTCACAGAACAACAGCATTACTAACACAGTTTCAAAATTTCAAACTTATATAAAGTTAAACATTTTCTAGAACTTTTATTATAATTTAAACTAACTAACACTATAGTATTTGCTGAGTACAAGACAAAGCCCTGTGTCTGGATTAGCCAAATTCTGGACTCTGCCCACTGCTTTAAACAAGCATTTGGTCCCAGTTTCAGAGGACACTGACCGCCATTCTTTGTTTTTCTCCTCCGCTGAGTACATCCATCCAGTCCTGAACACTATCCCAGCCTCCTTCTCGCTCAAGGATGTGACCCAGCTGCACGTTGTCCAAGTACTCCTTCAGTACCTTTATGAAAAGATGAAAGACCGAAAAAGTGTATTAGAAACTAATGTCCTGTCCTGGCTCACCTTATTTTTTTTAGACTAGCTCAGTAACTCTATAGCCAACCACTTGGACAGTTAGGTGCTCTTCTGGAGAGAAATGGGACAAAGCTGACCTGAACTGTCAGGCCCTAGCCATAGTACCCTTGACAAAATGTCTAGCAGCTTCATGACAGTACACTATCATGTAAGCAAAGGACAGGGACAATAATTACACAGCACTGTCGTAATGGTTAAAACATGCTGAAAGTAATCCTTAGGCAAAGCAGCTATCTCTTTCCACCTCTTGGAGAGTTCTAACAATGGTTTAGGAAGACTTTACACATTAGGCCACACTGTATGGTGTTTAAAACGAATCTGAAGCAGGGCATGCTTGGTGCATGTAGGATATAACCACCCCTTACTTGGTCAGATATCCCCTTCTTCTTTTGATCTTCTTTTCCATCTGGATATGTTACTTGGTCTCTCAGTGTTCCCAGGGTCATATAGGGTCGCTAGCAGTGACACAGCAAGAGCCATTAAACACATGTTTTAAAATATTAAGCAAAAAGATCTTAAAGGTTACAAAACAGTCCAAACAAAGTCTTACCTGAGGAACATAAAATAACTTTCCTCTCTCGGGTTTAGTAAGACGTCCTCCAAAAAGAGGCCATAACTATAAAAGCACGGGGAGAACATTAAGTGACTGAAATTCATAACCTAACAGTATTACAAATAAGACAACAAGCGTTGGAAGCCAGCTCGTACATACTTCACCAAGAACACGGAAGAGGGAACTCTTCCCACAGCCATTTGGACCACAAATGAGAACGTTGGCCCCAGATTGAACCTGAAAGACAATTATTCTTTGAATTAACTAAATTAAATGAATATGTACGTGTGATATTTCCTTAGACTCAAAGATTGGTCTTTGCTAATTCTTAGGTTCTAATTTTACTTGTAAATGTGGTGTTGGGCACAACTATGGTGTGCATGATGGGAGCCCTTTTACTTCTGATAACTTTCAGTTTTTACTGAGTTTCTTTTTTTCACTTAAAGACCATTAGACTGTTTAATATAGTCTTAATCAGATACAAAATTTGATGGCTTAAAAAATCTGAGAATTCTGAAAATAATAATTGTATATATTCACGTTTATTAATGTATCATTACCTGAACCGTAGAGCAGATTCTTTTACTTAAAGGTCTATATTTACTTAACAACGTGTCACAAATATTCTTCCAGGTCACTGCATTTGGGTCCCTCTTGCCCATTCTTTTAATGCCTGTAGTACATACTCAGTATGTACTACACACTATACTATATGAATAGTATGACTACACCATAATTTATCTAAACATTCCCCAATGATATGTACATCATCTTTTATTTTAATACTTTAAATGACAATGTGTATAGCTTCTGTGTCAGCAAAAATATGTACAATAACAAAATAAATTAAATTGTATACTACAGACTAAGTACCATGGAGAAAACTCAGGATAGGATAAGGAAACAGGAACGGGCACAGATGCATCGGCAGAGGTCAACGTACACTTCACTGGAAGTGACAACTGGGAAAACTTCATGTAAGAAGCTTAGCATGAGGAAACCACTGCAGCAAGCAGGCATGGGGACAGCGAGACAGGAACAGGCAGACAGATTGGCTCTGCTGGAGAAGACAGCAAGAGGAGCAGCAGCAGTTCCTAGGCTCAGAGACATGCTCAGAGGTAGGGGAGGAGGAGGTGGTGCCGGCAAATCCTAAAAAGCAGCACAAGCCAAAGCACGCCAAGCCAACGGGACTCCTACTGTGACAGTAAATACAGGCAGTATTCAAAGGAGCCAAAGGCAGAGACAGCCCAAGCAAATGGAATCTTCGCCTGCAAAAAGTCCATTTGTTTAGCTATAACACAACAGACAAGCAAGCAGGAAACTTGCTTTCTGATGGCCAAGTCTATCTTCTGATGACTTTTCAAAAGAAAGAAATTCTGATTTTCAGAAGTTTATCAATGGGCACAATAGTAATCCTCAAAATTCAAGATATAAATCACACAAAAACCAGCCATGGGTTGCCATTTCATTTTACTATGGCTATCATGCCACCAGTTTAATTAGGAAAACATACTGAATCAGTATCGCTGTTTATCTGGCTGACGTCCTATTTGGAATGGCTACACTAGGTGCTGCTAATTGTCCAGGGGCTAGTGATATGGGTCAGTAGGTAAAGATGCTCCCTGCCAAACCTGATGGCCTGAGTTTAACCCCTGGAGCCCACACAGTAGACGAAGAGGACCAATTCACTCAAATTGTGTTCTGACTCTGACATACTCAATATGGCACATGTTTCACCCCCAAAACACAACACACAAAATATATAAATAAAATATAACGAGAAACAGGGTGAGAAAGACTGACTTTGTATTGTTTATATGGATACAAATCATGCTGCACAACCAAAGCAGACTTGATTTAGATTTTTTATTTAATGAGATTAAAGTTCTATTTGCATATTTAAATGTCCAACATTCATGGATATTCTAATTAGATGCATCTTATCATGAACTTTATTTGCAAAAAAAAGTAAGATTTTTTTTTCATTTGTGTGTGCATGCTTGTATAAGCTTATGTGTACCATGTGTGTGTAGGAGTCTGCAGAGGCCACAGAGGCCATCAGATCTCTGAGAATTGGAGTCAGTTAGCCACCATGTGGGTGCTGGGAACAAAAGCTGGTTCCTCTGTGACGTCTCCTAACTGTTGAGCCATATAGCCAGCAAAACAAACTTGATGTAGTAGTAATGACTGAGATTTTAAAGTTAGTCCATTTTAAGAAAAATGAAATTTCTAGATGGTTCAAAGAGAGAGTTTCAAATGTGATTGTATGGATTTATATATAGTTAATTTAAATACTAAATTTTTCAATTTCTATTTTGAAGATAATTTAAACCCATATGAACATTTTAAAACTTACTTCAAAACTAAGGTCTTGAATCAAGATATCTCCATTTGGTGTTGCTAAAGGAACATGATCAAACCTAAAAAGGACATTAATAAAAAGAGGGAAATTAAAACATGTAAGGAACTTAAATAATTCAATACTCCAAGTAGAAGTAACCCAACACAGCAAAAGACCATTCAGACACTTCATAAAAGAATACATTCAGGAGACAAAATGTAATTGAAAAGGTTCTCAAGATCTCTAAGCACCATAGAAAGGCAAATGAAAACTACAATGTGCATCACCCCTATTAAAGATGGCAGTTATAAAGACAAAGGTCATGCTGGCAAGACTCAGAGGAAAGGAACCCTTAACCACTGTTGGTAAGAATGTAACTAAACAGCAATGAGAGGAAAGCAATATGGAAGATCCTCAGTTAACGGCTCTAAGTTTCCTGCTTCAGATGGGCACTCCTAATTCCAGTGCATATCTGAAGGAAATAAAGTAATTGCCACGGAGTGGTACCCTCCCTCCCTCCCTCCCTCACTGCCAAACCAACTGGGGAAACTCCTTTAATGTCTTTCAAGTGATAAACAATAAAGAATGTATCACATGTGTACACACTCAGAGGAGTGCTGCAGAGGTGGCTCTGTGGGTAGGAGCACTTGCTGCTCCTGCAGAGGGCCCACATTTGGTTCCCAGCAACCGTATCAAGTGGCTCAGAAGCATTTGTAACTCCAGCTGCAGAGGACTGAATGCCCTTCTCTGCCTTCCTCCATATGCACCTGCACACACACGGTGAACACACATACAAGCATGAACACAGGAAGCACATAAGTAAAAATTGGATTTTAAACTCCTCAAACCACAAACATGTTTTTAAAAGAACTGAATTGGTTATGATAGAGAGCATCATGGTAAGAAAAATGAGAGAGAAAAAGAAACACAGTTCATATATAACTTATATGTCGAATGTGGTAGTAGCTGCCAGGGGCTGAGGGAAAGGGAAATGAAGGTGGTGTCATCTGAGGATCATGATGGCCAAGATGAGTGACTTCTAGGTCTAACCGGCAGCACAGGGGCAACAGTTACATATGCTCTACACACACGAAATAACACACATACACTACACACACCCAGGTGTAGAAATAAAAGATAATAATTAACTGAAACAGGAACATTATTTTATAATATGTAGGTAATATCAAAACATCAAACTATACATATATAAATGTATACATATACCTTACTCAAAACTTTTAAGTCAATGATATACCAAAGCTATTTAAAATTTTTTAAAGGTCAACTTTAAATCACACATGTAACTCCAAGCTGAAGAGAAAGGCTGCCATGAAGCGTAACAAATGTGTGGAGTACAGCACAGCCTTTTTCTAGAACATACTTTATAATGTTGTCTGCATTGATGATTTCTCCAGCTCCAGGTATCAAGGGACTGGCTTGTGCTCCTTCAATACCTTAATGGAAAATAATTATTAAGATATTATATATTAGGAAAAACTTAAAACCATGACTGCAAACTATGATGTTTATATTTACCCTTCTCCTGCTGTGACACCATTGTACGTTCATATTTGCCATGATTTAAATCCTTTAGTACTTGCATTAATTCTGTAATCCGAGCCGTAAAACTAAAATTTAATAGAAAACATAATCAAAAGCCTAGGCTATTACATCTTGTATATAAACTGAAATGTCTAACACTGTAACTTAGCTTAAGAGACATAACCTAAAGGAAGTCTCAGAGCATAAAATATTAATAACACACATGTCCTACTTTGCTTCAGTCAAAGAGAAGAGACAAGAAATGAGAAAGAAGTTCCACAGGATCCTCGTCTCAACAACACCCCACTCAGAGGCAAGATAAGCGTTTCCCTTGGTCACTAACACATATTCTTGCTAGTGCATGCTGTAGACACAGGAAGGCTGGGTTCTGATCTGCTGGAGTGACATACTGTCACATACAAGACTGGCTTTTTTATCAGAGAGAAAGAGGCACTGATTCTCCACAAAAGGGGAAACTGAGGACATCTCTGTTTTCATATTCTGAAGAGAGAAAATGATAAAGAATTCATAATATTTGATGAAAATCACCGGATAACAGAAACTAGTCCAGTGATAAGAAGTCGAGGAGTATAAGGACATGAAGGTCAAGAGGAGGTTTCTTGTTAGAGAAGCAAACGGGTATTTATTTGTTTGCTTGTTTGGTATAAATAACAAGCAGAAAGCTCTGGGAGCAGAGGAACCTTGGGAGATGATCCGTTTATTTATACTTGGTGTTGACAGTGTCACAGAAACACATTTGTCCCAATAGTTATGAATTTTGTATACACTACTATGATGCTTTTAACATACCAATCACTCCTTAATAAAATGGTTTTTTTTGGGGGGGGTAGGAGAAAGAGGAAAAAAAAAGAACACAGTTGCCAATATAAATCCTTAGGGGGTAAAAATCTGTAGTTGAAAACAAAAATATTCAAACATAAAACTTCTACTCACTAACTTAAACTTCTGTTTAAAAAAAAAAAAAAAAAAAAAAAAGGCTGCCAAGAATCATTTCCCCAACATATCTAAGGCCAGTGTCCATGAAAGACAGCCAACAAACGTGACACTATTCACACAGCCTTCAGGAAGCATGAGAAGTTCACTGAGAGAAGTCTTCCATAATTGTCTATCAAAACCAGCTTCCTAGAATAGGAAGGGACAGTACCTCCCATAATTTTAATCTCAACTGGGTACCAGCTTATAAGAACAATATATGTTTAAAAATTATTCCATGTATTTGCATATTAGTACAATTCTTACCCAGCCAATCTAGTCATTTCACGCCCAGCCAAAACTATACGACCCAAAGCTTGAGACATTCTCAAAAGCATTCTTCCACTTTGGTAGTAATCCTTAAAGACAAACGAGTATTAGACTTTGCTCACATTCCTAAAATAAAACAAAGGCTTAATTTTGGATTTTCACTTCGTTGGTGTCAGTGCATTACCTCTAACAGCTCTGAGTGTGTACTGTGAAGATGTCGAGGATGCGCCAGGTCTAGGAACGGGCGACTGACAACCAGGTACCCAACCACAGTGGCAACATCTGGAACAAAATAGCTAAGATTATAAGGACTGTTATTTTACTCTTCCCACAGATCATGTTGCACCATCTCTTTTAACATACTTACATTTGGCAATGATGCTATCAATGAAACCCATAGAAAACCGGAAGAAAATGAAATTATGTAAGTGTTCCACCTGACAGGAAACAAAACAAAGCATTTTTTTTCCTTGACAAATAAAAAACTAATTCTCCATAAGGATAAAGCATAACTAATTTACAAACATATACTGAATAGCTATGATTCCTGACTCAATTATACACCACTCAGTGAACACAATGCTCAACACTGCTCAGATGCCAAACACACCACAACACACACTGTTCACTTAACGTTGTTTCTATTACACATAATAGTATAATGCTGTTTCCAATAATGCCAAACACCTATATACACAAACTCATCAACCACTAAAGCAAAAAGAAACGATGAGAAGCCATTTCAAGTACACTTGTCAGAGAAGGTAAAGTTGTACTAGGCTGTGAGTGTGTGGCTGAAGACCCACAGGCTGAAAAAAGTGCTTTCAAACTCTAAAAACTCTAGTCATGTGAGATGGCAAAAATATCATTTCTGAAATAGCCTAAGACAACTTTTTAGTATTCTTAAAGTATGTATTCAAGATCACAAATTCCCACTAAAATACTAGCTCCCTGGAGATGAGATCTCACCCATCACACTCACCTAATTCTCATTAGCACTTAAGCCGCCTACCTGTCACTGAGTATCTTCTGAATGAGTATAACTAGCTGAACTCAAAACAGCAGCCAATACAGAAAAACAGCTTCTAGAAAACATTTATATTCTAAATCAAAGGTCAACGAACTATGACAACAGCATGCCACTTCTGTTGCAAATCAAGTTTAGCAGAGCCACATGTATGTATGTCTGTCCAATGGAAACTACATGGTCAGGAAACTTAAAATGTAAGTACGTGCACATGATCCCATCCTTCTCCACTGATCTGTAAGAACCATTAAATAATCATCCAATGAGAGTTCTATAGCAAACACTGCAAAAACGAACAAGATTATCTAGTAAATGAATCTATTTTATAAGTGGGGAATTTAATGTTGATGCAATAGTTATTTAAACTCATTTTTAGTTTAAAACACAGTATAAAGACTTGTTATTTAAAATATATCTTTAACATTTATTCATACATATGTAAAGGCATAGAAAAAAAAACCATGTGACTGTCAAGTGTTTATCTTACCAGTTTTCGGAAGACTGAGTGGATTGTCTGCTTTTCTCGTTTATTCCCGTTGTAAAAGGCAATTTCTTCACTATTAAAGAAAATAATTTTGCAATTATGTCGATGTTGTCTCACCCTGGCATGTAACTGAAATGCAGTGTTCAATGAGTGAAATTCTGTATGTGAGTGGACATCTTGGGCCAATGTGATGGTGCAGGGGGTAAAATGCAAGCTTGCCAACCAGAGTTCACTTTCCTAAGCCTACATTACAGTGGAAGGAAAGAACTAACTCCACAAATCTGTCCTCAATAATAAAAATACAAAGATAATAATAAATGAACACCGTGTCACTAAGAGAATATCCGGCATAGGCCAAGCCAGGGAGTGTAGTTGAGATCCAGTTCCTAGCCATGCTTATAGGAGCCCAAGCGCACACAAGTGACTGGATCACAGGCTGGACTACAACCTACCCGTGTAGAACCTGGCTGTTAAAGACGAGTGAGCACATACTCACAAACTGTAAATAAGGCAGAAGAGGCAGAAGACACCTTATTATAGAGAAAGATTAGGCTAGGACAGACATTATGGACCATGAGTTGAAATACAGACCTAGACCAGATAAAGAGGCAGAAAATAACAGAAAAATACAAGTAGTGATGCTTTGCCACACAGTGCCACCAGGAGTCTAAATGCACCAAAGCTGTTCTATTTCCAGCACCACAGTTGTCCTTAAACAATTTCCCCCGAGAGCACAAATGGGCCTACAGGGCCACAAATATCCTCAGCGGGGAAAAACAGTACCATACAGATAAAGGAAGCTCAAATGCCATTTAGGTAAATTCTTTACATTCACATAACAAGCATAGTTCAGAAGCTAAATTATCGCTCCTTTCTAACCTAAAGTTTATAGTCTCTCTGTCCTGTAAGCATGACGAGAACTGCCCAAGTAAAGTATAAGTTACAGATGGTCGTGAGCCATCATGTGGTTACTAGAAATTGAATCCAGATGTTCTGCAAGTCATAAATACTCTGAACTGCAGGGCCATCTTTCTAGCCTCCACACGTACTTCTTATAGGACCAGAAAATAAGCATCTACATAGAAGCCTAAGCACCACAGCCTAGACACATTAAGAATGTATGTGGGCGCTTGTGAGAGGGCTGGGCAGCACTGGAATGCAGGCCTGACCAACCCAATTCCATCCCAGAACTCCAAAAGGTGGAAGGAGAGAACTGAGACCTCCACATGGGCACATTTATGCACGTGTGCACACGATATATAATCAAAGTGAAAATGTAAAACCTCAGTACTCAGTACACTAAGGCAGAAGAATTGCAAGTTCAAAGCCAGCCTGGGTTACATAGTAAGACAAAGAAAGAAAAGTAAGACCCAAGAAAGAGTAAGATGATGAAAAAAGAGAAGAGGGGAGGGGGCAGGGTCTCTTAAAGAAACAGCAAGAAGTAGTTTCTTCTTTTTGTTTCTGGTGGTAAAGCTTGCAGCTGTTTTGGCGTTCTGTGATCACAAGAGTTAATCAGAAGAAAGGGATGGTTACAATACAGGGCAGAGCCAAGAGAATATCAGCAAGCCACAGCTCCAATCCTGCTGTGACTGCACTGTCCTAAGGGTCCTTACATGATACAACCAATGCCTCTACTATGGGAACATGCTTGTTTTCTAGTAAAAGCATACCACAAACACCTTTTTTCCCCTAATTATACTCACTATCCCCCTGCCTCCCTAGAACATGAAACTCTACATATAAAATCAATATAAGAAAGGGAAGAGGAAACTATTAAAAGAGTAATCTCCTAAGTAATTCTGTGGCTTCCTATAGAGTAGCCTACACAGTATTACATTAAGTACTAGGACCCTTGATATTGATTTAAAGTTGGCAGATAGGCACAAGAAAATGTACAGAGCACCTTAGCTCCTGATGAAAACGTGAGCCAGACGCAGGCATACAGTTAATCATCATAACAACTCATCATCCATCTATAAGAAAAGAAGCTACGAATAACTCGCTAAAATCACATAGTTTATAATTAATAGGTAGAAATTGAAACTAAAATGGATGGCTTCAATGGCTACATTTTTTTTCTCCTTATTTTAGATCTCAAAACTGTTCAGAATGCAGTTCTGGCCTGCATTCAAGAGATCCTGAGGCTCAATGCCCAGCACTCTATTCTTTCTCCCCTCAAAACAAAACAAAACAACAACAACAAAAAAAAACTATCTGAAAAACCAGAATTACTGAACACTGCAAAACAGTCACAATTTTAAAATGCCTGCAGATAAATTAAGGCAGAAGTTTTGTTGAGTAAGTACAAAAAGTTGAATACTATCATGACTAAATTTTAAAATGAAATTCACAGAAAATCAGCCAATAAAACACATGAAGAGGTAAATCGAGGAAACTACACAGCTAGCTAATAAGAGTACTTGAAACATGCAGGATTTCTACTTTACAAAACTAATACTCTTCATAATGCTTATTTTCAAAACAAGTAAAAATCCACACTATTTAGTACCTATATTGTTATAATTTCAAGTCAATATAAATGACATCAATATCCACAAGACTAACATGTCATTACTGTCCTCAAATGTCTCTCCTTACCTGTTAGTGATAAGCCGTGAATTAACGTATCTATATTCTCCTTCATACTTCTGTTCCATAATTGTCATCTTACCAATGGGTCTTCTGAGCCGAGTTAGGAACAGTCCAGAGACAAGCAAGTAGGCCATCATGCTTGCTGGGCCCTGGGGTTAATCAAGGAGAATGATGTACCACTCAAGGATAGGTAAGAAAATCCACATGGAGGTCTGTAAGTAACTGACTCCAGAGAAGCTCAGCCTCTTCTTATTCCTCTCTTTTTCTTTCTTCCTGGAAAATCACATGCTAGTCTCTATACTTCTACTGTCATCCCTAACTCCTACAACTCCGTCCCCAACAACTGACCACCTAAAACCTCTCCTGGACTTACCTTCTGTTACCTAACGCTCTTCTGCTGGAACCCAACTTACTGTTCTCTCAAGAGCCCACAACAATTCTCAGAGCTATTTTATACTCTATTTGAATGTTAGCAGTCTTCTAGGTTCCTTCTTTAGCTCATCTCATCATAAACTTACACTTCCAGTCCATCAATTCCCAGCAACCACATGGTGGCTCACAACCATGTGTAATGGGATCTGGTGCCTTCTTCTGGTGTGTCTGAAGACAGAGACAGTGTACTCACATACATAAAAAAAATAAATCTTTAAAAAAAAAAAAAAAAAAGACTTAAAGCTTTTGTCACCACACATATCAGAGAGAAAATAAGGCTCAGGGGCTGGCCAACAAGTTATCGTTATAAAATACTTCTGAAACTAGTATTTCATTCTGAGTACTGCTGATACTATCCTAATTTTTTATTAAAATTAGTTGCTGCCAAACCTCTCATTAGCATTACTTTACAATAATAAGTGCATGTGTGTTCAATGTATGCAATGTTTGTTTAACTACTTCTGGTTATTATTGCTAGAAAAAAAAATGATGTATCTAATTTAAAAAGCCAAATTAGGAACTTATTTTAGAGCCTCCAGTATAGTATTATTTTATAATCAGATCATATTAGGTATCATATGTTTCCAAGGTTAAAAAAAATTCTTAGATCTTCACACTGATCAAAACACAATATTGTAGATTTTAAAATGTGGAACAGGGGTAGCAAGATGGCTCAGTGGGTAAAGACACTTTTTGCCAAGGTTGAGTTTAATCTCTAGGACTCTACATGGTGAAAGAATATAAAACTCCTACAAGCTGTCCTATAACATCCACACACGCACAAGTGTGTGTGTCTGTGTGTGTACACACATGTATACACGCAAATACATACACAAAAATAAAAATGAACTCACCTGAGCTCCAATTGCACTTGTTAACTTGAAAATATACAAAACTATATCTAAAAATGGCTGTAAAATAAACATTAGAATATACAGAATTAGATCTAAGAACTAGTTTGCCTAGACTGACAACTAATACAAGATGTCAAATATAAAATACAATTCAATATTTAATACATAATATGTGGAACTCTCACTATGTATAATAATTAGACTGTAATAGTGCTTAGACCAATGAATATACAAAAATAAATAAATAAAGTTCTTAAGAAATTTGACATGGAGATATACCAAATGATAACTATTGACCATCAAGTGTAAGAAATATTTCTCTTCATCACTAAGACAGTTCTATCAGGAGAATTACTCAATAACACAATAATATAAATATGTTAAACAAAATTACTTGAGTTATAATTCCAAATCTGCATCACACTTTTCTGGTAACATCTGTAAAATGAAAGGGTCTTACCAACAATTACATAAATGAAATAATCAAGTGAGTCTATGAAGCTTATTTGATGATAAAAATACTCAAGTTTCTATACATTTACATACTGCTATTCACTGAGAACCAATTCAACCAGTGTTTCAAAAGCAGGATGTATTTTAATCTTTTTCAAGGAACCCAAATTTTGTTTATTTATTTGAAGTCAAATACATAAGTACTAATACAAATGTCTTACTTTATGAATTGGCTCATACCAAGATGTACATTTCCATTTCTCTTACATATTATTAAGAAACAAAACACTTTAAAATTCTGCCAGGTGGTGGCGGCACACACCTTTAATCCCAGCACTCAGGAGGCAGAGGCAAGCTGATCTCTGAGTTTGAGGTCAGCCTGGTCTATACAGTCAGTTCTCAGATAGCCAAGGCCAAAACAGAGAAAAAACAAAATAACAAAAAACAACTAACCAAGCAAACAAGTAAAATTTCAATTCAAATATATATAAAAGTTACTGGGCAAAAATAATATTTATAATTTAAGTCAGGAACTAAATTGATGTTTAAAACAGAGACTGTACTACAGTGCATAGAAAGATTATAATTAATTTCAGAATGTTTCTTTATTGAAGGAATGACACTTTATGAGCTACACATTTGTTCAAGTGCCAAGAGGAAAAGGCTATGTAACAGTTTCTCTCAAAATCAGCTTCATAGATCTATTAATAAACCTGAAGAGAGAGACCCTAGAGAAATGACTCAGTGGGTAAAGGTGTTTGCCACGAACACCTGACCACCTAAGTCCTGATCTTCAAAACTCACATAAGTCCTGAACACCAAGAACAAGCATCTGTAATCTCAGCATGTTCCTCTCAGGAGATAAGAAACTGAGACTATAAAACCACCAGAAGCTTGTGAGCCACTACCTCAGACACAGCAACGAACAGGAAGAGAGACACTATCTCCAATCCGGGGAGAGTGTGAGAACTGAAATCCAAAGCTGCTTGTGCAAACACATTCAAAATGCATGCACAAGAACACACACAGTCACTCACTCACTTACTCACACACACACACTCACTCACACACTCACACTTATGCACACATACACACATGTGTACACATTTTTACACAGTTACTTTCTTCACATAGGATGACATTAAAGAAGAGAAACAGAAAGTGCCTTGTCTCATTTAATGGATATGTAATTTGAAATATAAGTTAAAAAGTCAACCTGCAAGAAGTGCTAGAAGTAAACAGACAAGAAAAATACTTGTCTGAAATCAGTCCACACAATTCTTATAAAACTTTTCTAAGATACTAATTTCAATTCTAAGTCAAACAGCTGATGAAAATAATATTTTAAACTGATCATATAATTAAAATGATTATAGCTGTCCTAATTTTCTTTTTAAAACATTCTTTACATGCTATTCCCTTCCACTCAACCAATTCTATATAAATTTGTTCAGATTCAAAATACAACAATATAATTTTTTTAAGTAGGTAAACTTACCTTACTAAGATTTGAATACAGATCAACTACACTGTTACAAAATTTTTCTACATCCTGTGTAAGCAGCTGGTCTGGGTTTGCTATTCTGTTATCCAGGTTGCCCATTTTATAATAGGTGAAAGCTCTGAAACAGCAATTAGAAGGTGATTTCAAACAAGTGAGTACAGAGAGCATGCATACTCATATACTGCCTACAGCATGACACAAGCAGACCAGTGTGGACGGTCTAAGGACTGTCCTAACTTACGTCAGCCATGGGGAAGCGAGCCCTGGGAAGGGAGACTTGGTGGCTAACGGGAGTGCTAAGATTAGAGCCCACCTCTGGCAAATCACTCCCAATGTACTCCTGACGGAAGAGCCATTTCCTTGAGAAGCAATCCAGTAAACAAGAAAACGCCTACTATCACAGGCCTTTTGCCCAATGGTCTCACTTACTGGAGGTACTCCTCATAGAGGTGTCGAGTGAGCCGCACTCGGAAGCACAGCTTCAGCTCGTTCAGCCCGTACTTCAAGAAGTTATTCACCAGAGAGATCTAATCAAACAAGAGGATTGATTACTGGTTTTGCTTCAACGTCTACTTACTAAATTGTAATTTATTTCTCTATTAGTTTCTGAGTCTACAGGTTCTGATTTTCATAACTCAGGCCATACTGCACATCAGTCCTGTTTTATTTAGATTTTATAACTGCAAAAATATAAGCTAGGCCACATGTAGTTAATTATTGCTATTTAGCCCTTACTTGGAGCTTAGTTTTAAAATATTATTCTGAGATGCAAACCTTTCCGCTGTCTCCCCGACAGAGGCTGCACACGTCCAGGCCCTAGCTTCTCTGTCCGCATATCCACACTACAGCCTGGACAGTGGCTTCCAGTCACAATCCATGTGCTTCTGGTTTAAACTCTGAGTTTATATGCTACTTTCCAGATTATTCTAGAACCACTTTACTAGTCTACCTCACAATTAAATCAATCCTTCCAGTTTTGTTTAAACTACTTTATTAAAAATGTTCTTATATTAGTCAACAAAAGGATGGACGGGGTATTAGGACTATCTTGTACCTCATTGGTACAAATTGACATAATTATGCTCTAATTGTATTTTGAGAGAAAAGTTTCATTTTAACAGGAAGGGTGATGTGTAGGAGGAGCTAAGGTAGGAGGAGTACTGAGAGGAAGAAAAGGAGTAAGAAGAGGAAAAGAAGAAGGAGAGGAGAAGCTAGGTGATGAAAGAGAGAAAGAGGGGGGAGACAGGGAGGCAGATATTCATGTATCTCCACCAGTCAAAGATAGTTGTTATATCTAGGTTGGTCAATGGGTTACACCTCTGATTGAACAATTCCAAACTTATAACGCTTATGATTAACATTATTTTAAAAAAAATATATAAATGCAAAAAGGAAAAGGGGGCATGGGATAGGCGTTTTCTAAGGGGGGGGAATGGGGAAAGGGGATGGCATCTGAAGTGTAAATAAAATATCTAATAAAAAAAATGTTCTTATAGTGTTTCCAACCTTTGATTCCTGTCACTTTTATATTAATTTTTCATTTGAAAAGCCTAAAAATTATGTATACCCATCCTCAAGCTTTATTAAACTAGAATTAATTAGATATCTCAAGGAAACTTTTCTCCTCCCAAATTTGGACATTAAAAGTCATATAGGACCATGAAAATAAAAAATAAAGACTAAGGTAAGAAAACCACTTGGGTTTTAGGCTATAGTAATTTCTAATTAATTCGGAGAATACACTCTAGTTTAACAGTGGTTCAAGTTGGGTTACACCTCTGATTGAGCAATACCAAACTTACAAAGCCTATGATTAACATTTTTTAAAAAATGTATAAATGCAAAAAGGAAAAGGGGGCATGGGATAGGGGTTTTCTAAGGGGGGGGGATGGTGAAAGGGGATGGCATCTGAAGTGTAAATAAAATATCTAATAAAAAAAACAGTGGTTCAAGTTACAATTGTTTATGTTTTCAATCAATAATTCCTGGATGATCTGCCCATTTTACTCCCAACTTCACAATCTGGAAATGTTTTCTGTTGCCCCAAGTAGGAGAGGCGCTATCGCCATTTAACGGAATGTGATTAAACACTGGAGAAACCTGGTCAGGAGAGAGTGGAAAGGAAAAGAAGAAGAGAGAAAGGAAGGGAGGGGACGGGAGGAAAGCAGAGGGGAAAAAGCTAGAAAACAGAGGGAAAAAAAACGACATACATATATGTGTTACACACATACTAACATAAATAAAACCAAGCCAAACAAAATTGTAAAGTGTTCTATTAAGTGTGTTTACACTGAAAAAATTAGAAGCTAAACTACAAAATTTAACACAAAATTAGAATTTAGCATCACGAATCTAGTACAAATTCAAGATTTAATGAGGTGTAAAGTACTCCCAAAGAAGTGTTCTAAAGAAGTGCACTTACAAGAGGCATGGCAGCGATGAAGTTGAATAAGTATCTCTTGAAATCTTTACTGCTACGACCAATGATGCCACTGCAAACCACCACATGCAATGCATTAGTTGCAAAAGAAGCCAAATGTAACACTAGAAAACCTAGAGCTCTAAAACCATTCTTGGTGATTTCTACTGTGTTATTAAGTAATAAGGAAAAAAATGAAAAGAAATCTTACAAACATGTTTACAAGTTTTGAACCATTTTAACAACTTGCTTGAACTTGGCTGCAGATGACAAGATGAAGAAAAAGGTAACTAAGGGCCACAGATAGAGGGCCTGGGTAGAACTGCAGAAGTAGGACACATGCTTAGTTAGCATGTGCAAGATTCTGGGTTACAACACCCAGGAATTCTGGGATATTACAGATTAAACCAAAGTAGTATTTGTTTGTTTTAAATAGTTTAGCATCCTTGATCTCACTGGATTGAGTTAATGATGGCAGAAAGCCTACCTCAGCCAGCTGGAAAGGGCAGAGAGTAAGCTGTGTAGGCTTTATGGGTCCAAGTTCTTGTTGAAACTACTCAATGTTTTCACCAATGGATTATGAGTAACCAAGACAGCCTGACTAGACTCTAGTAAAGCTTTGCCTCTTAAAAAAAAAAAAAAAAAAAAAAGTATGATGTGTGCACACCTTTAATCCTAGCCGTCAGAGGCAGGCAGACTTTCTGAGTTTGAGGCCAAGATGGTCTACATATTGAGATTCAGGTCAGCTAGGGCTACATACTGAGACCCTCTCTTAAAAAAAAAAAGAAAGAAAGAAAGAAAGAAAAAAGAAAAGAAAAAGAAAAAAGAAAAAAAGAAATTAAGGTGAGTAATGAGACCAGTAGGTCCTGGCTGGCCAATCCTGAGACTGGCTGGCACATGAGAAAAGAATTAAAATCAGTCTGTAAAAGCTTCAGGTCTCAACACAGTTCAACAAAAGCAGTTCCTCTTTTATCTGCTTTTTGTCTGTTTTATGCATTTACCTGCTTTTAAAATACATATTAAGAATCTAAAATAAGGGTTCCACTACTTTATTTAAGGGTTTGAAAGTTGGGGCTGGAGAGATGGCTTGGCAATAAAGAGCATTTGCTGCTCCTGCAGAGAAATCAGGTTTAGTCCAGCACCCACACAGTGGCTCACAACTGTGCAACTCTCTTCTAGCCTCTGCGAGCACTAGGCATGCGTATGGTGCACACAGACTCATGCAAGCAAAAACCATAAAATAAAAATAAATCCTAATAAGGGTTTGAAAGCCATTATGATATAAGTATATTGTGTGTGTGTGTGTGTGTGTGTGTGTGTGTGTGTGTGTGTGTGTGTATGATCTTGTATGGTGTGACCACACATAAGAACTTTCTTTTCAGAGAAGTTTTATTAATATTCCCAAATGTAATTTTATAACTATATACAGATATACTGCAAATATCTATATACTGAGAACATGCATAATATTTATATTGAGAAACACTTCAGCAAACAACTTGCCTAGGTCTCCCAAATAGCTGACTGGTATATAAGGAAATAATTTATTTTTTATGAGGGAGGAGGTGAATAAATTTGAGAAAATCTGGATTAAACAAAGCTATCAAACATCTTTACCAAAGATCTTTTCAAAGATTCTAATATATAAAAATCAAAAAGGGCTTTAGAGCATGCTCTATTTTCTTGAGAAAACTTTTAGGAATTGTTACCTTATACTAATGGAAAAAAAAAAAAAAGAATACACAATTTTTCTTCAATTCTTGATTAAAAAGAAATGCTGGTCTTTAAAAAGCTGAACCATAAGGGGAAAATGAAACAGTACAAAGATATTGTTTATAGCAATGATTCTATTTTAAACAAGAATTAGAACACTGCAAAAAAAAAAAAAAAAAAAGCTTGTAAGTTTCAATTTTGTAAGTTTCAATTACAATTGATTCAAAGTATAGAAAACCAACAAGCTTTAGCGATGCCCAAGCTGTGACCCACTTGAGGCTACACAGAGCATGTGGTACTGCGCATGCCATCCACCCATCACTGTGCACTCTTTACCAGTGGAGTAGCTGCTATGAACTTAAAAAATGACTCCTTGAATAAAGCCACACTTCTGCTTATTATTCCACTGCAAAAGAAAAGTAATTAAGAAAGAGTGATCAAGTCACTGTTACTCCCAAAGACTCAAGGACACTATAAAAGATAGTTTGGTACTATTAAAGTAATGCTCATAACAAAACAGATGGCAATGCTCACATCTCTGTGGTTGGACAGAGAGCACAGTGAGGAAGGATCCTCATCTCTCCACACTGTGGCATCACTAGTTTCATCCCTACAGATGACTGTGCCCGGTCTACACACTTCTCAACCATTACTAACAAATAAGCCTTAGATATGAAAACATAAAATGCAGCACAGTAATGACACTGACAAATCTCTAAGAACACTAAACCTACTTAGAAGAGCCAAAAAGGAAAAGACAAATTTATTCACAGTATAACTTTGAGACAAAAAAGTAATAATTTTTCAAATAAAATTGTTCTGCATTTTTGTCCTGCAATATTTAAATCTTTTTAACTAAGCAATTAATACGTATTTGTACTTAACCAAGTGTCAAAGTCCCACATATGACTGAAACTCAAAACCTGTACTGCGTAGGAAGTTGTTTTAATTACTTTCTAGTGGTGTGAAGAGATGCCATAACCAGGGAAAACGGCAAAGGCTACCAAAATCTCAAAGCGTACTCTGTGAAAACGTATTAAAATTTTTATTTTATTTTATTTTACTTTAGACAGAGTCTTGTAACAGAGTGCAGGCTGGCCCCAGCTGTGCTGTCCTCCTGCCTCGGACTCTGTAAAGCTGGGATTACAGGTATATGCCAGCCCACATCACATCAACTCCAGAAGAATTGTTTTAAATAAAATAAAACACCAAGAAAACTTGTAGAAAACATTTTTTTTCAGTTTCCAAATTAAAAATTAAAACTGAATACTAGGCTAACAGAATTACAAACTGACTTATGACCATCATCATCAATTAAATTACAAACCACCTAGTCTTGGCAATTAATTTTCTGTTACTAAGTATGAAAGAAAATCAATTCAATAAAAAAGATAGAAAACCTAGTACATACAAATTACTGAATGTATAATATTTGAAAGGAAAAAACTTTAAGAACATAATTTTTCATTCTATTCTTTAAGAGATAAAGTAATATTCAATTCTGTACCATTCTTTATGTGATTCTATCCAAATAATATAATATTTGTAGTGGGCATAAACTGTATACTTTTACTACACACAAATACAGTACTATTTGCAAAAACTGTAATAGACACTTAAAATTATCAATAAACTTATCAAGGAAAAAATATGAAGCTTTACAAATCATATGGAAGGTTAGAAATGTCTTCTGGTTACCTATCATACTAAGGTCTCAAACTACTTGAGTTTATAGCTTTCATAAACAGAGCATGAGCAAAAATATTATTGCACATGCACACATATGCATACACTTAAGACTCCTATAGGCACCTTCAATAGAAACCTTAGAATAGAGATGAACAAGTCTTAAGTGGTTTTTAAAGTCTTCACTTTTAAGTATGAATTTACAGCCAAGAGTCTCAAGCTGTTTAAGAAAATCTTTTACCATGAACAAGGACTATTCACTCTGTAGACCAGGCTGGCCTCGAACTCAGAAATCCGCCTGCCTCTGCCTCCCAAGTGCTGGGATTAAAGGTGTGCGCCACCATTGCCCGGCATGAACAAGAACTATTAAGGACACAGAAATAATACTGGGCACTAGTAACAAAACAAACAAAAATAACTAAGAAAAAAAGAATGGCTTCAGAAATTTAAAAAAAAAAATCCTAAACTGTAAGTATGACTACTATAAAAATAAGAATCCTTAAAAAAAAATGGTTCTTGGTGTAGTGATCCGCTGTTTCAGTGGCTACACATTTGCATTTCCTAGATGGCGCTGGCCGCGTGTCTTCTCCAGATGTAAACAATTATCTGCGCAGTTGCTAGGCAGATAGGCGTGCCTTAGTCACTGCCAATCCCGAGGCATAATATTGGGTGGTGAGCGAACAGCCAATCAGAAGTGAATACGTCACTCTAGACTGTACTTAAGCCGGACCCCTTCCTCAGCTCTCCCCTTCCGCGCCTCTCTGCGTTTCCCCACGTGTGTGAGACAGATTAAAAAGCCTCATTTTGCAGTAACTACCTGATCTCTGCGTCTCGTGATTTCTCCACGAATGCAAGGCTCGAAGGGGGGCGCGTTAGATCTTGGAAATAAAGTTATACCAAAAATTCTCTGGAAAGTGTGGAGAAAGTTTCTAGGTAATAGAATGATAGATATGATAGGTGATTTTCAAACCTTGCTGCAAATTACAATCACCTGATATCTCAAAGCTAATTAAACCAGAGATCTTGAGTGAGGCCCAGGCATCAGCAATTCTTAAGATGGTACATATGATTCTACATCCTGCAGCCAAGCTGCAGAGTGACAGTTTCAAGGTCTAATGACAAATAATTTTCAATTGGAATGCATAAACACAGCTCAATTATCACTGAAGTGTGAACAGAGAAAGACATTTTCAGATCCACAACGGCTCCAAATTACACTCCCTTCTCAGAAAAAGACTATGTCTACCAAAATGAGAAAGAAAAAGGAAATATAACAATAAAAGACTCAGGCACACAGGAATCTACAGAGACACAGGATGGGGTGAAAACAGGAATGCAAACTTAACACTGTTGTGCAGGCTTGTGCTTGGCAAAATTACATCATACATACTGTAGAGATTTGACAGAACTGTAAAAACCTGGAGCTGAGTCAGAACAGTGGGCAAACAAAACCTGTAATTAATCAACTGCAGAACAAGCAAGAAGCTGTACACAAGAGCAACTACAAAGCACAGCCTGTAGCTTAGCTCCAACAATACACAGTATCACGTAGCCAATAAATCCTGGCAACCAAACACTGTAGAATGGCACCGAGGAGACAAGCACAAGTGACTTCTCTCCTTCCAAAGCAGGGAACAAACCTACTCTAAAGCCACAGAGCCTTCAAAAAAGGCACATCAACTCAGGGAGATGTGTGCTGAATTTACAAGCCTACATAATTTACCCATACATGTTTACATAGGGCTTTTATCTTAAGCAAGCATTCTTTTTCACTTTCCTACACAAATGAGTCAGAAATCATAGGCATAAAGCATGCTTCAAGATCAAGGATACATAAATGAAAAATATTATTTTAAAAGATTTCAAAAGTGTGGGTACATTATCCAAAAAGTTACCATAAATTATTTATTTTAATACATATGTGATAAAACACTGCATTCTATGAAACAGAATTCCAATAAAAATGTTTACCTTATCATTCATATTATAATAACAGTAAATTCATTAACAGACAAATGAGTGTTGCAACAATCTGAAATATCCCAACTGCCATTTTTCAACTTTAAATCCAAAATTTTCAATTGTAGTGATTAAGATACTGTTGGAAATATAATCTATAAAAACATTAAAAAATTAACTTTAGAATCAGAAAAGTCTGTTTTTTTCTTTTACTACTAATCACTCCATATGACTCATCAAATGTTTTGATATTTTCCTCCAAGTTATTAATTTTAGACACTAACAGTTGCCTAAATTTAATTTTGTATTAGTGCCTGTTACACTACACTTTAATTTTTGGGGGTACTTGTCTTTACCCCTTTACACAATGCCAGCTCAGCAAGGACTAACACAGAATGTCTCCTGTTCACTGGTATAGGTCCCTACCATCACGATCCATAGTGTCTGACACAAGAAAATACCTCCCCAACTGTGTATATAGATGAACAACACATAACTGGACTTCAGTGCATTTACCCACCCTCCTGTTTTTTGGGTTTGTTTGTTTGTTTGTTTGTTTGTTTAGAACAACAATGCTTAAATACAGGCAAACTACTATTTCACACAAGAAAAAAGTGAACTGACAAGTACCTTTCAATCAGCGTCCCATTTTGAATCATCCAAACATCACAGTATGTTCGAGATACCAGCATAACAGCAATAAGTAGCAAGTAGCCTGTCTAAAATAAACCAGGGAAAGTAAACTAAATGCAATGCAGAATGTTAAAAGAAGCAATAATTTGGTAATGTTTTTGGTTAAATTTCAGAGTTCTATTCTAACAATATTTATTTACATCTTATGTGTATTTTATCTATAATAAATTTTAACAGAGTTTAAAGGGAACTTAAAATTATAACATGTATGTTAAAGACCTTATAGAGCCTTTAACTAAAGATCTCATTTAGAATTCAAAGGCAGGTCAAGTAATTCACAATCAATAGCAGAAACTAGATGGGTAACTTAAGATTTTCTGGCTTGGCATATTGTGATTTTCTTATTTATTTTTAATATGCTACTTTAATAAAGAACACTGGTAATGATTACTACATTAACTAAACAACAAGCTTAAAATTTTGTACAAACTGAATAAATCAGGTTCAGCTTGTTAAATAAAAAGTCTCTTATACTGTCTGGATTTTCTAAGGGCTTTCAACTTGAGCTTTTAAGGCAAAAGTTAGACAAGAAAAGCAAGCAGAGCTCTGTGGAAGAGAGGGAGGGAATGTCTAGAATAGCAAACGTAGCTGTGTCCTGAGGACACATGAAACAAACCAAGGAAGACAGGAGAGGATAAAGGCTAAGGGAAAAAAAGACTAAAACCACATGAAGCATGCAGGTGCTAATCCAGCAAGTCCATATAATAAGTAATTTTCATACACTTCTACTAGGTAAAACGATGTTAAAAAGTGACAAGTATGAAATGTCACATCATCAGTATTGGTGATAATCTAGAGACATTATTTAATAGTCTTCTTTACCTACACAAAAACGTCTTACCTGAATTGCTAGGACTGATTGTTCTAAATAGTCATAAAAATGGAAAGTTGAACATTTACTATTATAATTTCTTAAGACTTACCTCTTTACAAAATGTTCTAGGAACCATAATTTTTAGGATCTGTGAGAGCCTTGAAAAAAACACTTTGTCGACCACAGCTCGCTCTTTCTTTCCTTCTTTCTACATGTAGAGAGAGGAAAAAAAAAAAACACCTTTTTCAGATGGTAGCTGCAACAAATGCAGTGTTTAAAGAGCCACGTTTAAGATAGCTGCAACAATACAATGATTTCTGAACCACATTTAAGGGAACGGCAACAAATGCACAGTGATCACAGGACCACACTGTGAAGATGGACAGCTGAATTTATAGCACACACTTGAGCAGCTCACCGTATTCACACAGACTCCAAGAAAATGGAATTACCTAACAGGTGAAAAGAGAAATGAGGCATGCTCTCTGAGAGAGGAACATAAGCGAGTGGAAATCAAGGGACAAGGCGCCCAGTGTGGCTGAAGCTCTGAGAAGCGCAGAGTAAGAAAGACCAAGTATCTACTGACTTGGTTTATCCTTCGCAGTGACAGGGTTGAACCCAAGACTTCATGCATGGTAGGCACAGCCCCACCACCACCACTGTCCTGCACCCCTAGCCTCCAAGTCTTAATAAAAAGAAACTTTTTTAAAAATCCTAAACATGACTTTCCTAATTTTAAGAAACATCTGCTGGGCAATGGTGGCTCCCACCTTTAATCCCAGCATTCTGGAGGAGAGGCAGAGGCAGGTGGAGCTCTTGAGTTTTAGGCCAGTGTGCTCTACAGAGAGTGCCAGGACAGCTGGGGCTGCACAGAGAAGCCCTGTCTAGAAAAAAATAAGAGAGGGGGAGGGGAAGGGGGAGGGAGAGAGAGGGTAGGAGGACAGATAGGATTGAAAATTTGTTGTCAGGACAGAGATTTGAGATAAGATAATGGCTTCTCCCTTAGAAATTTGTTTTCAAAGGTGCAAGAAAACAGAACTACAACCTTCTACAAAGATGAGGACACAGTGGCATCTACAGCTTTTGGTAGGAGTATTTCCTTTACTATCCTTAGACTGGGAGACGAGGAAAGAGAAACCCAAAATCTACAAGGTACACAGAACACATCCTTCCCAGCCCTTTCCAAACCCGAGTCAACCATGGGGTGAAAAGGGAGAACCATTCCCTCCAGTTGTCCTTCTAACTCTGCCCTCTCTAGTAGGTCAGGCATAGTGGGGCCTGCCTCTAAACCCAACACCCAGGAGGCAGAGGTAGACAGACCTCTGTGAGTTCAATGCCAGCCTGGTCTATATATCAAGTTCCAAGCCAGCCAAGGCTACAAATCGAGACCTTGTCTCAAATAAAAAATGGGGATGGGGGCAGGGAGGATGGGGAAGGTGGCCTTAATGAAGAACTATGTTTTGTTACAATTTGATAGTCACAGTGGACAAAGAGAGAGATGACAGACCAAGACAGAAAGAAGCAAGTGGGGCTTAAGGGATGTAACAGGGTAATAATCATTTTGGTGCTTATTAGTCAATTCTAGAAATAATTTTAAGGAAGAAAAAGAAAGCAAATTAAACTTGCATGTAATAACCTATATGGTAATGCATACTAGGTATAAGAATTACATTCAAAACTATACTAATAGTACAGATATTAAAGCCAATAAATTGACACAGGGATAAATACCATTTATTTGAAAAAAATGTCAACTTAGTTACTACATAACCTCAAATTCCATACTAAGTTATAGACCACAGCTGCATTACTCATAAGCTTTATGTTTATGTTAACAATGTAAAAATCCCTTACCTGGTGATATAACCCTACACAACAGATTACTACTAAGCATGAAATGGAATACAATATGGTCATAGTAACAACATGAAGGAACCTTGAAAACATTATGCCAAGTGAAAAGCCTACAAGACCACACATTACATACTGAATGATCGTATTAATATTAAATGCCCCAGAGCAGGCAAATCAATAGACAAGCAGTAGAGAAACGGTTGCCAGCGGGTGGGGAAACAATGGTAACAAGGGTGCGTGCTACTAGGCATGAGACATGGGGGAGGGAGGGAACTTAGAAGTAATTCTTTTTAAGTTGTTGCTCCTTTTATTGTTGATCTTATCTGGCTGGCTTCAAAGGGAATATCATTTCTTTAATTCTGACTGAAACACTGAAACACACAAGCAGGTCATATCAGCCACAAGGACAGTCAAGGTCATGGTCTGTTTCTCCTATGCTGTAATAAATCAGTGCAAGCTCATCATACTCTATTATTCTCCAGGCTAACTGAGTAATATGAAAAGGTAATTTTTCTTTAAGCGTACAGGTATAATTGGCATGTACATGATTTTGAGAATTTGTTAACCTTGAGATACAACTATATGCTAAGATATAACTATATTTCAAAGGAATAGATCTTTATAAGACCAAACTAACTCCTAGACCATGAGGTTGGTTTAGCTTTTTCTTTTTTCTTCGTTGAACGAATGTTCACCACGATGTTTCAATAGCGAGGCTGATGCAGTGAATATAAAAGCTGCTATGTGAACTCCACGACAGATAGGGAACTCTCAGACCTCCAGCAGCTTCAGTACGTTGCCGTATCTCCCAGATCCTCCATGTCAACCTTGGGATTGTCTTTCTGGATCTGAAGGTTCACCACAGCTTTTGTGTAATGATCTTTAATAGAATGTTTTGTAGGCCAAGTGAGCAAATGTAGCTGTCCCAGCCCCACTCTCTCAGCTGGCAAGCTGAGCTGGAGCTGAGGCACATGGTGTGGCACCAGGAATGTTGCAGGAGCACTCAGATGGGCACTGGGGACTGTGGAGATCCACCTGGGCAAGACGCAACCTCGGAGCCCACTCGCTACCAACAATAAGTTTAAGGGCGTGGTAACAACCATTCAATTCTATGATAAATATACTAACAACTATTGGACTTGATGACTATTAAAATGAGTGTAAATAAAGCTACTATTTTAAAAAGTCAATTGGTAAGTACAGAATTAGAGGATCTGTTATCAGAAAGATCAAAAGATACCTACAGATTATACTTTACCAATAACAATATGAACAATAGTTACAACAAAACAAATAATATCAATGTTAGGCTGAATATTAGCAATATGGTGCTCATATCAAGTAATTTAATGGTGTTGTATTTCGCGCTAGTTAAAAACCTCCTTTGGGTAACTACACTCTATTTTAAGCACAATGTCTAAGGAGATTCTAGGATAGGTCCAGAGACATGTATACAGAATTTTTTAAAAGATAAAATGATTTCAATATAATAAATATTTAAAGAAAAAGTTTCTAATCAAAGTGTTACACATGTTAACCTCTGCACTAAGGAGGCTGAGGCAGGAGGATGAAGGGTTTAAGACTGTACATATTGTGAGATCCTGTCTCAAAAGAGAGAAAAACAAAGCCACACGGGCAGCAAGTCCTCACAGGCTAAATCTAACAGGGTTAATAACTGTCTCCTTAGAAGAGTGTTTTCAATGAACAATACAAGTAACACTAGAAGACACTAGGCAAGACTCTTAAAAGAGAATTCCTGTAATAGAATCTCATTTGTAGTAGAATGGAAGTGAGATTTTAAAACTTGTACTCTAACTCTAAAATTCTGTTTTAGCCAACAAAATTGATTAAATAATGCAAACCACCCCCAAAAATAGGTCATTTGAAATTTTTACCTCATTATTCTGTAATGGCTGTTTTCCACTTTTCTTACTGCAAAGGAAAAATAAAAGAGCTTTACTTTATTTGTTATATGCTTCCATAATTAAAATTATTCTAAGATGTCAAAAACCATAAAATTCTCCAAATGGTCATTTTCTTTTTTCATAACTGAGACAAAATTCATTCATTACGAATAGTTCATATGGGCTAGAGAGATGGCTCAGTGGTTAAAAGCACTGACTGCTCTGTCAGAGGTCCTGAGTTCAATTCCCAGCAACCACATGGTGGCTCACAACCATCTGTAATGGGATCCAATGCCCTCTTCTGGTTTGTCTGAAGACAGCTCATATAAATTTAAAAAAAAAAAAAAAGAATAGTTGACATGCCTCTTTACAGGTTGAGTGCATGCTGCATGAAGTACTTGGGTACAGAAGTGTTTCAGATTTCATAGGTTTTCAAAATTTGGAATACCTACTACATACATGTTACCAGATGTAAAAACCCAGGGTTCTCAAAGGTTTTATTATTTCAGATAGTTTCAAAGCAGATATGTTTAATTTGTGCTAAGTATTGTTTAGAGAATGGAATCATTAAATGTTAGGTTACAGTATTATGAGCAGATGGTGTTGTATGCGTGTGTTAACTCCCACATATCATGTATACTTTTTTCTATAAGTCTTCCCTCAGAATGGTAAAAATCTACCTGTCCGTTCTTGAATCAAAGCTTGGTCACATTAAGTATTAAGCCACTGGGATTTTAACAAGATGACACAGAGCTGCATGTGCTTAAAATACTTTGGGGGTGGGAGAAAGGACTCAAGGTTTGGTACCAAATTCTACAGTATGATACTGAAGCCGCTCAGGTCTTGGTTCCTGCCGAGTCAGGCTCACATGCCACCAAGCACAGATTCTATGTGCTGAAGAAACTCTAACATTAATCAGGTTGAACTGTGAAATGACAAGTATCTGACCATCTCCCACTTATAAAGTGTTAATTCACATGCTCTCACACTGCACTGTGTCTTTACATGTTGCTGCTGCTGCTGAAAAGGAGTCTTCCTAGGCAAGCATCATAGCACACATCTATAGTCCCAGGCTGAAGCCAAAAGACTATAGTTCCAGGCCAACCTGGGTTATTTAATGAGAACTTATTCCAAAAACCAAATCAAAGCCGCAGAGAAGGCTCTCTGTTAAGAGTACTTGGTACTCTCATGGAGAACCAGGCACCCACATGGCCACTCACAGCCATCTTTTATTTGACTTCTTGGGATAGAAGTCAGATTGGTCCTTCCTCACACCTATTGTGTGCTAACAAAGTAATTAATATATCTCCCTTCAGCTTTCAACTGTGCCAGTCAGAATCACAATCCAGCAACTCTATCTTAGAAGTCTTCTTTGCCTGATTTTTGCCTGATTTTTCCCTTCAAGGAGAGTATCAAGTATCTGCTGCACTCATCCACAATCCACACAGTGCATTTGCCCCTCACCATGAAAACGGGACCCTGTCTTCTTCATCTCCGTATCACTGATGCCTAATACTGTGCCTGACATATGATAGATATGTTCTAAACTTGCATTTTGTTTTCTCCTTTAAATTTCGTTTCAGACCAAGACTTTTAAAATCTGTCTATGAAGAAGACAAAAAGTCTAAGTGACCAGATACACAAGTGTCTGACTCCAGGAAAGGTAGCAAGTCGACAGAACAAGTGAATGAGTGAGCAGCTTCCTTCAACAAGACTTCTGAGGGGACAGGGACACCAGATTTTCCTAAGACCCACAGGACATGGCTGTTTTAATAAGCACCATTTCAAAATAAAGCTCAACTAATGGCCATATTCACTTCCTCATGCCATCTAGCATTTTCCCAAGTAATCCAGCTATTTGTATCTCATTGTGAATAAAGTCGGAATTTTAGACATCTACCTGGACACAAACTACCTTCACTGATGGCTGAAGTGCTTAAAAATATACAGTCAACACACAAGTCAATTCAATAAAATTCCTGAGTTTTTCTCTCCATTAACATTGTCTGACTTCTAAGATCTAGAAGACAATTGAGGCCATAAGTATAAAACCTTAAAAGTCAAATGCTACTAACAATAGCTACATTTCATAACACCGACACCAAGTTTTCTAACAATATATTCCTATAAAGCAAACAATGCAATACCTATATTTAAGTCAGTAGATAGAGACTTGAAGACTATTTATTTATGAGAAAGAATCTAACACAAAACATGTTTTTCCTTATAGAATTCACAGATTTCCATTCTTCTAAGTAGTCAAGAAAGGCAAGTCTGTCATCTTACAGGCATGATTTCTGTTTTCTAAAATCTAAAGGTAGTTGAAACCACGTCATAAAATTAGGACACACTGAATCTGAATCTAAAACATTGACTTCTGATCCACTTGGACTCAAAATCTGTTCTTAAATTTTTGTGAAAGGACAGAGAAAAGAAAGGCAACCAACAGACCATGGAGAGGAGAGTGGGACATGAAAGCTCACAATGGACAGATACATACAGAAAGAGGCCCGCACTCTAATAAGGAAGAGTATGTTTGTAAGTTAAAGAACTACCAATCTAAGGACAGCTTATTGGGTAAAAGTACTTGAGTTCAATCCTCAGAACCCACAATGGAAAGAGAACCAACTCCCTAAAGATGTCCTCTGATCTTCACACATGGCACATGTGTATCCACAACATACATAAATAAAACATAATTATTTTTAAAAGAAATAATTAAGGAAATAAATAATATGCAATTAAAAATTGAAAACAACCATTTTATAAGCTTTGAGCAATACTACACCATACTACAGGCTCATATGTTAACAGGAATAGTCTTGCCTTCAAAGAGGTTACAATCTAGCTTGAGTAAAGTACTGACAGAACTATAAAATCAGACAAGTACTAGAACTAAGCAAAGTGCTTTGAAATGCAAAGAAAAATGGAACTAATGTTAACCTAAGCCTTTATTCATGTAAAACCTAAACTGAGACTGAAAACTGAGCAGACTTAGTGTGAAGGTGACTTAAAGGGGTGGAGGTGAATAATATCATGGACAGCATGAGCAGAAAAATGTATTTCATAAGGGGTAGAGTACACCAGAGAAAAGAAAGCAGCCCTTCCTAGTGAAACAACAACAAAATACATTTACCTTAAAGACAAATTAAATGTGTTCTAGCTGTAAGTACAGGTATAGCACTAGAGAAAATTTCCGGGTCAAAATTCTAATGACACTGTGTGCTAACTGTGTGTGACTTTGGGCAACTTAAATAATTGCTCTGTACCTTGTTTTCCCCTCTACAAAATGAAAATAACACCACCATCAGTTACAGTATCTCCATCAGTTTCCATCAGCTAAGACACATACAGTGTTTATTATGACAGAACCTAACACACTGCAAAGATTCAGATATTAGCACTGTGTGAGGAAGAGCTGGTAGTTATGTTTAGGAGTGGGGATAATAATTGAGAAAATCTCTGCCCTTAATGAGAACATACTAGAATACATAAATAATCCCAAGTCAGACATAATAAACACCTAACAAAGGCAGTAGCTATACAGATAGGAAAAAAAGCCAAGAAATTTATTAGAAATGATGGCTGGAAGGGGTTAGAGTTGAGAATGAACTCAACAGGGAAACGAGAGGAGAAAAGGGGCACACGCTTGAGAACATTAAAGGTAGGTAGTATGAGAAACCATCAGCTCCAAACTAATGCCCAGCAAAATGAAACATTTCCTTTCCCAAAGACAACATGCCCTTCGGAAGAGTGGAGAGCAGCAAGTCCTTGGCCATAATAATTAATAATAGTAAAGAATTCTGTAAAGCAATGTTGAACTATGTTTTGTGTTCATATTCCAATAAGAGAACTATATGGAAACCAGTCAAAAGACAAAGGAATGTTTAGATTTGAAGCTCATAAATGCAGACATTGGTTTAATGTGACAGAGATTTACTGTAACGATGATATAACTAAAGCATGAATTCTGAAATATGAAGCCTGTTTTGTTTATTAAGATGTAGACTGACATTCTACCTAGGTACTCTAAAGCCAAAGCTCTTTTAAAAAGATGACATTGGCTATAAGCTTCGACATACTTCTGAAAGTTAATTTTAGATCAAATGTCCAGACAACAGCCAACAATAATCAAGCACAACTACATACTAACCAAGACCCACAGAAATTACAGAAAATTCAGACCACAGATTTCAAATGTTTACATTTCCAGAAATGGCTTTAAAACAATAAACAGAGTATTGTTTTTAAATACTCTGTAAATGCATTTTTAAAATGTCTTTTGTTTCACTTTACTGTCTAAGTGTCTTGCCTGAATGCATGTCCATGCAGCACATGGGTGCCAGGTACCTGCAGAGGCCAGAAGGTATCGATCCCCAGGAACTATTGTGTAATTAAGATGGTTGTGAGCAGTCATGTGGGTGCTGCGAATCAAACTCTGGTCCTCTGGAAGAGCAGCAAGTGCTCTTAACTGTAGAGCCATCTCTCCAGATCCATAACTTTTTTTTAATATCCACTAAGAAAAAATATATCAAAGTAGCACCTGACCTGAAAGAACTAAATAAAATTTTAAAAATATAATACACAACTAAAATAATCAATAGGATTAGCACATTTTACACAGTTGAAGACAAATTCACAAAGCAGGACTAAAGAAATGCTCTGTGGTTAAGATCACATACCAGAGGATAGAAGTTTGGAACCACTCAGATCACATGGTTCACAACTCCCTGTATCTTTAACTACAGGACATCAGACACCTCTGGCCTCCACAGGCACCCACAATCATGTTCACAAATCTACAGTCACACACACATGCACACATGCATGCATAAAATGGAAAATGTTAAGTAATTCAACATTATATTTTAATAATAAATGTAACAAATAACTTTGTTTTGCATTTAATATAAAATCTTTTTTTAGCCCATGAATAAGTCTCGACCATTCTTCTGAATCAAAGTTCATTTAAAAGAATTTGAGTAAAAAGATTTATTCTTTACAATCAACATGATTAATTCAATCTTACTTGTTTGTAGATTTAAGGATTTTTATGTATAAGAGTGTTTTGCCTGCACATTTTTGGACCACTTGAGTGGCTGATGCCCAATGAGGTCAGAAGGTAGCAGATCTCCCAGAACTGGAGCTACAGGCAGTTGTGAGCACCCTATGGGTGCTGAGAAGCAAACCTGCGTCCTCTGCAAGAGCAATAGCGGCTCTTAACGCTGAGCTGTCTCTCTGCCCCGATCAGTTCAATCCTAAGGACCTCACACCTAATGTTTTAAAACCTCTTTGATTCCTCGCTCACAAAAGAAAAATAATAAAACTATCTCAAACAACTGATGTAAACAATAAATGTAAAATATGTCTAAAATACAAAATTAAAAATTCATTAAACAGTTTATAGTACTATCTCCAATTTTCATGTCCCTGCCAAGATGTTTCCATACTTGGAACACCTTTGACCCCTCAAGTAAAAGAAGTTAAGATTGGGCTCAAAGGTGGAATCTATCTATATTAATAAGCATATTAATTAAATCTTCCTAACTTCATGTTCTCTCCCAAAAGACTACATTCCTAACACAGATCTAGGAATTCTTAGGTTATATGGATTTTCTATTATTTGTACTTCCACAAGATTTGTCTTAGAAATAATATTCATTCAAAGTGCTAAACTCACTGTCTAGCCTATTAAGAAACAACATTCAACTGAATGCACTAGGTAAGTTTTAAAATTTTACCTCGTATCAATCCCACTTTCTCTAAGGGAGATAGCTATTTTTGTTGAACCCATATCAAACACAAAATTGTATACTACCATTTATCCTACACTGGCTTCTCTCCCCTTCCTCCCTCTTCCTCTCTGCCCCTCCCTTGCCCCTCCCCATCTCCCTCTCCCTAGCCCTCTCTCTATGGCTGGGCACAACTGATAGAAGAAGTTAAAGGAATCCTACAATTGAAAATACCTTAAGCCGGGCAGTGGTGGCGCACGCCTTTAATCCCAGCACTTGGGAGGCAGAGGCAGGTGGATTTCTGAGTTCGAGGCCAGCCTGGTCTACAGAGTGAGTTTCAGGACAGCCAGGGCTATACAGAGAAACCCTGTCTCAAAAACACAACAACAACAACAAAAAAAAAAAAGAAAATACCTTAAATGTATTTCTTAATGCAATATAATTCTATACACAGGTAAACAGAGAATGGTATTCTAAATATAATATTAGTAGAGGAGGACCTTTTAGTAGGAGTGTTTGGGACTGACTAGAAAAGTGGTACTGAAATGTTATATTGCATGGCTCTTTTTCAAAAGTCTTCTTTCTTTTTGCATGTGTACATATGTGATACATAAACATGTGTGTACATATGTGATACATAAACATGTGTGTTAGTGTGTGGGTGCAGTGGTATGCTGGTGCATGAGGGCCAGGATTAGTGTCAGTCTCTTGCTTCATCACTATATTCTCCCATGTTGAGGTTCAGAGTAGGCCCATAGCTCTCAATCACAGGAAAAGGGTCTCTTGATCATCTACAAAGTCTCAGCATCCTCTTGAGAAACTGGTCTATCCACCCACTAATCTCACGTCAGCCTACTTCCTTCAACCCTTGGTCTGAAATGAGGAAAATACATGATTCTATTTCATGTTCTTGTTTTCCTATGCATATGATAGACTGAAGAACAATAATGACACTGAATTTAGAGCCCTCCATATAAGGTGACACACAGTATTTTTGCTATAATGTAAAAAAAAAAAAAATAGTTTTAGGATCAATGAAATGTAACAGATAAATGATAGGTACTTTTTCCTTTTCTTGTTTAGTATTCAAATTTAAGGTATATTAAAACTTTTAGTTATTCAAAATGGGTTAATATTTTAAATAATGAAGCATTAAAAGAACAATTTTAAAACTATTCCTCAGGTCTAGTCTAGTGCTATTTACTACATTAAAATAATCACTTCCTTACTTCACAGGCTTAAGTTTCATAAACGTTTTAAATTGAAAACATACAATGGGTGGCATATAAACACAAGACAGTAGCTAAACTATTACACACCCAAGAAGCTGCTCCATTCCACATAGTGTACCAATTTGTTAATGCCAGCAGACATGAAATATTATGTTAAGGCTGGCAGTACATGCATGCAATCTCAACACCTGAGAAATGAGGAAACAGAAGACTCAAGAATTAAGGTCATCCTTAATTGCACAGCTGAGTCCAAAGGCAGCCTGGGTTCCATAAGATCTTGTCTCAAAATGTGTAAATAATAAATAAGTATATTAAATTATGGTCTGAAAAAAAAAAAACCAATCGCACATGGCTTAAAAATAAAAGGAGGTCATCATCAAGAGACTTTACACATGGAGTAGATTATCCAGTCTGTTCTGTGTCTGCCCGTGCTCCCGTCCTGTGTGAGCTGCTGTACCTATCTGTAGGCGCCGTGCTACTGACAATGCTCTGGTGAGCTTCCTTTGCCATTTATATTTACTCAGCTGCGCTCACTCAGGTTTGCTACACGAGCAGAAGGGTAAGAAATGTTTTGTTTTGTTTTTAACATAAAACCAGAGTAACATATGCCAGTAATCCCAAAATTTAGGAGACAGAGGCTCAGAAGTCCGAGGTCATTCTCAACTACCTAGAGTTCAAAGCCAACCTGAGCTAGATGAAATCCTGTCTCAAGAAGTTAGCAAACAAAACAAAACATCCACAGTTGTCCCTAACCAAATTCCATAACGTGGGTATAGTTTCCCCTGAAGAACACAGCCAACAGTCTAAGTATTGTGTTCTTATACTTGCCTACTGACACAAATGCCTACAACCCAAGTAACTCCAGGAAAAATGTCTTGATTTTTCTTAACCAAGGACCCAATGCCCTGGTACAGAGAACAAATTCCATTTTAAACAACCTTTAACATTCCTTAAAACTTTCCAAAAAAAAAAAAAAAAAAAAAGAATATTTTGAATAAATTTGATTCTACTTTGTGCTACATAAATAATTTGTGCTACATAAATTCAAAAAATGTAATTTTTTTTTTTCATATGACTACAGCATGTATTCTACTCCGAAAGACTAGGTGGAGAATACTTGTCAGGTCCTAGATGAGTGGATCCTGAGACAATATTACAATTCATTTCTCTAAAGATATAGATGGCCTGAGAACTTAGAAGGACATAGTAAAGTTTACGATTACACATGAGCTTATCTGTCAGACTAAAATCAATCTGGTCTCTGAAGGGATGGTGGCAACTCTACACACTAAATGTTAGACTAGACCAGGGATTTTCTCCTGCTTCAATGTGAAGACACCTCTGGCTCCATGGCCTCATCCTGACAGCTCCATAACCCAAACAGAAAGACCCCTCCCTCCAGTTCTAATAGAATTATTCTAAAAGACAACTCTGCTTACTCAGTAAGAAAGAGGAGGAAAACAACGGGTCTGTCACCAGAAGGTGCTGGTAAGGTACAGGTAAGATCCAAAACAATTCTCTCTCAAAGGGTATATTCTCCAAGGGTATGTATCAACAAAAAGGTCATTCCTTATCTATACTTACTCTAATCTGATTTTTATGAGGAAAATATACAGAAAGAATACTAATTAAAGGATCAAAAGTTTTAGATGATGTGACACACCAAAGAGGATGTGTACCACCCAACCAATACTACTCAAGGTTCAAAAATAACAATGACAACAAAGGAACAACTTGAAAAGGGAAGTCAGTGAAAACTATTTGGTTGTCATAAAAATGAATGCAACTTCATGCTATTTTAGCAAAAGCTTATAGTCACAAAGTAAGTCATAGTTCTATTCTGCACTGCAAGACCACACTCTGAATACTACAACTTTAGACCCCTCTTTATCAGCCAGAGAAATACAGAGTATCCTATTTAGGAGATGCCAACTAGAAACATGTAAGACCTGAAACTATGTCTCTAAAACCAGTATAATGCCCTCAAAGTAAATGGATTCACCAACTTGAAAACTATTTAAGGACATTTTCATTGATACATTAAATTCTTAAAGAAGCAATTTTAGGAAGAAGCCTCAATAATTTCTGGGAAGCTAACAAAGGGATATTTTGTTGTCCTTTTAGTTTTCTTTTGGTAGGCATAATGAGGCTTCTGAGTTGAGTACTGGATTAAGATGCCTTCTTATTCAATCTTCACATACACTGATGGCTGAAATAAATACTATTATCCCTATTCTTCTGAGGCTCAGAGAAGGTACGGAAACTGGTAAGAAGTCATAGATCTAAGGCATGGCTAACTAACCCTCTGAGTCCTTCCTCAACCTCAGAGACCTCCTTAACTTCATGATCAAGGTACTTCATGATCAAGATGCTGCTGCTGAATGGAAAAACAAAAACAAAAAACAAACCTCATTCTTGCTACTCTATAAAACACATGTAAACTAACTTTTCAATATTGTTTTGTACCTCTATAAGAAAAAAAAAAATCCCTCAATAATGGCAAATTATACTAAAACTCAGTCATAGCATTACCATTTTGCATGACTCGTTTTAAAAAGTCACATCAATTTACATTAATTTAGAATGTCCACACCCCTCCCATCATGATAAAGACATCCATAGACTTGCATTTATTAATCTATTTCTACAATGTAGTCCTAAGAAACAAAACTATACAGTACTATCCATAAAAATTCATACGAATGATCAGTTGTAGAACCCCTATTAGCACAAGCAAGGTTCTGGAGTCCACTTCTAGCACTACAAGAAAAAACAAATCTTCCACATTGAAAATACATAACAAGAAAGGGTAAAATAAAATATGATAAAGCCATAAAACTATAACCATAAAGATCATAAAGAAAAAAGGATTTACACCTTAAATGAAAACAGCAAAACATGCATAACTGTAAAGGGCATATAAATACAGAGTAAGCAAAAATAAAGCCATGTTTATTATATTTATGGTCATATCAATAATTTTTAGTTTATTTTTCTTTAATATTAATTTCTAGTCCTTAACTGTCAAAAGTTGGTTTTTAAAAATCATACATTAATTCTATCATGTATATTGCTTCTGAACTTACAAATAGAAGGCATAAGAGGTCTAGTTTCCAAAAGGATAGGGTTAGGGTTAGGGTTATAACAAGAAAGTTATACTGTTTACATTAACTGTAACCATGCTCTAAGGAATCAGCATCTCACTGGTAGAATCACTGAACAGTATTTTCTGAGTACAATTTGCCAAACCCAATTCTATACACTAAGGCTATACCAATGAACAAAACAGACAAAAATTTCTTCCTCAGTGGAGCTTAATTACTACATCCCAGCAGCACAGATATACAGTAAACAAGATATATACGTACAATGAATAGCACAGTTGGTAATAGTAAGTGCTAAGGAGAAAAGTATAGCCAGAAAGGGACACACACAAAGGACGTTATTTAAACTGAATGGCAACAGGTCTAGCTGTGATCTAACTGATCAATGACTGAAAGAGGGGAGGAAGGAAACAATGTGACAGCCATGGAAACAACATTCCAGACAGGGAACAGCACATGCCAGTGCACTGAAACAGAGGGGCTGCCCACAAAGGCTAATGTACCAAAAACTGAGAACTGTAACTAACTGGACCACTTTTACCACAGACACACTTCTCACAACCCTCACCTGATCTACCACAACTGGGCTCAGTACACAACTGCTGCTGCGGATATACCCTTTAATGCTTTTTTAATGTATGCTTCCCACAAGCATCTCCTTTTATTCTAGAAACCCAAGTAAGGCCAGCCATATAGCTCTACTCAACAGTTCATTCTAAGGGTGTCATTCAAACCCAGTACCTCACATGGCTTATACTTACACAAAACCCTCAGTGAACTTGTAAAAGAAAGGTGAAGCAAGCCCCACAGACATAAGGAAAGGACAATTTAGTTTGCAGGAAAGTTACCAAGGGTTAGTGGGAAGGGGGTGCAAGAAGTAATTGCTAGATAGGAAGGCATGCATACAATAAAGTAGAGCCTGGCAACAGGCCACTAAGACTCAGGTTGGAGAAATGGCAAAGAAGTTTCCAGTAGTGGGAACATATAAGAAAGGTCCTAAGTAAAAGAATCTTAAGATATTTACTAAGCTGAGATACAATCTTTGCTACTAATTCTGCTAATTTTCTAACAGATGCAGAGAAAGCAACACAGATATAAGACAGGCTCAAAAGACACGAAGTAAGTGGGACCTAAAATAAAGCAGAAGCAAAGATGTGAATAAGAGAAATATGGGCTGCCTGAAACTGCAGAAAAATCTGGGAAGGAAACTGTGACCCACCATTTATAGACTAAGGCTTTAAAGGGACAAAAGATGAAGGTGTACTTGACACGCCCAGCTACACTCAGTGAAGCGGAGTACAGCAGGCAAGGCACTTACTTGTATGCACGGTTAAAAGCAGCATGATCATCGCTTAGATCATCAAGAGCAGCTAAATACTTCATGTCAGAGTGACCTCTCTCTAGCCCTTTAAGAATGTTAAAGAAGGGGAACAAAGGAGACAGAGGAATTACAGATAAGACTGATCACATGGATAAAGCTGCAAAGCCAGGAATGAGGATAGTCTGCTCAGAACAGTGTAGAAACTGGCCTATTTGGAACACAGAATACCAACTGGCAGGCGAGACCACAATGAGATTTGCCAGGTAAGATGAGACCAGAAGGAGGAAAGCTCTGAAACCTAGGATGAGAAATCTGAACTTTTGTTTCACAAGCACTGATGGGAAGGAAAACTGCTTTCTTCGGTCTTCAGTCTTTCATGATTTACTTATTTAGCATAGTAAAATTCTGTGACAATGTACACTGGTGTCTGCCCTTGTATTCCAGCTAGCCTTGCTGATTTCCCATTCTTCAGATCACATTACAGACTCTCGGGTACACATATGACTTCTATAGAGATAAGGCCTGTATTTACTTCTTCAACTCCTGTCAACTGTTCTTTAAAAAGTTCTTCCACAGCTCTGTATCACTTATCCCCTCTGTAACATTTATTGTCTACCCGGGGACATATGCAAATGAGGGATTTAAGTATCACTCAAAGTCTCTGTAGCTGAGTGGTAAATTACTTGTGTAGCATGGACAAGGCCTAATAGGTATGATCCCAGTACAGCAAAAAATAAAAGTTAAGTAAACTGGAAAAATAAGCATGACTCAGTCCAAAGCCTCAAGAAATTCAGATTCTGATGTAAGCAGAAGCCAGTAAAAGAGACCTGTACGAAACTAAGCAGTGAGTGCTAGGAAAGAGGAATCTTAGTGTCAGAGAAGCAAAGGGTAGAAACATCAGTCTGGAGTTAGAAACGGTGGAAAACACCTTAGAAACGGTGGAAAACACCTATCAGAAAGCTCTTTGCTGAGCTAAGTCTCGAAGAAAAATAACAATGGGGAGAAGGGGTTGAGCCTGCACAGAGCGCAATCAGACCCCAAAGAAAAGCAGCCTAGTGCACTCAACAGACTACAAGTTAACTGCACATGGCTGAAGAAGTACAAAACCAGTTAACACAGGTAAGCTGGTATTAAAGTGTCCTTACTCTCCACGGCACCATCTTCACTTTTAACATCTCATGTTTAAGTCTCTTTCCCTAACAAGAGTATAAGCTCCTTGGGATGGCTTACTTATTTTTAAATGTCACATATATCTGTCTCCTACAGCATGTAGAGCAGAAATAGCATATCCTAAACCAACAACTCCTTTTTAGAGATTAAGTGACTCTTGCCCATGTAAGAAAGACTCTTGCCATGCTTAAGGAAGAGTAAAGTGGGGAAAGTTAGCACAACAGTGGTAGAAAATGATTAGAAAAAAAATACAAAGAAACTTTCTGGGGAGACCAATATGTCCCAATTTATAAGACAGGGATTTAATTCAAGTATGTCTATTTGTTTGACAAACATAACTAAGAATTGCACATTTCAATAAATATAAGTTTTACCTATAAAAGGAGTAGAGATCAAACAGATAGATGAAACAATATGGGTAAAATAAATAGGGGATGATTATTCTACTTACTCCAAAAGTGTGTGTGTGTGTGTGTGTGTGTGTGTGTGTGTGATTTAATAGGGTAATAAAAATTACATTTATAGAATTTTAAAGTAACAGAATTTTATCCACTCTAATACTTAGAATAATTTTGCAATGTAACTTTTAAAATGCTTTCATTAGTTTTGTTAACTATTCAATTCCAAGAGAATATATCTTCTAAGACAAATTTACTATTCACAAAATGAACAAAATAAAGTCCAGCAACCACCTATCCCTTAGTTAAGTACCAGATATTAAAATTAATTAGCTCTGTTACCAAGCGCACCCAAGGGGCAGTAAAATAGAAGGCCAGAATTTTATAACCTCCAGACTATGAAACCAAAGATAGGGATTGAAAGATAAGCATAAGACCATGAAAGTAGACAATATCTAATATATATATGTGTGTGTGTGTGTATATATATATACATTTTATATGTGTATATATATTCTTATATTAGATATATGCCTATATAATATATAATTACATATTAGTGATTTATGTAAGTTCAATCATTTTATCTCAATAATGTATGTTTCACATTTATCTGCTCATAATCTACATCCTCACCCCTCAAAACTTTTAACATCTAAAACAAAGATTCTGCCACTCTACTTTGTTCAGTAAGCTATCTGTTGCATAATTCTATCTTCAGAAAGTTCACAAAGTTTCTCAAAAAGATTTTTGGAATGGCAGATGAACAGCTTCAATTATTAAGGAAGATAAATTGTATTATACTATGTCCCCTCTATTGCTATTCATTTCCAGGTAGAGCTGTTGGCGTGGACTGTGACTGGGAAGGGACAGTGGGGTTTTCTGGGTGCTGATAACATTCTGCTTCTTGATCTAGGCATTGATTACACAGGTGTCTTTAACTTGCAAAAATCTTATAAACCTGGCATTTATGCTGTCTATTGTTTTTGTATGTATACAGTGTCCCAGTAACAAGAACTGTTTTTAAATCAGTCAGAGCTGTTAGCAATCTAGTTCTCTCCCTATTAAAATGTCTATTTTATGCTCTAAAATGTTTCTCTACAGAGACTGTAATTCAAGATAAAGCATTTAATATGTTCTATCGGCATATTCCAAATAACTGATAACTTCTAATTCCAAATGAGAGTTCAGAAGAGACACAATCTAATAGAAAAATATTTAGAATTAATCACGGCCCGCTTCAAGAACTCTTTAAAAAAAAAAAAAAAACAGCAAATAGTTAATGTATGAAGGTGATGCATATCATTATTTTGATTTAGGAAGAAAAGGGCCAATGCTGCGGTCGATAAGTAAGTCAAAGTAGATGAGACAGAAAATATTTCATGAAAGGGTACTTGGAGCTCTCTGCTAGTATTTTAAGCCAAATTCTAATAACAAGACAGTTTGAGCAAATCAAAAGCAGGAAACAATAGTACCTACCCAGAGGGTTGATGAAATAAGACGCATGAAAGCATTATTCTAAGACTGAATAGTAAATACCCAAAGACTAGCAAGCATACTTAGTTAGGTAGTAATCGCTTCTCTATCGCTCGCTAAAATCAAATGTGCGACAAGAAATTAAAATTGTGCCTGTAAACCCACCACCAAAACTCAATTCTCTCTTCTTTCCTAATCTCCCCAAAAGTTCAAAGGAAACTTTAACATCCTCTCCAGGCAGGAAGCTGTACGGTGTAATTAACAAGTGATCTTCACCTAAAACACACTTTCACCTTTCACCTATAAAACCGATGGAGGAAACTTTGTCCTCCACACACCCCTGAACCAATTCAACCTTTCCAAATGAGATGTCAGGGCACTCACTGACCAATTTAGAAGAAAATCGTGCCCACTGAACCCAGAAAACCCCTAGGAACGCCCCTGGCCACTATCCACCGGCATTACTCCGGAGTCGAGCTGGCGAGTAAAATGTCCATCCTGAACGCAAGCCTTAGCACTCAGTGGCGATGAGATGGCAAAACCAGAACGCACCCATAAAGTTGACATACAGAGGGTGGTGGTGAAGGTGCTCCGGGCGCCCTCCTCCCTCCCACCGTTTGGGGATAGCGCGGCGGCCGCCAGGCCGAGGGCCGCGCCGCGGGACTCGGAGACCCGCTGGCCGGGTTCCGCGGGCACCCGCGAAGATCCGGACCTGGAGAGAAGGGCAAGGCGCGCACCCAGCACCCTGCTCGGGCCCGGGAAGGCGGCGCGGCCGCGAGCCTCACCCGTGCAGGCCGAGGGCGCGACGCCGCTTGTGGAGTAGGCAGAGCAGCAGGAAGGCGGCCCCCGCCAGCGAGGAGTTCCGCGCCGTCAAGTACTTGCTGAAAGCCGCCATGGCACCGGCAGGGCGAGCGAGCCGCGGGACAGGCGACGCGCCGGCGACAACCTCAGTGCAGGAACCGCGGGGGAAACTGGGAGGATAGCTCGGCGCCGAGAGAGGGCGGGGCCGGCCGCGCGGGAACGCCCCCTGGCGCGCGCCGCCGCGCGGAGCCCACCGTGGACTTTGGTTTCCCGGGCGCGCGCGCGGGCGCGGGGCGATCGAAAGGGTCTTTCCCCCACCCCGGGGGACGCTCTGCGCACGCGCGGACCCCGGTGGACTCGCCGGAAACACGGCGGGCCGACTGTGCTGGACCGACTCCGCGCCGGTCTGGAGCAGCCCCCCGGCTTCGGCCTTGCGAGCTCTGCTGGCACACACCCTAGCTTTCACAAGAACTGGAAGAGCGGGCCAGGCCTGTGCCCGGGACTTAGTGGGCCCTGCCCCTCCGCCATCCCCTAGATGAGTCGGTACCACCCTCTTAAAGAAGCCGGGGGAAGGAGAGGAACGGCCCCATCACAGAGCACTACTAGTACGATCAACATTTGCAACTTAAAGAGTGAAGGGAGACCCGGAAAAGAAAGACTACAACCAGATATCTTATTTCAAGCCGCCGTGGATTCTGGTCTCTAGGAGTTCTGTAAAATAGGTTTGGGTGGACGGGTCCACCACTCTATTTTTTAATAAGAATAATGTAGTGGGAAAAAGCTCAGAATGCGTGACAAAAGGGAGTTTTAAGAGAAATTACTCTTTTTTGTAGCTATGTACAGAGATGGCGATTAAAAATGTATTTCTTTATGTTAAGTCTGGTCAAAGAAAGTTTGAGAAACGCTGTTCTTTGCAAAGGGACATTCAGAAATAACAATCGTGCGTTGTGTTAATGCTGGCCTTACTCCCAGAAGCAGACCGGCTTTACAGATTACAGCATTCTTCTCCTGTCCCACCCCTATCATGCAGAAATTGTTATCCTAGCATTTAGTCTAGAGCATGCACAATAACTTAATGAATGCTTGTTTTCAGTTTAAGAAACTGTAGAGAAGCAAGTGTCAGAAAGGAAGCTTATAAAACCTCACACAATACATAAATGTTGCCTAGGCATAAAAGTAACCAATGAAACAGTGGTGCCCTCGGTGTTTTCTCTGTGTGAATGGTTAAACGGTTATGAGAATGGCAAAGACCAGACTGTGTGGTGTGTGCTGTGTGCTGTGTACAGGTGCTCAACAATCAGTCAAAAATCTACCTTATGCAAAAGTAGAGCCTGTACCAAATCCTCCATATGCCATTCGTGTATTGTCCTATTACCCTGGGAATCATTTAGGTAATTAGGTATGCCTGGCACAGAGAATACAAGTATGAACAATCAATCCTTTATTCTCCAGAGGCTGGTACAGAAGAAAAACATGAAGAAAAATATGGATGAGTTTAAGTGTCAGCTTAGAGAAATGAACTAGGTGCTATAAGAATACCAATAAGAGAATTTAGAATTTCTCTAGAACTTTTCATTAACATTTGACAGATAGGATGACTTCAAAGCTACACCCTAAGGACAAAGCAGTCTGCTAGCAGATGGGGGAGTTGGGTGGGCACTGTTTTACTAGTGGGTTGCAGTGTAGTAGAAAAGTGTTGGAAACTTGGGGGAGAAGAGTTTGTAATAATGAAAGGAGCGTTTCTAAAACTGATTGAAAACATCATCTATAAGAAAATAGATTTCGGGCTGGAGAGATGGCTCAGCTGATAAGAGCACTGACTGCTCTGCCAGAGGTCCTGAGTTCAATTCCCAGCAAACACATAGTGGCTTACAACCATCTATAATAGGATCCGATGCCCTTTTTAGGTGTCTGAAGACAGCCACAGTGTACTCATATAAATAAAATAAATCTTTAAAAAGTAGAAAATAGATTTCAAAATATTCATGAAAACAAGGCAGGAATATTCCACTGACAAAATAGTCTACACAATAGCCTTACTCAAGTAGCATAGAAGAGTCTACGGGGCAGGAAGAGGAAGGAAGGAACGAAGGAAGATTATACAAGCTGCAATGTTTTCTAGTCGTCGATATGTCCATCTGATAAAAACTACTAAGGATTAGTCTAACAACATTAGCTTTAGCAGGCTGATGTAAAACGGGAGAGCACACAGGAGGACTGTGGCCCTCATCACCAAGAAGGGATAAAGGAATATCTGCACTTGAGAAGAAGTATAAAATCTAAATGAAGTAGTGCTTGAGAGGCTCAAAGCACATCAGAGCCACTTCCGATATTAAACCTGAGTTGAAAAGTAGACTCCAGGTTCTATTTCTTTGGAAACATAAATTTAAATCAGTGCAGAGAGTTTTGTCTATAAACTCCTGGTCTCTAAACTGAGGCCTGTCTTAGTTTGGGTTTCTATCGCTGTGATGAAATACCGTGACTAAAAGGCAAATTGGGGAAGAAAGAGTTTATTTGACTTATACTTCTACATCAAGTGTTCATCATTGAAGGAAGCCAGGACAGGAACTTAAACAGAGAAGGAACCTGGAGGCAGGAGCTGATGCAGAGGCCATGGACGAGTGTTGGTTACTGGCTTGCTCAGCCTGCTTTCTTGTAGAACCCAGGACCACCAGCCCAGAAATGACCCCACCCACAATGGGCTGGGCCCTCCTCTGTCAATCACTAATTAAGAAACTGCCCTACAGGCCTGCACTTATGGATCTTATGGAGGCGTTTTGTTAATTGAGATTCCCTCCTCTCACATGACTCTAGCTTGTGTCAAACTGACATAAAACTATCCAGCACAAGGTCACTTCTCTAAGTCAAACTCAAGTTGTTCAAATCCTCCAAACAAAAGGGATCAATGGGTTGGAGAGATGGCTCAGTGCTTAAAGAGCACCAACTGCTCTTCTAGAGGTCCTGAGTTCAATTCCCAGCAAACACATGGTGGCTCACAACCATTTGTAATGGGGTCTGACACACTCTTCTGGTGTGTCTGAAGACAGCTACAGTGTACTCATTTATAATAATAAATCTTTTAAAAAAAAAAAAAAGAAGAAGAAGAAGAAGAAAAAGAGGATCCACTCTTCTTAGTGACACAATCTCAGAGCAACGAAGTCTAGGACTTTAGAAGGGAAAAAGTTCTTCAGCTCTCTATCATTTGATATGTAATTTTCAGATTCATATTTCATCATACCAAATAAATGTAAGAAAGAGAAAGTAGGATTTTATTAAGCAGGCTATCTGACATTCAAAGAATTTGAGCTACAGAGAACAGAGGAGATAGGGGACGCATGGAGTTGGAGAATGAAGAAAGAATCAAGTAAAAATGTGGCAGCCAACTCTAATGATTCTTCTCCTGAGCTTTGCCTCCTGATGCCCTTGTCTTTGTCTCCCTCCTTTACTTCAGAGCGGTACAAAGAGTAATCTGATAGTATGTGACTCTTGACTGAGATCTGAATATTAGGACTTTGGCCTTGATCTCCTGGACTATAAAGTTTTCTATAAAGAAAGCCAGCTGTCATGGAGAATGCTCTGGAAGCCCCAGAGAAGCTGACACCAGCCTGGCAATCACTTAAGAAACAGATCTCTCGACGGGCAGTGGTGGCGCATGCCTTTAATCCCAGCACTTGGGAGGCAGAAGCAGGTGGATTTCTGAGTTTGAGGCCAGCCTGGTCTACAGAGTGAGCTCCAGGACAGCCAGGGCTACACAGAGAAACCCTGTCTCGAAAAACAAAAAAAAAAAAAAAAAAAAAAAAAAAAAAGAAGAAGAAGAAAAAAGAAACAGATCTCTCTCTGCAGTGACACCTTCAGAAAATTACAATCTCATGAGTGATCCCACCATACAACTCAACTGAGATGTTCCTAAACTCCTGACTCACAGATGCTGTGGAAATAAAACATGTTTACTGTGTTAAGACACTAAATTTGGAGTGTGATCTTTTTGCAACTGATTGATTTAGGTCAAGCCTATTAAAAAGAAAAAAACTGGGACATAAGAGATTAAGAGGAAATAGTGGGAAACAAAGCCAATTGAGGAAGATAGCTAAGGCTGAGGTTAGAGGAGTGTGGGATGAGAGAGAATGTTGAAATGCTTGTGGTGATTTGAATGTGCTTGGCCCAGGGAGGGGCACTATTAGGAGGCGTGGACTTGTTGGAGGAAGTATGTCACTGTGGGAGTAGGCTTTGAGACCCTCCTCCTCGCCACATGGGAGACAGTCTCCTGTTTGCCTTTGGAACAAGATGTGGAACTCTCAGCTCCTCCAGCACCTTGCCTGCCTGGATGCTGCTATGTTTCCCACCATGACAATAGTGGACTGAACTTCTGAACCTGTAAGCCAGCCCCAATTAAATGTTGTCCTTTATAGGAGTTACCTTGGTCATGGTATCTCTTCACAGCAATGGTAACCCTAAGTAAAAAAAGTATCAACTTGAGGAAGACATAAAGTGCCAAGTTAACAAGGTGTGATTTATTCTGCATGCAAGGATACGGATTCGCTGCATCATGTATAAATTTGGGGGAAGAGCAGTACATCAGCTTTGACTTAAGGTAGAACATGCTTAGGGAGCAGGAAGGGTAGACTGAAGGAGGAAATGGCAGGCTGAGACCAGTTTACATACTCGTGTGAAATATCTAGGTAAAAGGTAATGAGAACTGAAGCAAGGCAGCACCAAGCAAATAGCAAGAGTGGATTTAATTTGTCTAAGGGGTAGGTGATATTGTTAATTAGTCGGAAGAAAACTTTTTAATTGACTGTGCCATCTCCTGGTTTTCTGAGAGGATAATGATATTTACCCAAAGTGTATGACACAGAAGTGGTACATACTTGTTATGAAGGATAATGATATGCAAATGAGCAAACCCCTTACTGTTTTCTCATCACAGAGATAAACTCCAGGATCCTCACATCCACATGAAGCCAGGTTGCAACAGAAGCCCTGACTATCTTTCCAAACCTCCCATCCCAGGAAATAAGCAGACACTCCAGTCACTTGCTCCCTGCAGTGTATTATTCTTTCTGCCTCAGATAACCAGACATTCTCTACTCTAATGTCCCTGTCCCTAACTCAGTGCTCTCTGCAAGATAAAGCTCTCCTTCCCAGATTCTGCAGGATCTTTGGTGTCATCTCAAACTTCAATTTGAATTCGAGTTTTGACAAAAGTAGTGAAGCCCTCCCCCAATGAAGGCAATGATATATAGAGCCTGTTCCCCAAATAGGAGAAAAAGGAAGAAGAAAATGTCAGATTGATATCTCAAGAAGTTATCTGGTGAGTCACCCGTTGAGAACACACCTACAAGTAAATAAAGCAGCCCTGCTCTCTTGTGATTAGCAATGTGAGCAAAAACACAATCAAAAGGGAGATGCCATAAAAGCTGTATTGGGAATACAATCAAAATTATATACGAATCTGAAAGAGGGGAAAGAACTAATCTAAGCTAGGGGCTTTCCAGGAAACCAGTTTATGGTGCCAGATGTTTACTGTAGTCTTCGTGTTAATTTCACTTTACCATGCCTGTCCTTGCTGCTTAGTTCTTTTTGTTTGTGAACTCAGTCAGGTACAGAGCAAAATGACATCAGTCTTGATGCTCCATCCAGCAACTCAATGCCCAGTGATCTCTCCGTGTGATCCAACCAAACACTCCTTCAAAACCTCAGTAATGCTCAACTTGACTAGTTATTCAGTTCAATGTCAGCGTTCTCTTTTGAGGGGCCCGAGTGCTGCAGCAAACCACCTGTGACTGGATTCTTCACTGAGCTATGTCAGGTCTCCTTTCTAGACACACAACTTCACCCTCCTCAGGCTGAAGTCCTGCTCCACACTCTTCGTAAGACTTGATCACACTGTCTGGCTCCCACATTCTCCACCCCAACCACCAGGATAGAAAACTGTGTAACTGAAAACAGAGTCTCATATATTCCAGGATGGCCTTCTACTTACTTTGTAGCTGAAGATGACCTTGACCAATTACAGGCTTACACCACCATGTTCAGTTTACATAGTCTGATTAAACCAGAGGCAAGCACTGAGCTACATCCCCAGCCTTGGTGGGAGAGGGGGGATGCCAGATGGTTTTAAAGTTAAATTTATACAAAGTTCAATGGACCCTTTATTATTTTCATTTTTATATTTTTTAAAACTAAAACCAACATAGTTTTGCCAATATAACTGCATTTCATAGTGATACATTTTGAGATAAGAAACATATAAATTGTCTTGTGATGACATCTGCCAATACATATAAGTTGTCTTATAATGACAGGTGCTGATACATTAACTCATACTGAACTATCCGATTTGTATAGGTCATAAAATGTTTAAAGACCTATTAGTGGTTACTGTCATTAGGGAGAAAAGACAGAACTCCTGGGCAGATGAAGAGGGCACGGAACATCTGAGAATGAGCATGGTAGCAGACACTCTCAGGGTCCTGTTAGATTCTGATTTAGGAAGAAATCATTTTATCACGCAACTATTTGTAATGATATCTGATGCCCTCTTCTAGGTATATGTGAAGACAGATGACTCATATACATAAAAAAAGAAAGAGGAGGAGAAGGAGGAAAGAGGAAGAAGAAGATGATGATACAAGGCTGGGAAGATGGCTCAATGAGTAAAGTGCTTGCTGTACAAGTATGAGGACCTGAGTTTGAATCCCCAGACCAGTGTAAAGCAACACACAGTAGTACACCTGTAATCCTGGCACTCTTACTTCAGGATGAGAGACAGGGACAGGAGAAATCCAGAAACTTACCAACCAGCTAGCCTGACAGACAGTAGAGAATAGAAAATAACAATATATATATCTCCTGCTTCACACTAGGTAAGGACCAATACCCAAGGTTATCCTCTAACTTCTACATGCATGCCATGGCGAGCAAATGTTCTCACACACATACACACATAAAAACTTTTAAAAGGAAGAAGAAATACAGCTGGGCGAGGTGGCCCATGCTTATGGTTCTAGTTACTCTGTGGGATGAGACAACAGAATAGCTTGAGCCCAGAAATCTGGCCAGCCTAGGCAAAACAGTGTGACTTTCAACCTAGCAAAACAAAAACAAAACAAAAAAAGAAGAAAATACAAACGTCTTAGCCACTGAGCAGCAGGCCCGGCCCGTACAAATTGTTTGTTTAGTCTGACCCTTGATCTCCGCTTTTCCTCCAGCCACACAGGTTACTTACTTAGTAGTCCAGGCTCTGCCAACCTTTGCATTCTGATCCAATAGCATCAGATTTAATCTCCTGTCCTATCTCAATACTGCTTGTCTTTCCATGTTTGAGTGAGTCAGTCAGTGTTTTCTCTGTCTTTCCTTATCCTCAAGTTAAGATGGAAATCCACTTGATTCCTCTACAAAGTCATTATAGCTCTTGTATGAGTATGAATACTAAGTGTGAGTACTCAGTACGAGTACTAACTGTGAGTACTAAGTCTGAATATCATACTCACATATTTACTTGACTTTTGTGCCCCTTAAATAGTGAATTCCTTCAGGGAAAGGGCTGAAGGTTTTGTTTTTCTTCTACAGAGGGACAAAGCGAAGCTGTCTGGGTCGGAGAACCTCTGCTGCATCTCCTCAGCTCTTTCAGTGAACAATGAAAGCAAGCATGGGCAATAATATACACGAACAGGCTGTGTTACAATAAAACTCAGGAGGTAGGGGCAGAAGGGTCAAGAGGTCAAGGCTAGCCTTGGCTACATACACAACAAAAAGTACAAGGTCATAGCTAGTTCAAACCCAGCTTGGGATATGAAACCCTTTCTCAGAAATGGGGGGAGAAGGAGGGAGAAGGGAGATGGGAGGGGGAGGGAGAACTGCAAGATCATTCTTAGCTTACAGGCTCTGTGAACACAGGGGGTGAGGCCAGATTTGGCTGAACAGCAGTAATTTGCTGTTTCATTAGGGACCTGAATGAACTGAATAGGAAGCTGCTGTAAGAAGCAGCCATTGGCCTAGATTTCTTTTGTTTTCAGCCTCACTACGTGTCACTTTTATGGACTGTATAATATTGGGAAACGTACGTCTCTGTGCTTGTTTCCTCATCAATAAAATACTACCGACTTCACAGGTTGTTACCAGGGTTAAATTCTTGAGTCTGCACAACAACTGAGCAGTGATTAGCAAACAGAAAGCCCTACAAACTGCAGCACTGCCATTAATGCTTTCATAATTCCTTGCCCCGGGTTAGAAACTCAATGTGCTCCTATATATTATAAAGTGTTGAGAGGAACTGTCCAATAAGCAATTGCTTAAGAGAAAACACACACCACACACACACACACACACACACACACACACTGATAACTGAAGGCATAAAAGTATGCACAATGGCTGGAGAGGTGGCTTAGTGGTTTAAAAAGATACAGAGGATCAGGGTTCAGTTCCCAGCACCATCTGGGACTCTAATTCCAGAGGAGTTGATGCTCTCTTCTTGTCTCTATTGGCACTACATACAGGTGGTACACACACAAACATGCAAGTAAAAAAAAAACTCAAAAATATGTGAGGTGGGTAAGGGTCAAAAAAGAATACATTTAGGGTCAGGGAACATAATCTTTAATGCAACCTGATTTTATATTAATTTTCAAAATACTAGTTTCTTCTGTTTCCTTACATTGTTTGCCAATGTTATCCTGGATTCCTATCTTTCCAGCCTACTGATCTAGCCTGACCACCCTTCCTGCCTCTCACTGAAAGTACCTCTCACTGGGTACTTTCTGTTCCAAACAGACCTATGCTTCAAATAGCCCACACCATTTTATGTCTTTACTCGTGTGACTAGCCACGCCTGCAAGGTCTTTCTCTCAGATCTGCTGCCTAAATCTTACTATCAGAGAAGAGTGACATTCTCAAAGCATGAATCAGCAGATCACACATTTTCTGCTTAAAACATTTCTATGGTTGTCTTAGTTAAGGTTTCCATTGCTGTACAGAGACACCATGATCAAGGCAACTTTTATGAAGGACAACACTTAATTGGGGCATGCTTAGATCCATTATCATCCGGGCGGGAGCATGGCAGCGTCCAGGCAGGCATGGTGCTGGAGAAGAAGCTGAGAGTTCTACATCTTGATCAGAAAGCAGCTAGGAGAAGACAACTGTCTTCCAGGCAGCTAGGAGGAGGGTCTCAAAGCCCACCCTACAATGACACACTTCCTCCAACAAGGCCACACCTCCTAATAGTGCCCCTCCCTGGGCCAAGCATATTCAAACCACCACCCTGAATTAGACTAAAGTTCAGTTCCTTACCAAGGTTTCAAGGGCTTCTCTAGTCTGGTCGTGCAGCCCTCATTGACAATCCTTATTGGCGGGTTTCAGTTTCCTACTGTTTCTAATGCGTTCATCTGCTCATGCATTGGGGACTGAATAAGTTAACAATTGAAAAGTGTTTAAGAGGGTGCTTGACACATAGTACATATGTATATTTTCATATTTATATTTTCCTGGTTTTGTCTGGAAAATGCTGGCTTAGTACAAATCCTTTATATAAAACATTGGCTAACCTCTGCCCTAAAAAATCAATGATAACATCACCTAAACTAACCAAAGAGTTATGAAAAGTAGTAGGATATAAAATGAATGTGCAAAAAAGGTATATATATATATATATATATATATATATATATATATGTTTTAAAGTCCAACAGATACCAAACCCCCATTTTCAATAACAATTTTTTTTTCAAAAACTGACAGCAAATGTTCAAAATCTATCTGAAAAAAAATTATAAAATATTTCTAAAAGATACAAAAGGAGACTTAACCAATAACAAGCTGTTTTTGTCCCTAGCTGGGATGTTTCAATATCATCCACACACCAGTTCTCCCGATGTTGATTTATAAAGTTAAAGCAATTTTTGGAAGAAATTCAGTGAGCTGCTGGATGTGGTGGCACATATCTTGAATCTCGGAATATTCAATTCCAAACAGTAGTGTCAGGAGTTCAAGACTATCCCTTTGATACCTAGTTAGTTTGAGGCCCAATTGAGGTACCTGAGACCCTGACTCAATTCCAACCCATGCCTTCCAACACACATACACACACACACACACACACACACATTCACACACACATACACACACACATACACACATTTCAATGAGCTTTTTTTTTTAATGTATGTGAAAAAAGTTGGTCATGAGGTCTATATAGGAAAAGAACATTCTGGAATACTTAGAAAGGAAAATTAGTTCTATCAGATAGTAAAATACAGTAAAGAGCCTTTGTATAAGAATAGACAGCCCAGTGGCCTAGAATAGAAAGACTAGAAATGTAGTAAAATGCATATAAATATTTCATGTATGTAAAGTTAGTATATATGTATTATAATTTAAGCAAAGATAATTGCTTGTTGTCTGTTTAACTATTGAGGCAGCTGGGTAACCATTTGAAAAAGAAAAAAAATCTATTCCTTACTACATTGAAGATAAAAGGCTAATATCCCCAATTTTTAATATAACTTATTCTTATTTTATGTACATTGGTGATTTGACTGTGTATATCTGTGTGAGAGTGTCAGATGTCCTAGAACAGCAGTAAAAGACAGTTCTGAGCTGCCATGTGGGTGCTGGGAATTGGACCTGGATCCTCTGGAGCAGCCAGTGCTCTGAATCACTGAGCCATCTCTCTAGCCCCTAACATTTCTAATTTTAAAAGAACTTTAAGCTTAAGTAAAAAGACAAAACTTTCTACAGAAAAAAAAAAAAGGTAAAAAAACAAGAACAATTTACAAGAAAACCCAAAAGTATTAAAAATGATCTTTACAGATGTTGAAAGATATTCAACTTCACTCATGATACAGAACTGTAAACTATGTAAAATATGTTAAAATAAAGTCAACCTACACTGCAGTTTATTTTGTACCAACAACATTGACAGAAATTAGAAAACGTATCAGAGATACTCTTAGCCATTGTTGGTGTGGCTGAGGGGCAAATAAAAGAAGTTGGACAACGTGTATTCAAACGCAGCTCAAGTAAACATCACCGATGTAGGACAGATGGTTGTCTCTGGCCCTGACCTGAGACATATACTCTTGGGTAAACGATGGTATTGCTTTGTTGTTTGTCTGTATGTCTTCTTTTTACACCTGTGTGCTGTGTTCCCAGAACTATTTGAATAAATAGTTTAGTTTCTTTATTCTGACTGTGAGTACAGATAACTTAAAATGAGGGACATGCTGCTGAAAGAGAAGAGGATGCTGTGTTTGCCAAAACTGCCAACATCATTAAAGACAGAGAAAAGCTAAAGAAGTGTTTCAGGTTAAGATAAACCAAAGAGAGGTGACAGTTCACAGTAAAAGTCGACTCTGTTCTGGAGTTTGACTTGAAATGAGCATGGGAACATTACTGAGTCAATAACAACAAAATTGAAATACTACTGGTAGATCAGAGTATTATGTCAACATTAAATTTACTAAAATTGGTATATACTTTAATTGTATTATAAGATATTCATATTGTAATTAAATAGACACTGAACTATCCATGTATAAAGGGGCCATAATTTAAGAGTAAAGTTCTTCAAATAGTTCAGGAGATACAAGCACACATGTATAAAAAGAAGACATGCACACAAATGACAAAGCGATACTACCATTTAACCAAGAGTATATGTTTTGTGCTATTTTAGTTTTTGCAACTTTCAGTAAATCATAATTTCAAAATAGAAAGATTTTGTTAAAGAGAGAGAAATTTGAGTTATTGATGAATATCCTTAGGAACTGTATGAATCAGTTCCCTAGAGAAAACAGAACCCACTGAATGAAATGTATGTATGTATGTTCTATACACTGAAGAGGTTTAGAACCCAGCAACTATAAAGTCCAAGAGGCTGGAGGCCTCAGGAGTCCCTACCTGGCACCAAAGGCCTATCGGAGGCCCAGAGAGCTACAGGTTATCACTAGGTTCCAAGGATAGCAACAACAGCAATAGCAACAAAGTAGATACACTTACCAGCAAGAAGCAAAAGCAGGAAGTTTATGTTGCGGTTGTCCTTGGTTCCCCTCTCCAAGAGGTGAAAGGTAAGTCCCTGTTACTGATGACACCACACACTTCAGAAACAGGATCCACAGACCCCTGAGCTGGAACTGACTTGGATTCCCCTTCCCTGAGGACCAGCTTTCATGATAGGATTAATTTAGAGAAAATGTGAGAATAAATTGTAAAAATGAAATTTTAGGTCTCAACATGAAAAATTCTTAGGTTCAGAGTTTCAATTTACACTCAAGTGTTAGCTGCCCCTAGGATGCATCCCAAGGGCTTGAATAAACATTTCAAAAGCACAAAAGACCCAAGATAGAGGCAATAAAACACCTGGGTAAACGAAAGTCACATAAAAGGAATTCTCCCAGGAACAAGATCCAGATGTAAATTAGGATAGGGCCTGGTTGTAAATTGGGATGGAGGCTGGATGGAAACCAGGCTTGGGAACAGATGTTTGAAATCTCTTTTATTATCTAATAGGCAATTAACTGTCTTTGTGAACTTTGTATAGAAACCATCCTTTTTGGTCATTCAGGGTTCCTCTTTCTCGCTTGAGAGCGGAGGACCCCGGTGCACCAGCTACTGTTATTCCACCTATTCATTTAATAAACCTCATGTGATTGCAGCGATTCTCTTCCGTAGGTATTTCTGAAAGAGCGCTTCCCATGGGTTTGGATCCTTAGAATCCAACAAAACAAAACTGCATAATGGTGGGACGTGCTTACAGCCTGTGCTGTTGGTGATTAGGCTTGAGAGATAATTGGGAACTTAACAGGTCTTGTGGTCTTTTAGAGAATCCAGGTTCAGTTTCCAACACCCACATGGTGGCTGACAATCATCTTTTTTAAAAAATTATCTGTGCTATATTTCAAAGTACCCTTGGACATAGGCTAAGCTGATAGACAGTAGTAGGCCCTCTTCTTGATGCTGAGAAGCTGAAAACTGACAGGCTCTGGCTGCTATCTTGCCTAATACTGTGCGAGTTCCACTTCAGACGTCAGATGCCACTTTTCTTCTTTCTCCCAGAGCCACCTCTTGTTATCACATTATCACAATTACTAACAAATCCAGGAGTTCCTTCTATGTGCAGTCTTCAGGACATGAATCTTATCAATAATTCTTTTTTTTTTTAATTTTACTTTTATGTGTATGGATGTTTTGCTGGCATGTAAGTACACCAAGTGCCTTCAGAGGCCAGAAAAGGGAGTCAGATCCTGTAGAACTAGAGATATAGGGTGCTGGGACTTGAACTTCTGCTTCAAGAGTAGCCAGTGCTCTGCCTCTGAGTTTTCTGTCCAGGCTCTCATATTTCTTTTATGGTTCTAGAATGCTGATTTTTTTTTTTTTTTTTTTTTTTTTTTTTTTTTTTTGCTAGCTCTCAAATCTTTGTAAATCTGGGAATTTCATAAGAAAATCTGTGCTGTGGCCTTCTGGCTGCTAGGATTCTTGTTAGTTCCTGCTAAATTTTTACTCTAGCCTGACTGGACAGGGGTTTTATTTGTTTATTTGTATCAGGACTTGGGGTTGTCTTTGTTTGGGGTTTTTGTTTTGTTTATGTGCTTGCTTAGCTCACTGGTTTTAAAGAGCTTTCTATGGTATAACATACTCGGTAAAAACATCTGGATTGTGATCTTCCTCTGACACATAAGTGCCCTCCTTCTGTGGCTATAGCAGCTGAGATCACCCTATAGCAATTAACAATTGTACTGGCTGCTTTTATGTGTCAAGTTGACACAAGCTTGAAATCCAGCTTTAGGGCATTTTCTCAATAGTGATCAATCACAAGCAGTAAAATTTACTGTGGACAAATTTAAGAAGTAAATCAGGCTGTTGAAACTCTCAGGATGGAACGTAAACTATACAAATGAATCCAAACAGGACAGACAACGTCTTAGGGTGAGGGAAAACATGACAAGTAATTTTGGAAAAGAGTGTTTTGGTTTTGCTTTTTTTTTTTTTTAATTGTAGGGCTAAAGACAAGAAGAACTATAGAAAATATTTGTATTCTAGTTGTGTTTCACATATGAATACAGTTAGTGATTAAATGACAATGTGTTTTCACACATGTGCTAGGACTGAACATATTAAAAAAAACTATCAGTCATAGAAGTTAGGCTTCTCATTGTCAGAGAAAATCAGCAAGAAGGTAAAAAGAGTCCTGTAGTGCTAGAATTGAGTCAAAGGTATCTGCATGAACTCATATGGGCTTGGTAGGTGACTAGATAATACAGAAATTAAGTGCCTTTATTACCCAAGCCTGGAACAAAATTAGCAAGCTTAGAATTGGATTAAACACAAGGAATAAAATAAGTATCCATCAATCCATACTTTTATGAACATACACATAAGTAACAGTGTCATGATTGAATAAAAAATAAAAACAAAGGGAAATTCATTGTCTCAGAAAAATTCAAAAGTATCCAACTGATAAATGTAGAATTAACTGGGGCAATAGAAAATCAGCATTTGAGCATATTGTCGCTCATTAATTACTGTCCTTACAAGACTTAAGGATAAATGCTAAAATTAGCGAGTCGCATTTTATCAGAGGAACGGAACAGTTGCATAGATAGCCTCCAAGTCTATGGTAAAAGTTTTGCTTATTTTAACACAGGTCTGCATAGTCTTTGATACCCTCCCATCAGGGCGGTAAAACAGTTTGTGTTCATTACATTTTGTCACTCTGAGAGAACACTTTCAAACAACAGTGGAGGAGAAAAGATTTACTTTGGCTCACAGTTTTATTATCTGGCTCCTATTCTGGCTGATCAGCATGGTGAGAAAGTTTCTCACTTCATGGAAACCAAAGAAGTAGCCAAAGAGAAAGGGTCTCCTTCAGACTCAAACTTCCTCTGAGTCAGCTCTCCCTCTTAGAGGGATTCAGCTGTGAATTCACCAGTGGATTGGCCTGCAACCTTATTTAATCACCTCTTAAGGGCACCACTACCTGGGGACCAAGGGTTCAACCTGAGGCCTTTCTGTGTAATACTTTCATATCTAAATCACAAGCCAGAGCCTGAATGTTAACTAAACTTATTAACTCATTTCTAACGAATCCAAAGCATGAAAAGGAAGAGAGTGTACTCACTTTATGGCTGAGGTATCTGGCAGCCACCACTTTAACCAAATGATCAACATTGTCATTTCCAGTAATGATTTGATGACTACAAATTGTTATCATGTATCACTAACACCCTACAATGAAAAGGGTTCTTCCCCTCTGTGCTATTCTGAAAAATTCCCTAACTCCAGTGAAATCTCAAGGAAATATCTCGTAAGCACACATGGAGAGATTTTTTTCTATGAAACATCTGATTAGTGCTTTTTAAATCAGTGTTAAGTTAATAAAAGACAAATGAACCTGAGAAACAGTTGCAGATTGGAGGAGAATATATCATCATCAGGACCAGATGCATACAGTATTCCACTGAGTCCTCCAGTAAAAAGAAAAATGCAAGTGAAAAAAGTGGAAATTTTAAATAGTGTGTGTTTGAGTTAACAGTCATATGCAAATGTGGACTTCTGGCACCATTAACATCACCAGAAGCCAGGTAAAATGGGTATAAGAAATCTCTGTAATGTCTTTACAATTTGTCTGTATATCTAAAAATGGTTTCAAAATCAAGTTAGAAAGATGGTGTGTTAAAATGCCATCAGTAAGCTGGGTGTGATGGCACACACCTGCAATTCCAGCACTGGGAGACACAGCCAAGGAGTCTGAGGCCAAACTGGTCTACAAAACAAGCCCCATGCCAGCCAGGAATACAGAGTAAGACCTTGTCTCAAAATAAGAAGAAGAAAAAACAACAAAATAAAATGCCTTCAGTGTCCCAATGAAATATTATGTCTAACCAAGAGCCTTATTTTTGGATCCAGAAGCTAAGTTTTTTTAAATAAATAAATAAATAAATAAATAAATAAATAAAAACAGTGCAAATAAACTAAAAATTAGAATACAGAAATAGAGATTCCGAGCTTCTTGAGCTTCTTTGCAGCATGTCGGTCATCTTCACTCCTGACTGGCTACGCTGCAAGGCCAAGGTCAACCAGGAGACTATCCAACGGCTCCTGGAGGAGAATGACCAGCTGATCCGCTGTATCGTGGAGTATCAGCACAAGGGCCAAGCAAACGAGTGCGTCCAGTATCAGCGTGTGTTACTCATTTATTTATTTGAAATCTCATTTATTTAGCTACCATCGCAGATGCCAATGCAAGCAGTCCTACAAAGGCGGTGGAGTAATTTTCCAGGAGGCTGCAATGAGGCGTGACTACATGGAACCCATCTCCTGGGAAATAGCTGCTCAGAACATGGGCAAAAAGTCCCATTCATTTTAGACTGTGAGGAACTTGCTATCAACTCTACTATATTCTCACTGTAAACATTTTAGTAATAAAACAGATCTCACGGTAGAGCTGTGAGGATCTGAGGTGTACGACAAAAAAAAAAATACAGAAACAGAGACAATTGTGTTCTTTTTCACTGAACACGAGCCTTGGGCTGCCATCTTGAGACTATCAACAGAACCTGTGAAGGTAACTGGCAAATCATATAAGATTACAAGTCACTAGTGTGTCACTTAGCTTGTCTTTTGTATCTCTGGAAGAACCTAAAAAAACATGTTATTCTAAGCAAGGAGAACATTTCACATATCAGCCACCAAACCATAAAAAAAATTAATCATTGTCAGTACAAAGCAACTTGTAATCTTTCTCTGTCTTCTTTCCAGAGACAGAAATGTGTGGTGTTATATTCATATAACTTTAAAGTTCTAAAGAAGTCATACAAACTTGTTCCAAAAATACAAAAAACAAAATCCACAAAAAAATATTTAATTCCTATTAGGAACTATTTATAGAAAGAGAGGGAGAGGGATGAAGAGGCAGATGAGAGGCGGCTGGAATTCATGGGTGGATGAGGGGTGATGGCTGATCCTGGCTGATCATCACAGTCAGGGAATGAGGGTGGATACTGCAGGCGTGAAGCAGGCATGAGAGAGAAGACCCAAGAGCCACGACTCTGTGTGGCAGTGTATGATGGGTGTTAAGGTCAGAGTGAGATCTTCTTGTCAGGTGCACAGTGTGAAAGGGGGAGAGTGGCTAATCATCGGAGCCTCCATTTACAGAGGTGCATCTCTCTTCATCCTCACAGAAGTCGGAAGTGGCAAGTCCTACTATCATCCTCCATTGTATAATTAGAAAGTGAAGCTAAGAAACATCAGGGAATTTACCCAAAGTCACACACAGATCATAATTAGGGAAGGTAGGAGTGGAATCTAGGATGAGGTGATTGTGGTAGATAATCTTGGTTGTCAGCTTGACTGCATCTCAAACACAAGCTTCAGGCCACTCCAGCAGGACTTTCTACGTCAGATTATTTGAAGCAGGAAGACCCACCCTGAGTGTGGGCCACGCCTTCTGGTAACTGAAAGAGAAAGTTTCATGGAGAAAGGAAACTGCTTTGCGCCTGCTTGCCCTCACTCTCATTGGCTAGTCTTCTATCCTGCTACTGTGGCATTCCTTCACAGATATTGCCACCTACTTCTCTGAGATTCCAATGAAGACTGAAGATCAGCAGCTCTCCATAAATCCTCAGTCCTTTTGTGCCTGACTGAGACTGCTAAGAAATCAGCCTTAGACTGAGCAACTACTGGATGTTCAGTCTCTCCAGTGTGAGATTGCCATTGTTGGAATACCCAGACTGCATCCTGTAAACAATCTAACAACTACCCACATGTATATATGTGTGTGTGTGTATATGAATATATATGGATATATATGAATATATGTATATATATATAGTGTGTATGTGTGTATATATGTATATGTATGTGTATATACATATCCCTAATATAACTGGGAGATAGATATAGATGATATAGATATACATAGATATATATATATATAGATATATATATATAGATATATCCAGGGAACTATGGAACTGGGGGCAAGGACAGGCCGGAACAAGAAGTGGGGTTAAGGCATGTCCAAACCCTGGAAATCTTTCTACCTTTGCCCACCAGAGTAGATCACATAGACTGGCAGCCATGTTAAACTTCCTCTCCCCTTATGAGGTCATGTCCAGCAGCACCTGGAATTCCTCCTAATGCAAATGAGGCATCCTCAGCACCCTGGCCCTGGCCAATGACATAACTCACCCCGAAAGCCCCTACTCACCCTCCAAAGTTTTAAGTAGCTCCGTTCCTCCCCATTAAGCCAGCTGACTCACTGAAGCTGTCTCCTGCAAGTCTGTTCTCTAAGTGCTCACCACTGCCTGAGGTCTCTTTTGATCCTGGGTATCCTGACTCTCTTCCCCTCTAACAGGGAAGCAGAGCCTGATGGCACACTGATATACATATATCTCTATATATCTATACACATATCATACACATATCTATCCATATATCTATCCACATATCTATCCACATATCTACACACATATCTATACACATATCCACATATCTATTCACATATCTATCCATATATCATACACATATCTATATTCATATCTATCCACATATCCACATATGTATACACATATCTATACCTATATCTATACCTATATCTATATCAGTGTCCTGTTTCTTTAAAGAACCCTGACTAATACATTTACCTCAGAGTTTGTGCTCTCAGTCTTTATTTAGCAGAGTTTGGGACCAACAAGGAACAGGTAAGCCCAGAAGAGAGCTTAGTATGTGTCTGGAGCACTTCAGATCCACGTGCAGTTTTGATACAGTGTCTCATTCCATAGCCCAAGCCAACCTGGAAATGCTAAGTGTCTGTCTCAGCCTGGCCTCAACTCACAGTGCTCCTCCTGCCTTTACCTCCCATGTAGCAGGATTACTGACATGAGCCAACACTCTTCCTTCTTGAGACCTGCTCTGACTGGCTAAAACTGGCTTAAAAGTTGGAACAAAATAAGAAACAAATAAAAAACAAATAAGGAAGAAAAAGAAATTGAGAACCAAATGTGAGTGGTTCTGTGTGCCCGAGCTCACCTTCCCTCCCCAGTTCTGCCGTCATGCCCAGAAGGAGGGTTGAAGGGTATGCTAAAGGCCGTAAAGCCAAAGAGAAGAAGAGGCACAGCAACCTGCAAGGTTGTCAGCTAACCAGTCTTCTCCCAAGCCCATAAAAGGCCCTGCAAAGAAGGGAGAGAGGGTATCTATTGGGCAAAAGGGAAAGTTGATGTTGGCAAGGATTCAGGTAACCCTGCAAGCAACTGGGATGTCAAAACAGACCAGGCAAAGAAGGCCAAAGATGGCAAGGAAAGTGTGTACGTTTTCCATAGCCATGCTCCTGGGAACTGAACAGTTTGAAATACTATTTTTCATAAAGTTTTGCAAAATTTTCATTATTTTGCTTTACTTTTGTAACCTATCCTGTTCACCTGCAGAGCGCTTCATTGTTTTATGGAGGGAGGAACAGATGTTACTCACAAAATGTCACCAGAGCTGGCTCGGTGTAGAGAAAACACCTCTTCCTCCTAGTTTTTGGAGACTTCCCTCTTGGCTCCCAGAAAGGAGCCAACCCCTGAGGTTGACACACCTTGGCACACAATGCCTGGTTGGTATGAAAATTTTCCTAATTTTTCTGTCCTCTTCCACCTATACCATAAAATCTACTTAACTCCCATAAAACCAGAATCCAGCCCAGACCTGACTCCCTACAACTAGTTTTGCTCATGTGTCAGGCAGCCAGGGCTTTGCAGTGACATCCCAGAGATGATAACCCTCAAGAAAGCAGTGGTTCCTTTTCTAGAAGATTGGGGTTTTCAAATCATCCATTCTGCTGTTTTCACTTTTCTTCCTGAAAGTCCGAGTCGGCTTGTGAACGGTGAGTAAGCAGTGCAGCCAATGTGGACTGCAAACGACACACTCAGCTTTCCCTGTTAGAACATCAGACGAAGAGGTCATTCGATTGTATAGTGCCTTTTTATTTTGACAGTCCACACAAGAAGGGAGTTTTAAAGTTCTTGCATACCACTAGTGACTGCCCATATGCTGCCCAAAGCACCAAGATTGTATGTGAAAAGAATCTCCAGTGAAACCAGTTTGGCACACACACACACACACAAAAACACAAACAAAACCAGTGGAATCGCAAGTAAACGTTTTCTCTTTCCGTCTCAGTCTGTCATTGTCGCACAAACACACACACAAATCCCAGCAACCAACAGATAGAGTAAAAATGGAGGCTGCCTCAGGCAACCACACACCCCTACAGAAACAGATCCTGGCTCCTCTGCATGGCTGCCTTTTGAATGGTTCTGTCCTGCCCAGGCCTGATACCTGGCAGGCTCTCCTCTAATAGAGTTAGGCAAAACTCTTTCACCTCAAAGGAGTGGTGCCCGCAAGGCTTGGTGACTCTCACACACCGACTAAAGATCTGGAGATAAGTTCAGCTCAGTGAGTTTTCCCCAACTAGTCTGAACCACTAGGGTCTCCTGTTAAAGTTCACTATTAAACATCCTTCTGTACAGTGTGTTTCACTGTAATAGTTAGTAAATCCCTTGAATGAATTTATCTGACTTCTGTTTCCTCACATCTACCTAAGCTCCACAAGGATCTAGCTTCTTTTTCTCTTAACAGTTTTAAGTCAGTACTTGGCAGAGACGCACAGCACTCTCTGATTGAAAAGTTCCTGCAGGAGCGTGAAGCTGCCTGCCTGTGTAGTCACTGCTGGAGTAAGCCGGTCTTCTTTACCTTCTGTTTGATTCCCAGATAGGATCTCAGCCCTCAGCATCAGCCTAACAAGTTGTCATGCTCAACACCACATCACCTAGTTTTGCCTAGGGGGTAACTAGGAGCTAGCTCCTGTCTTTCAAGATAGGCTAGCAGTCGATGATCAGGACTGAAGTTGTGGAACTGACAACCTGTAGCAAACACTAGGAAGTTTAGGAGTTCCTAATGGGCTTTAAGTGTCTATTTTAGAGAAATAAAGTTTTATTCAGGGCAGAAGAGACAGCAGTGGGAGAGACAAAGAGGTGAGGCTGTCTAGTCTTTATTTGCCTTTTCAGATCCATTCTCCCTCTTTTCCACTCCGATCCATGGCTGTAGCTTGACTTTTATCACTGGTGATAACTGGGTTTCCAGTTTGACTTGGCCAATGAGAAGCTCTGACCCAATCCTGGAAAACTCGAGTGCAGAGAAGGCCTGACTGACAAGTTCTCCTGGTTACACCTCAGTTCAGTGACAACTTACCAATTCCTAGATCAAAGGCCACATTCTAATTCCAGGAAGCCCTCCCTAGCACAACCTCTTGTACTGGTTTGAGTCAGTCTTCTCTCGCTGCTTCTCTTCTGCTTGGATATGGACTCCTTCTGTGGCTGGCTCCATGATCCTCTACAGTCTTTCTTTGCAAGTTTCTCTATTGCATTAATATAAACCCTACTTTCGTTCAACTTACTTTAATTACCTCTTTGGGTTTCATCTCTTTCCTCTAAGGCTCCTGACTAACCTAACCTAACAATTTAAAAGGGAGCAGAGTGGATTGGCTTGGGGGCGGGGGGGGGGGGGGGATGGAGGGGGAAAAACCCAGGGACAGCTTTCTTGCTAGCTGGAAGACTGGGTCTGAGATTACTCATGAGTATGAGATGGAATGCAGATGAAGCATCCTAGAAGAAGGTGATGGGATTTGGTGATTATGGCAACAAGGTTAAGTACCAAGTCACATGACTTAGAATGACCTGGTCTTTAAAAAAAAAAAAAAACCGAGGGCATACAGAAAGAAAAGCACAACATAAAAGCATTGAATCCGAACTTAGAGCATTTCTGAAACATGAGAAAGGTGTGAGTGAGTGTGTGTGTGTGTGTGTGTGTGTGTGTGTGTGTGTGTGTGTGTATGCGCGCGCGCGCGCGCGCGAGCGAGAGTGTAGGCCAGAGATCAACATTAGTGTATTCCACCGTTGCTATCCACCCTTATTTTCTAAGACAAGATCCCTCACTGAACCTCTGCTTTGGCCAGTCAGCCCCAGGGATCTGTCTGTTTCTGCTTCCCCAGCACTACAATTATGCTCTGTGCCATTTTTGTGGAATGATGAGAAATAAACCAAGCGTGTTAGGCAAGTCCTTTATCAGCTGAGCCATCTCTCCACCCCCTGTGTGTTGTCGTTTTTAAAGGAGTTCTTAGATCCTGTAGGTACAGAGAAAAATGTGATTAAACAGAGAGCCCGATTATACAGACTGTGGGGTTTCAGTGTGAGCTAAATGCATAACAACCTTAGGTTCTTAGTCCTATGTTAAAGCTTTGACAGAGAAGGAGTAGGAACTTAAGGCAAAGAGATAGGAGTGAATCCCATACAGAATCTGCTAGCACAAACATCTGCTCTGTCCTGCTCTAAGGAAATGAGACTCCCCTGAATAAAAATTTACTAATAACTAAATATTTCCATTTATATTTTTCACTGGAAGGGTGACAGAAAGCAAGGCTGCTCTTGAAGAATGAAGGTAGATTTTTACACACCTGAAGGGGGCGACTTCTGTTGCAGTTTGCTTCCTGGTGCCATGATAAACAGCATTACAAAAAGCAACTTGGGTGAGGAAAGTGTTTATTTCGGCTTATACTTTCAGGTGCTTTCAGGACTATTGTCCATCACTGAAGGAAGTCAGGACAGGATCTCAAGGCAAGAACCTGGAGGCAGGAACCATGGAGAATGGCCTCTTTCTTCCCAGGTAACTCCAGTTAAGTTTTGCCACGTTAACAATGAAAACGCACTAGGACTAGGTCATCTTTAGTCTAGAACCTGGTATGCAGATATTGACCTAAGGAATTTATTTTCCCATTATCAAGTGTGATCAGAAGTAATGTCCATCTACTCCAGGGAGCATAGCATCCCAGCATGGTCTTGTATCAGAGCTATATCAGCTCTGTTTTCTATCATAATACCATTCACAGAGAAATAATTATTCTAGCATGTAGATTTTATAGATGGAAATTATCCTAGCATCTGCCGAGAAGTCACACCGGTTCGTGGCATTGGTCACATGATACTAAGTGTACTTGTTGAGCTAGAAGAAACAGCACCCTAAATGCCTTAATAAAACATATGTGCACTAAAGATAGAAGATGAGTTCTGAGAGAAATTAGGGGTCTGCTAGACGAGCCATACTTATAGGCATGCTGGTCAAAACGTGTTAATATATCTTCTCTAAAGATGTTGCACCCAAAATCTCCTCCCTCCCTCTCTCTCTCTCTCTCTCTCTCTCTCTCTCTCTCTCTCTCACACACACACACACACACACACACACACCACCCATGTCTCTTTAGATTTTGGAGGCAACCTATGCTGTCGTAAAACACATTCCTCAAGTCCTTTAAACACACTCTAGGTCACTTCCGGCCCGGAACACTGGTTCCTTCCAGTCTGGGCCAGAGCACTGAGCAGATCTTGGGTGGCAGCTCTGCCCCCAACCTCCAAGAACCCAGAGGAAGCGGGGATCCCAGGTGCTCTAACTCGGGCAGTATCTTAGAATAGAAACAGAAGGAAAAATAGCCAATTTGTTCTATGAAGCTACAATTACGCTCATACCTAAGCCTCACAAAGACCCAACAAAGAAGGAGAACTACAGACCAATCTCTCTTATGAATATCAATGCAAAAATACTCAATAAAATTCTCGAAAACCGAATCCAACAACACATCAAAGCAATCATCCATCATGATCAAGTAGGCTTTATCCCAGGAATGCAGGGATGGTTCAATATTCAGAAATCCATCAATGTAATCCACTACATAAATAAACTCAAAGAAAAAAACCACATGATCATCTCACTAGATGCTGAGAAAGCATTTGACAAAATACAACATCCCTTCATGTTAAAAGTCTTGGAAAGATTAGGAATTCAAGGTCCATACCTAAACATAGTAAAAGCAATATGCAGCAAGCCAGTAGCCAACATCAAACTAAATGGAGAGAAACTTGAAGCAATCCCACTAAGATCAGGGACCAGACAAGGCTGCCCACTCTCACCCTACCTATTCAATATAGTACTGGAAGTCCTAGCTAGAGCAATTAGACAACAAAAGGAAGTCAAAGGGATACAAATAGGAAAGGAAGAAGTCAAAATTTCACTATTTGCAGATGATATGATAGTATACTTAAGCGACCCTAAAACTTCCACCAGAGAACTCCTAAACCTGATAAACAACTTCAGTAAAGTGGCTGGATATAAAATCAACTCAAACAAATCAGTAGCCTTCCTATACTCAAAAGATAAACAGGTTGAGAAAGAAATTAGGGAAATGACACCCTTCACAATAGCCACAAACAATATAAAATATCTTGGAGTGAATCTAACTAAGCAAGTGAAAGATCTGTATGACAAGAACTTCAAGTCTCTGAAGAAAGAAATCGAAGAAGATCTCAGAAGATGAAAAATCTCCCATGCTCCTGGATTGGCAGGATTAATATAGTAAAAATGGCCATCTTGCCAAAAGCAATCTATAGATTCAATGCAATCCCCATCAAAATTCCAAATCAATTCTTCATAGAGATAGAAAGAGCAATTTGCAAATTTATTTGGAACAACAAAAAACCCAGGATAGTGAGAACTATTCTCAACAACAAAAGAACTTCTGGGGGAATCACCATCCCTGACCTCAAACTATACTACAGGGCAATAGTAATAAAAACTGCATGGTATTGGTACAGAGACAGGCATGAAGATCAATGGAATAGAATTGAAGATCCAGAAATGAGCCCACATACCTATGGTCACTTGATCTTTGACAAAGGAGCTAAAACCATCCAGTGGAAAACAGACAGCATTTTCAGCAAATGGTGTTGGTTCATCTGGAGGTCAACATGTAAAAGGATGCAAATCGATCCATTCATATCTCCTTGTACAAAGCTCAAATCCAAGTGGATAAAAGACCTTCACTTAAAACCAGATACACTGAAACTAATAGAAGAGAAGGTGGGAAAGACCCTTGAATACCTAGGCACAGGGGAAAAGTTCCTGAACAGAACACCAATGGCTTATGCGCTAAGATCAAGAATTGACAAATGGGACCTCATCAAATTGCAAAGCTTCTGTAAGGCAAAGGACATTGTCAATAAGACAAATCGGCAACCAACAGATTGGGAAAAGATCCTAACCAATCCTCCATCGGATAGAGGGCTAATATCCAAGATATACAAAGAACTCAAGAAATTATACTCCAGACAACCATATAACCCTATTAAAAAATGGAGTACAGAGCTAAACAAAGAATTCTCAACAGAGGAAACTCGAATGGCTGAGAAACACCTTAAGAAATGCTCCACATCCTTAGTCATCAGGGAAATGCAAATCAAAACAACCCTGAGATACCACCTCACACCAATCAGAATGGATAAGATCAAAAACTCAGGTGATAGTAGATGCTGGCGAGGATGGGGAGAAAGAGAAACACTCCTCCATTGTTGGTGGGATTGCAAGCTGGTACAACCACTCTGGAAATCAGTCTGGCGGTTCCTCAGAAAGCTGGACATAGCATTAGCTGAGGATCCAGCTATAGCACTCCTGGGCATATATCCAGAAGATGCTCCAACATGTAATAAAGACATATGCTCCACTATGTTCATAGCAGCCTTATTTATAATAGCCAGAAGCTGGAAAGAACCAAGATGTCCCTCAACAGAGGAATGGATACAAAAAATGTGATACATCTACACAATGGAGTACTACTCAGCTATTAAAAATAATGAATTCGAGAAATTTTTAGGTAAATGGATGGATCTAGAAATTATCATCTTGAGTGAGTTAACCCAATCCCAAAAGAACACACAGGGTATTTACTCACTGTTAAGTGGATGTTAGCCCCAAAGCTAGATTAGCGAAGACTCAACCAGCAGACCACATGAATTTCATGAAGAAGGAAGACCAAGAGGGGATGCCTCAGTTCTACTTAGAATGAGAAACAAAAATGCTCAAGGGAGCAAATATGGAAACAAAACATGGGACAGAAATTGAAGGAGGGGCCATCAGGAGAAGACTCCACCTCGGTATTCATCCCATGTACAGCCACCTAAGCTAAACACTGTTGTGGATGGCTGGAAGTGCATAATCTGAGGAACATGATATAGCTGTCTCCTTAGAGGTCAGCCAAAGACTAACACACTCAGAGGACGATGCTCACAGTTAACCACTGATATGATCAGGGGTTTCCCAATAGAGAACTTAGAGAGAGGACTAAAGGAGCAGAAAGGGTTTGCGACCCCAGGAGGAAAGCAACAATACCAAAAACCAGAGCCCCCCAGGGTCTAAACCATCAGCCAGGGAACACATGGGGAGGGACCCAAGACTCCAGAGGTATATGTAGGGGAGGATGGCCTTGTCGGGCATAGGTGGAAGAGGAGTTTCTTGGTCCCATAAAAAAATAAACACAGAGTGGGGGGGGAATGTGAGGGTGGGGAGGGGATAGTGGGGGGGGGGGTAGGTGTGGTCACTGCCTCATAGAAACATGAGGAGGGGGATGGGATGGGAGGTTTCTGGGTGGTGGGAGGAAGTGGGGTTAAGGGATAAAATCTGAAATGTAAATATTACAACCAATTTTAAAAAGGGGGGAAAAAGAAAAGTTGTTAGAACCAACATCTTTAGAAAAAATGTCAGCCCCCTGGGGGGGGGGAATTTTTTTTTCTTGATACTAAAACTTGTTCTGAGTATTGTATATTGCAGAATACACAGCCTTGGTGTATCTACTCATCAAGCATACTGAGCAGACCTGCCCAAACTTCCGATGTCCTGGAATTCCATCTGGATTCAGTGAAGACACAGCATCAGAGGCTTATCAACTTACTCTTCCCCCCACCCCTCTTCTAATATCTCAACGCCCGTAATCAGCTTGAAGAAGTTAAAGAAGAGTCAGCGCCCCTATTCCCTGAGCTTGGGGACTAATGTGGTTAATAATGGTCTGTCTTTCTAGGGAAAAGTAGTGGTTTTATTGGAACAGGGAGGATTAGCTAGGACTTATTGCATAGCCATAACCTATTGGTAGAAATCTGTATAATTATTATCAAGATGAAGTTATAATTTCTTAAATGGTACAAAATTTACTTTGATTTCAAATTTAAGATTTTCATTGGTATGAGCTCCTTATTAATATAAAAGTGAGATGAATATTGATACTCTCATGGGCAATGTGCCTGTATAACACATTTAGGAATACAAGGCCTAGACCAAGTCCTTCCTTAACTTTTTTAACTGATTTGGGACGGTTAACCTATGAGTTAAGGGACTATAGCAAATTTATGGCTTTGAGTTTAATGTTAGGAGGTTTCCCATATTTTATTTAGAAATAGCTGAGAGGAGTGTACAGACAACAGTCCAGGTGACCTTACATGGATAGTTGATTTTCAAAACGTCAGAAGTCCATAGAATTGACGCTACAAAAATTTATATATTAATGTCCATTCTGATTAGAGACCTGTCTGCTCCTGACAGCTTCCTATTGTGGATTCCAAGAAGAAATTGAGCATCCTTGGAGTTATGCCAGTTGTGTGGTGACAGCCACTAGGCAAGAATTGCCTCTTTCCATCTACAGACTAACTACTGTCCTGAAGAGGACACACATGCAGAATAGTCGACTGATTATATCTGCCTAGACAGAGTAATCAGCCCTTAATAATCCTGCATCACTAAGGTCTGTCAGATGATTCTGGGCCAGAAGTCTGAAGATTTGATTCTCGAACGTTCGGTAGTATAGGGACTTCTCAGGTGTTCAGTGGTCTCTATAAATTGGCTAAGTTTTAGAAGCTACATTTAGTGCTTCCCATAACTTCAGTTAACTCAGTCATTTCGGATTTCTGACAGGGTTGAAGACCCATAGTCTCATAGCCAATCCTGGCTATTTACTTTGAGAGAAAAGATCTGAGTAGATAAGTTTTCAGCTGACATCCATTCTAAAGCAAAAAGAAAAAGAAAAAAAAAAGAAAAAAGAAAAAGAAAAAGAAAAAAAAGAAAAGAAAACAGAGGTTCTGGTTAGTCAACAAAATGATGGACTGGGTATTAGGACTATCTTGTACCTCACTGGTACAATTAGGAAGAAGTATGCTCTAACTGTATTTTGAGAGAAAAGTTTTACTTTAACAGGAAGAGTGATATGTAGGAAGAGCTAAGTGGGAAGGAGTATTGAGAGGAAGAGCTGGAGTAAGGAGAGAAGATGAAGGAGAGGAGAAGCTAGGTGATGAGAGAGAGAAAGAGAGAGGGGGCATGGAGGCAGATGTTCACAGGTCTCCACCAGTCAAAGATAGTTTTTATATCTAGGTTGGGTATTGGGTTATGCTTCTGATTGAGCATTACCAAACTTATAAATCCTTTGATTAACATTTAAAAAAACTGTATAAAAGCAAAAAGGAAAGGGGGGCATGGGACAGGGGTTTTCTAGGGAGGGGAAATGGGGAAAGTGGATGGCATCTTAAATGTAAATAAAATAAAATAAGAAAAAAAACCAAACAAAAAAAATAAATAAACACACTCTCAGCTTTACTGTGCACATGAGATTGATACAAGTGTTACCAGGAAACTCTTTTCCCCCCAAATTGCACTGTATTTAAATATGTCTAAAACAAACTGCCTGGTTTATTTCTTAAATTTAAGTTTTTGTTATATAAACAAACTCTAGATGTTTGAAGCAACACAGCTACTGTCACATTGAACTGGGTTTCCTCCTTGCCTCCTGTGGGTCCATGCTCTACTGCCTACGACGTTTACAGAGACTGTCCACAGGAAACGTAAAGCGGTTGGGATATAGTTCATTAAGTTCATGTTTCAGTGATGCCTCCTGGACCCTGCCATGCCTGTCTGTGTCTTTGTAGCATGTGTATGATTGATTACATCTTACTGTAAATGTGAAGATGTCAAAACTGCCTTGGCACAGTAAGGAGACAGGGCTCTGAAGCGTCAAGGAGGTTAAAAAAAAAAAAAAGCCACAATGAATTTATTATGTGTGGTCAGAGGAGATGACATCAGACAGTGTATCTTAGAGAAACAAAGGATGTCTTTTCCATTAAAATGAAGAACACATCATACATTAGCTACCTTTTCTGATGCCATAATAAAATTTGCTGATGAAAGCAGTTTAAGGGAGAAAGGGTTTATTTTGGCTCACAACAGTTTTATACAATGCCGAGGAAGTTCTGGTGCCATCCGCAGCTGGAAAACAGAAAATGTTACCACTGTTCAGCTGGCTTCCTCCTTTTTATGCAAGACTCAAGCCCAGAGCTATGGACACCTGTAGGCTGAGTCTTCTCATCTCAGCAAACCTAAACACGACCATCCCTCACAGGCATGTGTAACCAACCACTGAGCTGCCCCACATTGGGCGGCCAAACTGTAACGGCCCGCTCTGTTCCGCAGGTCCGGGTCTAGTGAGAGAGAGTATGGGGCAAGCGACTCGAAGAATGGAGACAAGACAGAGGGTCTGATCAAGTCTCAAGTCTCGTTTGTGTCTCTCTCTCTCCTGTATTGTCTCTCATTGTCTCCCATATTCTCTCTATTAAAGGGAAATCTGGGGTATTTATATGCTTTTGCCACGCTTTTGCCACATGCCTTGTAGGCGCGTGGATACCATGTTCCTTGCAGGTGTTAATATGACATAAGCCTTACAGGCGTCTATAGCGTGGATAGCACATTCACCGTGCGCCTTGCAGGCTTGGATACCAACGTATGCCTTACAGGCATATATGGCATGGATAGCATGTGGATAGCACGTGAACCGCATGCCTTGCAGGCATGGATACCACGTGCACTTTGCAGCTGGGGGCAGTAAACAGCAAAACAAAATATGTGGGATATCAGAGTGTGCTTCAGCTGTTGTAGGCTGTTGAAAAACAAGTCTCACATCAGGGTATATGGCTTGAGATGGCTGCAAAGCTGATAGCCGCTTTCTGCTAAAAGTCGGCTCCCAACAGGCATGCCCAGAAGCTATATCTAAAGAATCCCTCACAGGGGTGCCCAGAGGCTTGCCTTTGGTGACTCCAGATCATGTCCTGTTGACAATCAACACTAACCCTCAGGTAATGCTACAGAACACTTGTTAACTTGAGAACCTCTATGATAACTCTTCTGAGGCTGAGGCTGAGGCTAATGAGGAAGGTGATGCTGTGGAATTGACGACAAGAGATGATAGGTTTCTGGATTGACAAGGGTTAAATGGCAGGGCTTAACTGTTAGGAATAAGGCCACATGGTTGTTGTCACCAGACACTCTGGCGAATCTGTTAGCCTAGCAACTCATGGTGTTCTAAACAACTTGTGAACATAAACCTTCACAGATTTTCACTGTATAGAAAAACATGCCCCATTCAGTCTCCAGATAAGTTGCTTCACAGGCCTGGAGCCCATCTGCTGAACAAGAGATGAGTCCTTCAAGGGAGGACATGCAATGTATGTGATAAACACTCCCAGGGTCCACCCACCTACCACCTGAAAGGCTTCCATTGTCTTCCATTTAGAGGGCATAAGGAAGGAGTGGCAAACTAAGTTTTAGTGCAAGCTCCCAACAGTGAGTTCAGTACAACTGTTAGACCTGCCTTTTCTTGTTTCTCTAGTTTATGACTCTACCATTACGATACTGCCAATAGTTAGCAGAGCTTCTTCTCCAGCCTGTGAGGGAAGGGACACTATAGTAAGTATAAAACTGTCATTCTCCAGTGATGTTGATATATCAAAGGAACAATATGTAAAGGGAAGGGCTACAGAGGTTAGCAATACCGTTAAAGAGCCCACTAGTACAGAAGCAGGCTGACCTAGAACTAATAAAACAAGGTAGGCACAGTGGCACAAATCGGTAATCCCAGCTCTGGCGAGGCAGAGGTAGGTGTATCCCCTTTGCCTGCCAGGCAGCTTGGATGAGTTGGGAAAACTCCAGGTTTACTGAAATCCCTTGTCTCTAAAGATAAGGTGGAGAGTGACTGAGGAAGACACCACACATAATGGCCGGTGTCTTCTGTGTGTATGTGCACACATGTAGATACATAGTGTGCAGGAGTGTTGGTATCTATTATCCTCTCAAACAATCACTGATGCAGACTTTAACGTCAGTAACTAAAAACTGTGGACCACGGCTGGTTATGAGAGGGATAGTAACTAAATGGTAGTTTATGGCAGATCTGCTATTTCAAATATGGTGTCTCCCAGAAAGGACAAAATATCCTTTATACTAAGTATGCTGGTACTGATCTGGCAAGTTAGTTTCTTCTCACCCAGTCTCCAGTAAGGAGACTCAAAGCAGCTCACTTTTACATGGAAAGGACAGAGGTACACATCTACTCATAGTTGCTAGCTTACACCACGGCTTCAGGAACACACTCTCTCTCTTAGAATCTGCAGGGACTTTCATGGTCTTACCACTCTACAAAATATAACTTTCAAATTGGTGACATCAGGTCAATTAGATGTAAACCGACAGCGGAAAAACTTAGAGATGTACTAAAAAAAAAAAAGCATATGAATGAAACCTAGGGTGACCAAGGAAACAATAACTAGCTGAATAACAGTGGTGAGATCTGCCACAGCCATAAACACTGTAGAAGCCAACGTGGTGAATTTAGTACGCGCTTTCCTGTGTGTGACTTGCCTATAGGCCAATCCAATGGAGGAATTTCCTGAATTAAGATCTCAGCTTCCCAGATGACACATCTTCCCAAACGTGTCAAGCTGACATAAACCTACCCAGCATGCCTGCACTCCTGGCTGTTATTGCATCAACCAGTTCTGGACAGTGTTTCGACAATTATTTAAATCAGCGGCATTCATTCTGGCTTTTCTCAATCAGCCGCCATGTTCCCAACTAGCCTGGGCCTGTGGCCTCAAGCGATCGCCATTGCTCAATTTATAGCCATCTGCTTAGGTGACCAGAGACACCGGCCCTGCAACCCATGAGACGCCAGTGTGGGAGATGGCTCTGCCAATCTCCCACGCTGTCTCCACATGGTTGGGCTGAGTCCTGACCATCCCGTCATCCATGCGGTACCCGGTATGAATGAAACTCTAATGCTTAAAGATTAATCAAAGGCTTTATATGTTTGATAATGCTTAATAACAATATGCCCACACAATCAGAGGTGTTTTCCAATTAGCTAACCCAAATATAAGTTGTTACCCAGGACTGCTCTCCATACCTCCATGTCGCTTCATCCTCCTACCTCTCTGCTCTCCCTAGCTCCTCCTCTTCCTTTTCCTCTTCCTCTCCTAATTCCTCCCACCTTAGCTCCTCCTACAGGACAGGCATCAAAGGGCTTTGCACAAAAAATAAACTACGAGCACTTTGCTTGCACCTCATCCTTGTCGCTCCTAGCACTGGAGATTCTTTTAATGGTTAGATGTCAGACACCAATAGGAAGCCACCTGACACCCATGAACAAAACGGAAATGATGGTAGTTAATAGCCTTGAGGCTGGGTTCATCATAATAATGGTTGTAAGCCAGCAAGTAATGTTTCCCTCTTTCTTCTCAGAGAAGCACTTCTGAGATACATCTCCTAAGCTGACTCCTCAGAAGGTCTTTTTAGAAATGAACATCAGATAATCATAGTGGTGGTCAAATGAATAACTGTTTTTTCCTCCCCTATTTCAATTCACTCCTGTTTCCTATGATGCTTTTTAAAATAGCTTATTAATATTACTGTTCTTTTTAACACACAAAAGAACAGGGTTTCACTGTGATTTTTTTTTTTTACCTTTTTTAATTGAATATTTTATTTACATCTCAGATGCCATCCCCTTTCCCCATTTCCTCTCCCTAGAAAACACCTATCGAATCCCCCTTCTCTTTTTTGCCTTTATACTATTAAAAAATAGTATTAAAAAATGTTAATCAAAGGCTTTATAAATTTGGTAATGCTTAATAACAAGATGCCCATACAATCAGAAGTGTAACCCAATACCCAACCAGATATATCAAATATCTTTGACTGGTGAAGACACTTGAACATCTGTCTTTATGTCTCCTTCCCCCCCCCATCACCTAGCTCCTCCTCTCCTTCTCCTCCTCCACTCCTTACTCCTCTTCTTCCTCTCCTTATTCCTCCCACCTTAGCTCCTCCGACATATCACCCTTCCTGTTAAAATAAAACTTTTCTCTTAAAATACCTAATACTCAGTCCATTATTTTGTTGACTAACCAGAACCTCTGTCATCGCTCCTAACTAAAAAACTTAGTTCTGAACCTGGCTTTTTTTTTCTTGGCTTTAGAATGAGTGTCAGCTAAAAACCATCCTCTCAAATCTTTTCTCTCAAAGTAAACCCTGTCAGAAATCCAGAATGGCTAAGTTCACTGACATTATGGGAAGTACAAAGCATAGCTTCTAAAACTTAGCCAATTTATAGAGATCTCGGAACACCTGGACAGTCCCTATACTACAGAACGTTGAAGCATCTGATCTTCAGCCTTCTGGCCCAGGATCATCTGACAGACCTAGTGATGCAGAATTATTAAGGGCTGATTACTCCGTCTTGGCAGATATAACCAGTCGACTATTCCTAAAGTGTGTCCTTTTCTGGACAGTAATTTGTCTGTAGATGACAAGAGGCAATTCTTGAGCCTAGTGGCTGTCTCACCACAACTGGAGTAACTGCAGAGATGCTCAATTTCTTCTTAGAATCAAGACAGGAAGCTGTCAGGAGCAGACAGATCTCTAATCAAAATGAACATTAATACAGAAATGTTTATAACATCAATTCTGTGGACTTCTGACATTCTGAAAACCAACTATCCATGTAAGGCAATCTGGACTGTTGTCTGTTCACTCCTCTCAGCTATTTCTAAATAAAATATAGAAAACACCCTAACAATAAACTCAGAGCCATGAATTTGCAATAGGCCCTTAAATCACAAGCTAACCATCTCAAATCAGTTAGAAAAGTTAAAGAAGGACTGGGTCTATGCCTTGTATTCCTAAATGTGTTATACAGGCACATGCCTATGAGAGTAACAATATTAATCTCACTTTTATATTAATAAGAAGCTCATACCAATGAAAACCTTAAATTTGAAATCGAGGTAAACCTTGTACCATTTAAGACATTATAACTTCATCTTAATAACGATTATACATATTTCTACCAGTAAGTTATGGCAATGCAATAAATCCTAGCTAATCCTCCCTGTTCCAACAAAACCACTGCTTTTCCCTAGAAAGACAGCCCAATATTAACCATCTCAGTCCCCAAGCCCAAGGAATAGAAACGTTAACTCTTCATTAACTTCTTCAAGCTGATTATGGGTGTTGAGATATTAGAAGAGGGGCAGGGGGAAGAGTAAATTGATAAGCCTTTGACAATGTGTCTTCACTGCATCCAGCTGGAATTCCAGGACATCAGAGGTTCAAGCAGGTCTGCTCAGCTTGCATGATAAGTAGATATACCAAGGCTGTGTATTCTGCAATATACAATTCTCAAAACAAATTTTAGTATCAAGATAATTTTTTGTTTGAATTCTGGGATCTAGTCTTCTGACAGCCTGCTTCTGTCATGTCTAATCCATATAATTCTGGGAGTTTCTATGAAGGTGTGCTCCCACCATCCTCTAATTCCTGCCTCCCTGCTCTCAAAATTCCCCCAACACTAGGGAATACAAATTTTCAGGCACCAAGGCCCTTCACTTCCACTCATGCCTGGCAAGACCACCCTCAACTACCTATACAGGTGGAGCCATGAGTCCCTCCCTTTGTGTTCTTGGGCTGGAGATTTTAGAATGGCTACTCCAGCTTGTTTCTTAGGACCATTTGCTTGAAAAATTGTTTTCCAGCCTTTTACTCTAGGGTAAAGTCTGTCTTTGTCACTGAGGTGGGTTCCCTGTATGCCACAAAATGCTGGGTCCTCTTTACATATCCAGTCAATTAGCCTATGTCTTTTAATTGGGGAATTGAGTCCATTGATGTTAAGAGGTATTAAAGAACAGTGATTGTTGCTTCCTGTTATTTTTGTTATTAGAGGTGGAATTATCTTTGTGTGGCTATCTTCTTTTGGATTTGTTGGAAGAGGATTATTTTCTTGTTCTTTCTAGGGTATAATTTCCCTCCTTGTATTGGAGCTTTCCTGCTATTTTCCTTTGTAATGCTGGGTTTGTGGAAAGATATTGCATAAATTTGGTTTTGTCATGGAATATCTTGGTTTCTCCATCTATGGTCATTGAGAGTTTTGCTGAGTCTAGTAGCCTGGGCTGGCATTTGTGATCTCTTAGGGTCTGTATGACATCTGTCCAGCATCTTCTAGCTTTTATAGTATCTGGTGAGAAGTCTGGTGTAATTCTGATATGTCTGCCTTTATATGTTACTTGGCTTTTTTCCCTTACTGCATTTAATATTCTTTCTTTGTTTTGTGCACTTGGTGTTTTGATTATTATGTGATAGGAGGTATTTCTTTTCTGGTCTAGTCTATTTGGCATTCTATAGGCTTCTGTATGTTTATGGGCATCTTGTTCTTTAGATTAGGGAAGTTTTCTTCTATAATTTTGTTGAAGATATTTATTGGACCTTTAAGTTGGGAATCCTCACTCTCTTCTATACCTATTATCCTTAGGTTTGGTCTTCTCATTGTGTCCTGGATTTCCTGGATGTTTTGTGTTAAGAACTTTTTGCATTTTGTGTTTTCTTTGACAGTTGTGTCAATATTTTCTATGGTATCTTCTGCACCTGAAATTCTCTTTTCTATCTCTTGTATTCTGTTGGTGATGCTTGCATCTATGACTCCTGATTTCTTTCCTAGATTTTCTATCTCCAGGGTAGTCTCTCTTTGTGATTTCTTGATTGTTTCTACTTCCATTTTTATGTCCTGGATGGTTTTGTTCAATTCCTTCACCTGTTTGGTTGTGCTCTCTTGTAATTCCTTAAGGGATTTTTGTGCTTCCTCTTTAAGGGCTACTACCTGTTTACCTGTGTTCTCCTCAAATTCTTCGAGAGTGTTATTTATGTCCTTCTTAAAGTCCTCTATCATCATCATTAGAAGTGATTTTAAATCTGAATCTTGCTTTCCTAGTGATATGGGGAATTCAGGACTTTCTTGTGTGGGAGAACTAGGTTCTGATGATGCCAAGTACCCTGGGTTGCTGATGCTTATGTTCTTGCGCTTGCCTTTTGCCATCTGGATCTCCTTAGTGCTACCTGCCCTGTCTCTGACTGGAGCCTGTCTTTTCTATTATCTTGGTTGTATCAGAACTGTGTGGGGTGAGTGTTACTACTGGGGTTAGAGATGGGGGCCCAAGATCTGCTCAGTGCTCAGGCGCAGACAGGAAGGAATCAGTGCTCCAGGCCAGGAGTGACTTCCTGGGTCCTAGTAGGTCCCTGTTACTCCCTGTTTTAGGCAGGTGTTGCTTTCTCCTTACCTAAGATACTGCCCTGGTTAGAGCTCCTGGAAGGCCCACTTCCTCTGGGTTCTATCCTGTCTCAATATCTTAACTCTACATTGAAGCTCCAGTGTAAATGTCAGTGGCCTTCCCTGATCCCTAACTCCCTGAGGAGTATCTGGAATTTTTAAACACACATATATCATTGTATTTTGTTTTTACTGTCCTCTTATTTCCTCTCTCCACCTTTCTTGCTATCCCCATCCAAACAGGTAAAGTAGCATCGCCATAGAGAAAGACTATACCCACTTCAAAATTTTTGCATTGAATGGAGAAGAGCAAGAGTAATAGTTCGACTTCTATGAACCGTGATATTTTCCCTTCTGTAGAAATATAATTTAATCACAAGGAACAGATCTTATTCTCTCCCTTCTGGAAATAAAGACTTTACCTCATTTAGATGGTCAGTAAGTGTTAAAAACAGGCTTTGAACTTAGTGCTTTGTAACTTCAAAGTTCAGGTTTCCTCTGTGCTGTGATAAATTCTGACAGTAGTGCAGAGAGCTTCTGGAGTGTAAATAAATTAATCCTAGCTGGGGGACTTGGAGAAACCTTTTGAAGGAAGTGAGATATATAAGTCTGGCCTTTTGAAGAATTTATAGGTAACTGTGGAGAAAGGAAAGTGTGCCAGGGGAGAATTCATGTGTAGGTCAAAGTAGAGGCAATGGGTAGAACATGGAGCTTCAGGGAACATGGCTGCCAATGTATTTGAGTTCATAAGCAAATCCTACAGAAACACAGCCATCCCAGGAGGCATGGTGAAGTCTGCCTTCTACAATGTAGATTCTGGGTCCAGAGTTGCTTCTATGGTACATTCTGTGAGGTACAGGACAGTTTTATAGAAAAGGGGGACTCATTGTGCCATCCCTTGAGAACAGTAACCAATAATCTTCTACTGCTGCCATTGACCAGGTAGCATGCTAGTCATTCCTGGTAGAGGGACAGCATTATTCTGCACACCTCCACCTGGCCTGGTCTAGCCAGCTTCCCTGTTTTGTCAGCAGCCCTCCCCGCCCCCTCACCCCGAACAACAGTGATGAGCATGTGCTGCTGCTGTCTCCACAGAGATTAGTCAGTTAGGCATGGATTGCTTTGACACTGGAGAACTAATGACCCAGCACAGAGCCCTGATCTCTAGCAGGTGAGGAGTGTCTGCAGGAAGCCAGCAGACACCTTTGGGCTCATCTGAATCGTCTGTCCTTGGCATATTTATCTTCAAGAACATTTCACAGAGACATAGGAGGCAAATGAGAGGCTCACAAGGAGACAGAGAGTTCCATACCTGTGGCAGAAGTGGCTGAGCACCACAAAAGGCAGCCATCACCTCTGCTAAGCACTACTCCAGGGAGGTGAGGGATTTGCCAGCTCACTGGCCACTGTGGGTGACAGCCCACAGTGAGTGACTAGTGCATGCTGGAAGCTCCAAAGGCCATTGTCTCCCAGGTCTGCTCTTATAATAACTGGCTGAAGGTAAGCATTGTTTGCCTTCAGGCAGAGCCACCCATGCTCCTCCAGTGGTTCCAGCAAGACTGGCCTATCTGTACCTCTTCTAGAAAACAGGGCCACAGCTCCTAAGAGGAGGAAAACTACCTTCTTTGAGTCCCAAGCCCCAGACCACTGAAATTTCATGGTTGGCTTCAAGTTAAGAGTGAAAAGGCAAAATTAATTCAGTTCTCTTTTTAAAGAGACAGAGAGAATGAGAAGAGGGAGGGAAGAAGGTAAAGGGGAGAGGAAAGAGAAAGAAGAAAGGAGAGAAACATGGGAAGAAAGGAGGGAGGGAGGGAGGGAGAGAGGAAGGGAAGAGAAGTCTGGAGAAAGGAAAGTACAGTGTATCTGGAGTGTGGTGAGTTATCTGTGACCATGGAATTCAGAAGAGAAGCACCACATGTTCCACATTAAGCTATGTGAGCCCAGAACTGGACCTGAGGTTGTCCATCTCTGTGTCATCCCAGCAAAGCACAGCACCCAACATGCAGGACACTTCATGGATATTTGCTAAAATAACTGACTGAAGGTAAGCCTAGAAATATGGCCGGATGGAGATTTGAAGCACTGATAAAGCTAGGTTGGGTTTGGCCTTTATCCTCAGTGTAATATGAAGCCAACTGAGGCCCACTAAGAGAACAAGCCCATCACTGTGGAAGCCTGTCCCTGAACAGCTGTGTGTAGGAGGCACTGTAGGAGGCATTCCACTGTTGGAACTCACACCTTGTGTGGACTTCAGGTGGAAGATATCACTGACACCGGAAGCAGTTATCACATGGAAGGCCAGGTTACCAAATGAGGAAATACAACCTGAAATCAAATTCTGGATCATCCATAGCAGTATTTTGAAAAGAACCCTGTAAGCTATGAGAGGAAACTCATGTTCCACCATCAATATCTGGAGAAAGTTTTATTTAAAAGAAAAAATCTGTGTATGCTCACTGAGCAAGGGTCTGACTAATAATTATTTCTTCCCATAAAAATTACTTTAAAATGAGAATTTCTGCAGAAAAAAATGTTCAGTCTATCTAGAACAAGGAGCTTACAAATAAGTTTTAATAATGCCCTTACACAAATGCACACCATGTGTCTGTGAAGATAAATATTGCGTAACTATTACATTACACTTGATAACTTTTGTTTTGTTTTATTTTTTTGGTTTTTTGAGACAGGGTTTTTCTGTGTAGTCCTGGCTGTCCTGGAACTCACTCTGTAGACCAGGCTGGCCTCGAACTCAGAAATCCACCTGCCTCTGCCTCCCGAGTGCTGGGATTAAAGGAGTGTGCCACTACTGCCTGGCTGATAACTTTCAATGACAAGGAGCAGAAGTTGCTGTATTTTTTTCTCCTCCTAAAAGAATGTGCGTTACAATGCCTGTTTCTACATACGACTATTGTTCTGTTAAGAAAGGTATTTTTCTCTCAAGTACAGAATTCAGGATTCAATTTCTTCTGCAGGTTTGATTTTTGTGAAGTAAACACCTTACCTCATTAGTGAAAAGGACTCATGAAGTGAGATTGATTTCCACAATAGAAGAGTTGGGGTTCTTCAGGCCATCCAGAAGAAAAAGGTGGGCAAGGAAGAGAAACAGCAGGGGTAGGAGAGGGGAGACAAAGAGTAGCCTGGTGTTGTGCTTACTGGAGCCCGATGTTGGACGCCAAACTGTCGCGAACCCCCCACGCTTGGGCACAAAACTGTTGTAGCCCGTATTGCCCGTTCCGGTCTGAGGGTCAGGGTCTAGCGAGAGAGAGAGTGGGGATAAAGGGGAAGAGACTCGAAGAATGGAGACAAGACAGAGATTCTGATCAAGTCTCGTTTATTGAAGGGAATTCGGAGCTATTTATAGGCTTTTGCCACGTGCCTTGTAGGCGTGTGGATACCACGTGCCTTGCAGGTGTTGATATGACGTAAGCCTTACAGGCATCTATAGTGTGGACAGCACGTGCACCACAATGCCTTGCAGACGTGGATAGCACGTGTGCCTTACAGGCATGTATGGCGTAGATAGCACGTGGACAGCACGTGAACTGCAATACCTTGCAGGCGTGACTACCACGTGCACCTTGCAGCTGGGGGCAGTAAGCAGCAACACAAAATATGTGGGCTATCAGAGTGTGCTTTAGCTGTTATAGGCTATTGAAAACCAAATCTTTCGTCAGGGTATATGGTTCCAGATGGCTGCAAAGTTGATCTAGCCGCTTTCTGCTAAAGTCGGCTCCCAACAGGTCCCCCTTTTTAAATTTTTTTCAAAAGGGAAGGCTGGGAAAACTTACGGAAACCGTGCCTGTCCTAGGTTGGAACAAAGGACCCCAGCCTCCCTTTCCCGTCCTTGGATATTCAACAGCCATTGGTTGAGCTCCTGTCTTAGGATGGTGAGGCCTCCCTTCTTTTAGGGGCAAGGGTCTCGGTATGTTCTCTTACCCGTCACTGACTATCCGGCTTAGCGCGTAAGTTAGGGGTTAATCCTCATCAGTCTTGATGATAGAGGTTTCAGAGTCCCCTACTTCCAGCCTGTAATAGTGGACCTGTATGGGTTTCATTTGTATAGTATCTCGTACAAAAAGCCATCAGTTTGTTGAACCTTATTAACCCAAGAGACAAGAGACTTAGCAATGCCTGAACAGTCAGTAAAAAAGCAACACTCTTTTTTAAGGGTAACACATAACTCCCTCTATCAGAGGAGTAAAAAGTGTAAGCTCTTCTATTCTGTTTATAAATGTCTTATATCAGAATCTAAATCTATATAAATACAAAACTGATCATAGCTTTGATCTAAAGAAAACTAAGGAAATCCCTGTTCCTGCTCTAGTCAATCTCAAACCCAAAAAACAACTATAGTAACTGTGGTAGTGGGTTTTCTCCTAATCTAAATTCCCACTAAATCTAAAACAATCTAGTTCCCCACTAAATCATAAGTCAGGGAATCAAGAGTCCAATAGAGCCACCCTGGAGATATGGGTGGTGATGTCTTCTTCAGCACTGATAACTTCCCAAGTCAGGTTTATTTGTTGATCTGTTCCAATTTGAAGGCAATTGTGAAGCATCTTTATGTTTCCTGTGAAGAAAAAATATGCTTCTCAGGGGGTTTCTCCTCCCTGGATTTGTTATTGTTGTCTATTTGTTTAATCAGTCTCTCTGGCAGCCAACGTGCAGCATCTGCAGTTTGGGAATATATGTAAACAGAACCTCTTCCCCAGATAAGCACTGGGTCTGGCCCATTCCAGGTTCCAGTTAATGGATCTTTCCAGAGGACTGTTGCAAAATTTTTTTTTGTATCAGGATGCCAGAATCTATCTGCAGCAGATTTTCCTTCAGAATCCAAATTTAAAAAATTTAAAATGAAGAGTGCATGATGAAGGATATTTCTGGGGGATCCCTTGGTAGGGTACCATTCCCCCTTTTTAATTTTTTCAAATTGACATTTAATGGTTTGATGTGTCCTTTTTACTATACCTTGGCCCTGTGGATTATATGGAATATCCGTTTTATGTAGTATTCCCAATCTTTTACAAAATTGGTGGAAACTGGAGCTTGTATAACCTGGGCCATTGTCAGTTTTTATCTGTTTAGGCACACCCATTACAGCGATTGTAGCAAGCATATGAGCAATCACATGTTTGTTTGCTTCTCCAGTTTGTAATGTTGCATAGATGAAACCACTGTATGTGTCTACACATACATGTATATATTTTTGTTTGCCAAATTCATTATAATGAGTAACATCCATTTGCCAGATACTGTTTGGTATCAGTCCCTTTGGATTTACACCCAAATGAGGAACTGGTAAAAGTTTAACACATGATTGACATTGTTTGATAATTTGTCTAGCTTGTTCTCTGGTAATTTTAAACATAACTCTTAAGGTTTTAGAATTAAGGTGATGTAACTCATGAGCCTTTATGGCCTGATCCAAATTAGATTTTTGATCTGATAAAGTCACTGTAGCTATTCGAGTAGCTAGGTCTGCCTTGGTATTTCCTTCAGAGAGAGGACCTGGTAGCCCAGTGTGGGCTCTCAGATGTCCTATAAAGAATTTACACTTTCTCTTCAAAATTAATTGTTGGCACTGTAAAAACAAATCAGCTGCTTCTGAGGAATGCTTTATCTGTGCAGCAGTTTCTAGCAGAGGGATAGACTGAGCTATGCATGAGCTATCTGTATAAATGTTAATGGGTTGATTTGGAAATGCTTGAAACACAGCAATAACAGTATGTAATTCAACCAATTGAGCTGACACAGATGATGTAGCAAAGGAGATTACTTGATCTTTAAAGGCATAAGCAGCTGTTCCTGATGAGGAACCATCAGTGAAAACTAGCAATGTTTCCTTGATAGGTTCATGTGCAGTACGAGATGGAAAAACAAATTCATGATGATTACAAAACTGAACCAATTTATCTGGTGGATAATGATTATCTATCTGACCAGCAAATGAGGCACATGCAATAGGCCAGACTTCAGAATTCTGCATAAGCCAATCAACCTGATGCCTTGTATAGGGTTGTACTATGACATCAGGATCTTTTCCAAAATATTTTTGACTGTTATCTCTGCCTAACATAATCATATCTGCTACAGCTGCATAGTATGGATTAAGAACCTTCTTGGGGGATGAGGGAAGATGAACCCATAATATGGGTGCAGTTTGCCAAAAAACTGCAGTAGGAGTTAGTTTAGTGTTAAAAATAAGAAAATATAAAGGCTTAGAATAATTAATATGAGTTACAAATTGGGATGAAATAGCATTCTCTACCTTCTGTAAGGCTTTTCTACCCTCCTCTGTTAGAGCCCTGTCAGATTTAGGGTCAGGATCTCCCTTGAGAATATCAAACAGAGGCTTTAATTCTCCTGTTGTAAGTTTCAAATATGGTCTTAGTCAATTAATGTCTCCCAGTAGTTTTTGAAAATCATTAAGTGTCTTAAGGGAATCAGTCCTCAGTGTGGCTTTATTATTAATAATATTTGGACCATTAATCTGAAATCCTAAATAGGTATATGGGTCTTGTAATTGCACCTTTTCTGGTGTTATTTGTAACCCTGCAGTCTGTAAAGCAGTTCTAAGATCATCAAAGCACTGGAGTACCTGTTTTCCATCTTTTCCAGCTATCAAAATATCATCCATGAAATGAATCATGTAAATTTGCTTCCACATAGTTCTAACACCCTCTATGGCAGAAGCCACAAACTTTTGGCACAAGGTAGGATTGTTAGCCATACCCTGAGGCAATACCTTTCATTGATATCTTTTCATAGGTTCTCTAAAGTTTATAGAGGGAATACTGAAAGCAAAACGTTTTCTATCATTAGGATGTAAAGGGATAGTAAAAAAACAGTCTTTTAAATCTATAACTATTTTATAATAACCTAAAGGTATGGCCACCGGTGTGGGCAGCCCAGGTTGTAAGGCTCCCATTTTAATCATGGTTGCATTAACAGCCCTCAAGTCTTGCAACAACCTCCACTTTCCTGATTTTTTCTTAATGACAAATATTGGGGTGTTCTAGGGAGAGTTACTCTCTTCCAAATGTCCTGCCTGTAATTGCTCCTGCACTAGCAACTGGGCAGCTTGTAATTTTTCGGTGGTTAGGGACCACTGATCCACCCAGACGGGCGAGTCCCCTTTCCAGGTGATGGGATCCGCACAACGTCCTAGGGGTGCAGCTGAATCAGTAGCCCCCATCAAAAATACCCCAAGCCTCTTCTTTCATTGATGTCATAAACTTCAGTAGGATGAATAATTTTATCTTTACCTTTTCCTAATCCTTTGTCTGGGGAAAGCTCAGAGTTTACCATTTGAGCCATGATTACTTCATTAGGGCTGCACATAACCAATCCCAACTGGGATAACAGATCTCTGCCCCAGAGATTAATGGGAAGGCCTGAGATGACATAGGGTTGTATATTTCCTGTATTTCCTTCTTTATCTTTCCACGTTAGCACCTTAGAGCTTTGTAGTGGATTTTGACTTTGGCCAATACCCCTTAAATTGGTTAAGGTTGGGGTCAGAGGCCAGGTAGCAGGCCAATCACTTTGTTTTAGGATAGTCACATCAGCTCTTGTGTCAACCAAGCCTTGGAATGTCTTTCCATCTAGCCAAATTGTCATCATAGGTTTTTGTTTAACTATAGGCTGTACCCAGTATGCATCAGAGGAACCAAAACCTTGATCCCCTCTTTTAGGATTCTTATATTTGTGATTAGTAGGGTACAATGGAAGTAACAATAGTTGAGCTATCCTCTTTCCTGTAGGAATGGTGACTATGTTCTGAATTGCCTGCGCCATTACCTTAATCTCACCCTGATAATCATTATCTATAACTCCAGGAAAAATTTGTAATCCCTGCATAGTAGTACTGCTTCTTCCCACTATCAGGCCAAACACATTTGGATAGAGTGGTCCAAACACTCCAGTGGGTAAAGCCTGAGGTCCCATTTCTGGGGTTAATACTGTGTGGGTGGCAGAACTGAGGTCCAGTCCTGCGCTTCCTGGTGTTGCTCAACTAAGTTCAGAAAGGGATTGGTGTTTGCTGGTAGGACACTGACTGCTCCATAAGCCTGTTTTGGCTTGTGTCGGTTCGGGGCCTGGAGCTGGCCCCTGTTCCCGTTTCCCTGATTATGGGAAAGGGTGTTACCTTGTGTGTCTCTTTTAGACATACAATGACTAGCCCAATGCCTTCCACGTTTGCAACGTGGGCAGAGCCCAGGCTGTTTTCTGGGCTGTCTCTGGCTTAACTCATTTTCTACTTTGCAATCTCTTGCAAAGTGTCCAGGCTTACCACATTTAAAACATGTCTTTCTGTCTTTATTTGTCAAAAAATCTCTTACAGATTTTCCTTGCATAGCAGCTGTCATAGCTAAGCCCTGTTGATAAGAGGGACCTATGTCAGAACAGAGTCTGATATATCCCGTAAGGTCTGTCTTTTTCCTATAAGGTCTAATGGCCGCTTGGCAGGCAGGATTAGCATTTTCATATGCAAGTTGTTTCACATAATCTACACCTGCCTCTGCATTGCCAAAAATCCTCTCTGCTGTTGTCATTAATCGATGAACAAAGTCAGAAAATCACTCATCAGGCCCTTGCCTGACTGCTGTTAAAGATGCACCAGGGTCTCCCTTTACCGGGAGTTTACGCCAAGCCTTCATGGCTGCATTTTGAATTTGAGCATATAAACCTGGGTCATATTGCATCTGGTTATCACTAGAAGCAAATTGCCCTTCTCCTACTAAGGCATCAAAGGACCAACCATTGCCTGCCTGAATGTTTCTCCTAGCTGTCTCTTTACAATTTTCATGATACTCTGATTTCCAAATAAGATAGTCTCCACCACTAAGAACTGCCCTCACTAACATATTTCAATCACTAGGAGTTAGCCACTCCTCTGCAACAGATTCTAAAATTGCAAGAGTAAAGGGAGCAGTGGCACCATATTGAGATACTGCATTTTTTAATTCTTTAATAATTTGAAAATTAAACCCTGTGTGATGTCTCCAAGCAACCCCTTGAGCGTCTCTGGTCTCTGATACAGGGAAAGCCTTAGCGTCTCCCTCCTCTGGCTGATCTGTAGCTGAACTAAAGCTAGAGGATAGGGACTGCCTTTGGACACCAGGTTGAGGAACGTGAAAATCCGGGGGATTTTCGCAGTTAGTCTCTTGAGACCTCTTCCCTGTCCTTAATTTCTGTAACTGGTTACTTAAGCCCTGATACTCTTTTTCTAACTCTATCAGTTGTTTAAGGGTAGTAATTTTGTCCTGTAACTCCTTTTTAGGATCTACAACCATTGTCTCCATTGGGGGAGCACTTGGAGGTGGAGGCACATAGAAAGAGGGCATTTCAGCGTCATAAAATTTGACTTCCTCTTCCTCTCGGTCAGCACAATCTGGCTCTGACAAATTGTCATCAACCTTTGGCTGTATTTTGGATTCTAACTTACGCCTCTTTTTATTTTGAACCAAAATGACAGCATTCAAGAACAAAAGCAGAAAATTAACACATGTGAGCAGCAAACAAAACCAAAACAGAGAGTTGAATTCAAGCTGACTAATTTTGGATTCAGGTTGACTAATTTCCTGTCCCATTTTCCTTACCTTTCTCAACTCGGCAGATTCGTGATCACCTTCTTCCAGTAACGTCCCTCACTGGGTCTCTCGTTCCTGCTGCCCCACGTTGGGCGCCAAACTGTTGTGCTTACTGGAGCCCGATGTTGGACGCCAAACTGTCGCGAACCCCCCACGCTTGGGCACAAAACTGTTGTAGCCCGTATTGCCCGTTCCGGTCTGAGGGTCAGGGTCTAGCGAGAGAGAGAGAGTGGGGATAAAGGGGAAGAGACTCGAAGAATGGAGACAAGACAGAGATTCTGATCAAGTCTCGTTTATTGAAGGGAATTCGGAGCTATTTATAGGCTTTTGCCACGTGCCTTGTAGGCGTGTGGATACCACGTGCCTTGCAGGTGTTGATATGACGTAAGCCTTACAGGCATCTATAGTGTGGACAGCACGTGCACCACAATGCCTTGCAGACGTGGATAGCACGTGTGCCTTACAGGCATGTATGGCGTAGATAGCACGTGGACAGCACGTGAATTGCAATACCTTGCAGGCGTGACTACCACGTGCACCTTGCAGCTGGGGGCAGTAAGCAGCAACACAAAATATGTGGGCTATCAGAGTGTGCTTTAGCTGTTATAGGCTATTGAAAACCAAATCTTTCGTCAGGGTATATGGTTCCAGATGGCTACAAAGTTGATCTAGCCGCTTTCTGCTAAAGTCGGCTCCCAACAGCCTGGTGCTGTCAGGGAGGGGACAAAAGACCTAGGAATCTGCAAAAGCAGAAATGTCTTACTTTAAAAGAATGTGTTCGCTGGGCGGTGGTGGCGCACGCCTTGAATCCCAGCACTTGGGAGGCAGAGGCAGGCGGATTTTTGAGTTCGAGGCCATCCTGGTCTACAGAGTGAGTTCCAGGACAGCCAGGGCTATACAGAGAAACCCTGTCTTGAAAAAACCAAAATAAATAAATAAAATAAAATAAAAGAAAAGAAAAGAATGTGTTCACAAGAAAATCCACAGAATCAACTAACCTTGGCTCATACGGACCCACAGAGACTGAACCACCAACCAGGAGGCCCACACCTAGGCCTTCTAGATATGTGACAGTTGTGTACCTTGGTGTTCTCGTGGGACTCCTAAGAGTAAGAGCAGGGGCTACCTCTGACTCTTTTGCCTGCTTTGGGGACCCTTTCCTCCTACTGGGCTGCCTCCTCCAGCCTCAATATTAGGGGAGGTGCCTAGTCTTACTGCAACTAGGCTTCAATGGCTGGTTTATATTCATGGGAGGCCTTCCCTTTTCTGAAGAGAAATAAAGAAGTGGATGGGGGTGCGGGGGGAGGGGGGGAAGGGGGGTGCAGGGAAAGAAGATGAGGGAGGGGAAACTGCTGTTGGGATGTAAACTTAATTAATTAATTTTTAAAATGTCAGCAAAGCCATCACCTAATAAACAGCAGGGACTCAAGAGTCCTTTGAATCACATCACACTGCTCAGAAGTTCAGTGAAGTAATCCATCCAAGATGACAGTGAATTTAGAAGCAGAGGCAGAACATCTTCCCCTGCCCCTGGTCCATCCAAGATAGCAGTGAATCAAGAGGCAGAGGCAGAACATCTTCCCCTGCCCCTGGGCTGTCCTAACCCACACACTGGCAAGAAGCTCTGTGGAGTCAGCCAAGCATGGTGGCTCTCATCAGTAAGATCAGCTGGACCAAGAGACTGAGTGAGGCTACCTTTGGATAAACTGAAACTGAGCAAGAAAGTGGGGGGGGGGGGGGAAGCAGGAAAAGGAGGAGGAGGAAGAAGGGGGAGGAGCTGCCCTTTATTGTGAAATAGTCAGGCATATTAACAGGATACATTTCACACAGAAAGAAGGTTTACAAATGCAGAATTAATGGCAAATGTTTACTGAAAGGAAAAATCAAACCAAAGAGCCAGCAAACATCATATAGAAGCTCAAAAAAAATTTTTTTTCTTTGCAGTCTGAAACAAAAATAAAAAATAAATAGAACCAAAGTAACATGGCTCATTAAGCATCTCAAACGATCCAGTGGACTTCGTTAGTCATCAAATGATGAATTGGCTGCCTACAAAATCCAAACATTTTATTATTTATAAATCCTCATATTAGCTCCTCAAAATTTAGAATGTATGAAAAAAAATCATATGAGCATTTTAGAGTCTTCTGAGAGTCTTCTGCTGAGTATGTAAATAGACAATGATTTCTGATATTACTATTTATGTATTTATAGTGCCCTCTCTACCAGGTAAAAGTTCAGCTTTGCATTATTTCAAAGCCTTCTGTAAGAAGTGTGAACATGTGCTGACTTGAATCAATAGTCTTTGTTGGAGCTAACAATATATAGTAGACAGAATAAAGGCTAAGTTTTCTTAGTAACAATCTTTTCCTTTAAGAAAGAAAATGGAACCAGGTGGTGGTGCACGCCTTTAGTCCCAGCATTCAGGAAGCATACACAGGAATATCTCTATGAGTTTGAGGCCAGCCTGGTCTACAGAGCAAATTCAAGGACAGCAAAAGCTACACAGAGAGAACCAGTCTTGAAAGAAAACAGAATTGTATTCGTGAAACTCTTGACTTACTACTTCTATTACAAATTTTAAATATAAACTAGGATAACCTAAATCAATATAATGGAAGAAGCCTGTTTCTCCTGACCTTCAAGGACACTGTTTAAGAATAGATTGTCATTGCCCATGAGCCTCTTACCCTGGATGCTCGCCTTCCTTCCATGGAATGTGCTCTGATATCTGCATCCTTTAAAACTGTATAAAAGCCAGGTATGTGGGCCCATGCTCATCCCAGCACTCAGAGGCAGAAGCAGGCAGATCTCTGTGAGTTCAAGACCAGCTTCATCTACATAGTGAGTTCCTAGCCAGCCAAGGCTACATCTTGAGACCTTGTCTCAAAACAAAAGTGGATGATGGTACAAACATAACCCCAGCTCATGAGAGGTGGATGCAACAGGATCAGAAGGATCAAGACCAGCTTAGGCTATAAACAGCTCAAGACATTGCTGGACTACATAAGACCCTATTTAAAAAAATAAATGTAGGAAAAAAATACAAAAAGTAAAAAGCATCAATTTTATAAAGGTAATAAACTTCTAAAATGCTAGAAACCACAGGTGGGTATATTTAAATATAAAAAGATAATACAACATAACCCCTGGGAGAAAGTGTGAATATGCTTCCACTCTATCTTTCCTGGACACATTTTTCAAATTTAAGATCATGCATTGATGTTCTATTTGATGTCCTATTATACAAACACAACCGTATGCATTTCTCTATCACATTTGCAAGCCCAAGGCAAGTCTTTATAAAGACAGATAAGCATTCTTTGAAGTCCTATTAGGGTGACATTTCCAAGCTCTGAGTGACAATTATAAGTGAGTCAGATGTTAGACACAGGACTTTGAAGTATCAAGTTCCTTGGAGGAACTTGCATACCTTCTATGGGTGGGAAAATAGAATTCATCTACGTTTTAAACACTGATAGATATGGGATATTTACATGCCACCAGGGCCAAGACACCCAAAGAAATGACAATGGGTGGCAGGGTGAGGGTGACAGGTGTTGTGAATTTGTGGATTTGGTTTATTGCTTATGCTGTGCTAATTGGGTTCCCAAATTACATGGGAACTCACACATCTGTGTGTGAGACAAGATGGTCCCTGCCCCTAGCTGGTTCTAATTAGTAAATAAAGTTGCTGGTGACTAATGGCTGGGCAGGAAGACAGAGGCAGGACTTTGAGGTCGTGTCCCTCCATCCCCAACCCCACCCAACCCCCTCCCAGCAAGAAATGGGAAGGGAAAAGGATTGCCACTGCCAGGGAGGAGAATGTCTTGGCTTGAGAAGTGTAGGAGAGAGAGAGAGAGAGAGAGAGAGAGAGAGAGAGAGAGAGAGAGAGAGAGAGAGAGAGAGAGAAAGAGAGAGAGAGACTGCCAAGATATAAGAGTCAGGAGTCGTGGTCCATGAGGGCTGCAGGCCTGTGTACATGGAGGATGGAAGTAATAATTCCAGGATATCAGAGGGGAGAGTGTGTTAGCTATGTTAGTTACAGGGAGATGTGGAAGTGCCCAGTCATTGAGCTGCTTAGGGCATATTAAAAATAAGGTTGCCTGTGTGTCTTTCATTCTTGAATTCAGAACAGTAGTGAGGTGCGCACATGCACCCTCCGGGGAGTTTAGAGCAGGTTAGCATTACTGCTTCATGACAGTGACTGCCCATCAGGTAAGAGGAGTTGTGCGCAGCAGCCTGTGGACAGTTTGTGGTCTTCTCCTTTTCTTTAAACACTTTTATTACTTTATTTGTATGCGGGTGGATGAGTATGCACGTGTGCATGCACATGTGTAACTCACACATGTGTGTCATGCTGTCCATGTGGAGATCAGAGGACAACTCTTGGAAGTTGGTTCTCTCCTTCCACCATGTGGGTCCCAAGACATTACTAAAGTTGTCAGGCTTGGCAGCAACACAGAGTCATCTCACCATCAGCCCTCTGCCAAGAACTGCTCTATGCCAAGTGTTTGCTTTCTCCTTCTCAGGTCTTTCCTCACCCCACCAGGTATTGGGACATCAAAGGCCTTATTCTAGTATATGATTTATTTTATTTCTCAAGATCATTTCTAGACTTCTGGAATGTCCATTCCAAGACGGTCTCTTGTGTCACTCACATTCACTTGGAAATATGGCCACGGGTCCTTTCCCTAGGCTAACAGGATGCCATTGCTCCAGGCTGTAATAAGCCCCTGGTGAGTTAGAAGATGAGAAGATTTCATTTTTGGTTTATGCTACAGGGAAAGCTGGCCTTTCATTACTTCATCTCTATGGTCAGGTCATCTGCTTTGTCTTCTGGCATCAAAGCCACCTACAGCAGATATATTTACTTTTATTTTTGAGACAGGCTATTCTGTGCCTCAGGCTGGCTCGAACTCACTTTGTTGCTAAGGAAGAGCTTTCCGCCCTCTTGCCTGAGTGTTGGGATCACAGGCACTGGCCTGTAGCCTTGGGAGCCCAGGGTTTCATACGCGCCAGCCAACCCAGCCAACTGAGTTACACCCGCAGCAGTTTTTAAAACAAGTCCAGCCTCTAAGTGGTCTTTAGTAATTCACTTTCTTCATGGGGTAAGGCCAATAGTTTTTCAATTCTTCTCTTAACAAATCATAATCTCCATCTGATTTTACTGAGTCTGGTGTTGGGAGCCGACTTTAGCAGAAAGCGGCTAGATCAACTTTGCAGCCATCTGGAACCATATATCCTGACGAAAGATTTGGTTTTCAATAGCCTACAACAGCTGAAGCACACTCTGATATCCCACATATTTTGTGTTGCTGTTTACTGCCCCCAGCTGCAAGGTGCACGTGGTGGCCACGCCTGCAAGGTATTGCAGTTCACGTGCTGTCCACGTGCTATCTACACCATACATGTTCATAAGGCGCATGTGCTATCCACACCTGCAAAGCATTGCAGTGCACATGCTGTCCACGCTATAGACGCCTGTAAGGCTTACGTCATATCAACACCTGCAAGGCACGTGGTATCCACGCGCCTACAAGGCACGTGGCAAAAGCCTATAAATAGCTCAGAATTCCCTTCAATAAACGAGACTTGATCAGACACCCTGTCTTGTCTCCATTCTTCGAGTCTCCTGCCCCTGCAGCCCCACTCTCTCTCTTGACCAGAGCACTTAGCCCCAAAAGTGTTGAGGCGAAGCGTTGAGGCAGAGTAAAGGCCTCAACAGTCTGGCTTCCCTTGAAGACTCTGAGTGGCCACTTCCATCAAAGAGTGGTTCTAAGTAGTGTTGAGTGAGAACTCTCCCTGACTTGAGAAAGCCTCTTCTCCCTCTGTCAGAGCACTCAGCATCTTACTGGTGCGCCTGGGATTGCATAAGGGCCTAGGCAGGTAGGCCTTACGACACTCTAAATCTCCCTCATGGTTCTCAAGACATTATCCTGTGTGTGCTGGTGTGTGTGTGTGTGTGTGCATGAGTACGTGTGTGTGTGCATGAGTGTGTGTGTCTGTGTGTGTACATGAGTGAGTGTGTCTGTATGTGTATGGGTATGTGCATGGGGATATATATATATATATATATATATATATATATATGCCTGCATGTAGAGATCTATATCAAGTGCTTTCCTTAATCATTCTCACCTTATTTTGAAACAAGGACTCTCACTAAAACCAAAGCTTGCTGATTCAGCTACCCTGTCTATCCAGCAAGTCCTAGGGATCCTCCCGTATCTGCCTCCTCAGCTCTGGGACTGCAGGTGTGGGCTGGGATACTCAGCTGGCTTGCTTCCTTCCTTCCCTCCTTCCTTCCTTCCTTCCTTCCTTCCTTCCTTCTTCTCTTTCTTTCCTTCTCTCCTTCCTTCCTTCCTTCCTTCCTTCCTTCCTTCCTTCCTTCCTTCCTTCCTCCATGTGGATGGGTTCTGGGAGATCTAAAATAAAGTTCTTGTGCTTGCACAACAAGCACTTTAGTGGACAGCCATCTCCCCCCCCCCCCCCAAGACATGGTCCTTTGTTGCAGAAATATCCATTGTAATATGGGAACCAGTATCTGCTTTGAGCAAATTGCCAGACTTTTAATGAATTTAAGTTGGAGATGTTGCTTCATATTTAAAAAAAAATAAAAAACAAACAAAAAACAAACAAACAAAACCAAAACAAACGTTTATATTGGGTACTGTTTTCTGAGCCATGAAGGCCATATTCTCAGCATTCATTATTTCATTTTATTTAGTATACAAACCAGAGTGAATAGAAGATGGACAGACAGAGTGACTTCCCCCAAGGACACATGCTTAGGAAATGACGGTTCAACCTCGGGTCTGTTGGATTCTAAGTCCTTGCTCTCAGCCACATCCTAGAATCCTCCCACAGAGAAAACACTGAGAACCGGCTCCGCTGCTTTGCAAGCAAGGGCCACATCATTACAAAAACAGGTTATGTAGAACCTGCACTTACCAAGTCAATGATTTACAGAGTCCAGCTAACAGCAAGGCACACAGGGAGGTCAGCAAAGGACAAGCCAAATTATGATATGGCCCTTGCCTTTGACATCAAACTGAATGCTGAACAAAAATGCAGCCGTGAAAGGACGGAGAGAGTTAGGCAACAGCATGGCAGACTAACCCAAGCGTTGCACTGTGCATCAGACTCTGTTCCAAGCCATTTAAAAACATCTTTCGTTAGGTAGAAATATATCACATGAAACCTACCAAGTTTAAATGTACAGTTCAATGACATAAACGACATTCACACTGTGTGACCCTAACCACTGTTCCTCTATAAAAAGCACCTTGATTTAGTTTAGATTAGCCTGAGGTAAGGTCTTACAATGGCCTGGAATTCACTCTGTAGCCTAGGGTAACCACCCATTACAGAGGGGCTGCCTTCTGAGTGCTGGATTTACAGGCCTGCGCCACCACACCTGACTTAGGCTTTTAAAATCCTGAATCCCTGTACCCATTCAACAGTGACATCGTGTCCCCCCTCTCTTAAATTCTGCAGTGGCCTCTGCTATGTTCTCTGTCTCTGTGCATTTGACTGTTCTAGACACCTAAGTGGGATCATAGAATACGGATGGCTCCTGTTGTGTCTGGTTTATTTCATGTATCATGTTTTTAAGGCTTATCTATCCAATAGCATGTGTCAGAGTTCCATTCCTGTTCACGAGGGAATCCTTTAGGGAGGTAGAGCCATGAGTGTGGGTCAGTTGTAGAGTTACCTGCCTTGCAAGCATCAACATTTCAAAAATGGAACTCATCAATGGGTGAACAGCTAAACAAATATCATACACATACAACTTCTGTTTATTTATTAATAGGCATTTGGACTATGGTCGCTAGGGTAAGAACTAACCGGTGAAGGGGCTGGAGAGATAGCTAGCTGGTTAAGAGCACTGACTGCACTTGCAGAGCATCCAGGTTCCATTTCCAGCACCCACATGGCAGCTTACAATCATCAGTAACTCCAGTTCCAAGAAATCTAAATCCCTCCTCTGGCCTCCATGGGCACCAGGCACACAACTGATTTATATGCAGACAAAGCACTCATATACATTAAAACAAAACAAAAAATATTTAAAAGAAAACCTGTGAGGTTTCTATTATTTCTGTTTTCTGATGAAAAGCTTAAAGCTAAGATAGATTGAAGCACCAGTTTGTACTAGTATCCACTTAACAATTCTACTCTCCCTATTTTTTTTTTTTTTTCAAGGCAGAGTTTCTTTGTGTAGCCCTGGCTGTCCTAGAACTTGCTTTGCAGACCAGACTGATCTTGAACTCAGAGATCCACCTGCCTCTCTGCCTCCCGAATGCTGGGACTAAAAGTGTGTACCATAATTGCCCAGCTGCCTCTATATCTTTAAGTGAGAGCTTTGAAATATTAAATTCACTGTGCTGTCAGAATGTGAAAATGTCTACAGGTTGGACTGGGGTCAGGAACTCTTTGTAGCTATGACTCTTGCTCTGCATCTTATGGGTATGAGATTTAAAAAGATGATCAGCTTTAAGAACCTTGATGTGAGAGCATAGGAATGAGACATTGCAGAACGATTATGTAAGATTATGTAAGAATCGGTAGGGACCAGCCTTTCTTGCAAGAGAGATCTTGTGGCAAGCAAAACACATACTTCAAAACAACTAGGCAAAGAAGCAAAGAGCTACCCCAAGCACTCCCTGCAGTCTGCTCAGCAGGAGACAGCTCTGGAGATGGGATGGGTATTTTCCCTGCCTGAAATCTGTGCACTTAGCTTTTAAGTCAAATAGAATGTCAGTGCTTGGAAGAGCTGGCTCTCTAAAGAACCATGTGGGTGATGTGAATGACAGATGACCCTTGAATCCTCACTTCACATTCCCAGAATCATCGATCAGCACCAGGTAACCACAGCCCATGTTTTCATCCTTTCAACTCCTAGTGCGATTCCGTTGAGGTCCAAGTAGGTAAGGACCAGAACAGTTGTGAATTCGCCTATGCAAATTGAATGCAAATGACAACATCAGGCGTCTACAGGGCCTGAAATCCATGCAGATAAGACCTTTCCCTCTCATTTTGAATCTCAGATCCTGGAATTCTGGCACAAAGCAATCACCAAGTATGTGAAAGTGTGATCTCCAGAATGACATGGAGGCACGAGCTGCTGGGACCGGGTTTAAAAACAGCTTCTTCATTAGGGCATCAGCACTCTGGCTGTGACAAGCAGCACGTGTTTAAAATAAAGATCATAATGCCTGTTCATTTGCCTTTTCTTTTTCAGCCCAGGACAGCTTAGATGCTTGTTGCATGGAAGGGCTACCTACCCACCCAATGAAAAACCCAATTCAGCACAGCTGGTGGTATTCACTACACACCTGGGTTTTAGTTACTAAAGGTAGAACTCTCAGGTGACCACACCAAGAAGACTAGTGACTGATCACTTTATAAAGTCAGCAAAGTTGGGTGATAACACTACGGAAGTTACTGTCAACCAGGTACAGCGTTCCAGTTCCGGATGGTGAACAGCACGGTAGAGGGATTGTGGCTACAACTGATTGCAGAAGAATAGAAATGAATGTGGGGCTGGAGAGATGGCTCAGTGGTTAAGAGCACTGACTTGCTTTTCCAGAGTTCCTGAGTTCAATTCCCAGCAACCACATGGTGGCTCACAACTATCAGTCATGGGATCTAATGCCATCTTCTGGTGTGTCTGAAAAAAAAAAAAAAAACAGCTAGAGTGTACTCATATACATAAAAAATAAATGTTTAAAAAAAAAAGAAAAGAAATGAATGTGATATCTCTGCACTATCTAACAGTTATTAAAAGGGTACCGTCTATATGTTACCATGGCAACAAAAATACTATGGGATACTCATAATAACCTTATGTATTTCCTGAATCGTTTGAGTTCAAAAGAAGGATCCCAAGTAAAACAGCTTGGAGTTTCTAAGCTTTCCCAGACTAAGACATTTAGGAGAGGATTGGCAGCTGATAACATGCACTATAAAAGGGCCATGGGGACACAGAGGTGAAACTGGCCACAGGACACATATTATTCTCTGTCACTCCCTCTTCCTTCCTCTCTCAGTCTCTTTCAAATCTTTTTTTAAAAGAGACTTATTTGTTTATTGTATATGAGTACTCTATTTACATATGTGCCTGCATGCCAGAAGAAGGCATCAGATCCCTGAAGGATAGATCATTGTGAGACACTATGTGGTTGCTGGGGATTGAACTCAGGACCTCTGGAAGAGCAGATGGTGCTCTTTAAGAACACTTAAGGTTAAGAACCGATGAGCCATCTCCCCAACCCTCTCCCCCCTCTCTTCCCCTCCCCCACCCCCAGAGAAATACTGAACATAGTGTGCACTGCAGAAGTGGGAGGTGGGGGACTTAAGGAAGCTCAGCTCAAGCAGATACTGTAAGTACAAGACAGGAGAGAGATAACAAGAAGGTTGGAGGACTGAATGCTAATGTCCCACTGCACAATACACACACACACACACACACACACACACACATATATTTTATACTTTATGAAGAACTAGGAGTTTGAAGCTTCAAACACACACAAAAACAATCATAAATATTTAAAGAGAAAGGACTGGGGATGATTTCAACATGCAGAAGGCAGAAGTAGGTGGATTTCTATGAGTTTGGTGCCAGCCTGGTCTACATAGTGAGATCCTGTCTCCAAAAATATTTTTGAAAAGAAAAGAAGAGCGATGCTAATCATCTCTACACTGAGAATTGCTTTATAATGGTGACATTGTTTACCAAACTGTGAGCTCTTTACATCTTTACAGCATCTGCATCTTTACAGCCCTCTCTTAACACTGCGTTTGAAGGCTTGTCATCTGACTATGTGAAAGTGTGACTCAGAGAATGTTACTTTAAAAATGGGCTGTGAGCTTTCTTACAGAGAATCTACCAGAAGAAAGGAAGAGGGTAAGTGGAGGAAGGAAGGAGGAGAAATGAGAGAAAGGGAAAGGAAGAGGAGGGGAGAGAAGGAGAGAGAGAGAAAAAAAAAAAAGAGAGAAGGACAAAAGAAGAAAAGAAGGAAGGAGGAAGGGAGACAGGTGGGCTAGTTGAAGGAGCAGCAATACTCCAAGGGAAGCAATCAAGCAGAAAGTGACTGAGAAGGATAGCAGAGAAGTGAGCCTCACGCCCTGGAGGCCCCAAAGTTCATCAACCAGTAGAAACACGAATAACTCCTAGTACAGCGGAAGTGGGACAAGCCTGAGGATCCATGACAACCAGGGCTCAACAATAAAGATTTCTGAAGGCCTGCTGCTTCCAGTGTGGTCCCCAAAGACAGACTATCAACTCTAATGCCATGGTCCTATTGGGCATCCGTGGAATTCCGTGCATAAAGTCTTCATTCTTCAGCTTCAGCTGTACATAAAGCACCATGTGGTGGTTTGAATGAAAATGGCCCCCCTAGGTTCATAGGGAGTGGCACTATTGGGAAGTGATAGCCTTGCTGGAGGAAGCCTGTCACTAGGGGTGGACTTTGAGGTTTCAGAAACTCAAGCCAGGCCCAGTGTTGCTCTCTTGTCCTGCTGCCTGTTGATCAGGACATAGAACTCTCAGCTACCTCCTCTCTAGCACAACATCTGCCTGCATGCTGCCATGACTAAACCTCTGAACTATAAGCCAGCCCCAGTTAAATGTTTTCCTTCATAAAAGTTGCTGTGGCCATGGTGTCTTCATAGCAACAAAGCCTTACCTAGACATGTGACATAGGAAAGTACATAAATAAAAAATCACTCTGGCTGTGAAGATTGATGTCTTAGCCTGCTTCCTATGTTTAGAGTCTGAGACAGGGGTATGTATAGTTATCTGATATAGAAGTGTAAGATCTGGAAGAGTAGCATGAGGGAGAGTCAAAAGGGAAGAAGAAACAATCCCAGAAAGCATCACTGTTACAGAAGCCAATTCTTTAAAAATAGTCTTTTGAGGATCATCATGAAATATACCTCAAACTGTACTTCTTTCCCTCCTCATCCCCCCCCCCACCCCCATAAGAGTTGCCACTAGGAGTCTCTGTCTTTTGGGAAGTCCCCTGTGTCAGCATCAGAGAAGCCCTGGCAGAACTGCATGGGCTAAAAGGCTCTAACCAAGGTAGTCATCTGGGATAGCCAGTCTCATGAGCTACTTGCTTGGGACATAGCATCTGTTCCTCCTCTGAGGCCCTCACGGAGATAACAATCACTTCTACTGGACCTCACAGCCAGAGTTAATAATAACAATACACCTTGAGGTCACTTAAAATTTAAGACCAGTATCCTAATGTGTACTGTGTACCTGCCTTTAAGAGAATAATGTAACAACCAACTTTATTTGTCCCACATTTCCCAACCAATCAACTTCTGTAACCTAAGCTAATAGATAGCTTTAATTTGAAATTATATATTCGTCCATACCCCTGACCAGACAATGTATGTGTATCATTTGCTGAAAGCAGCAAATACAGATGTTGAAAGCAATTAAAAAAAAAAAAAAAAGAAGAAGAAGAAGAAGAAGAAGAAGAAGAAGAAGAAGAAGAAGAAGAAGAAGAAGAAGAAGAATGTCTACCCTAAATGTTGAACATAACATTTGGATATTGGTAGGTAAGCAATGACATTTGTAGTAATGTTTTTGTCTGGGTCAGCTGGGGTCAGTTGAAGTCTGTGAGTTAATCCCTTGTCTGTTAGTATTTCTGTGAAGTATCCCGTTCCTTTTCTGTGCTGTTCAATAAAAGAGAGAGTAGAAGCTCTTTCTGGTGCATGACATAGAGAATTCGAATTCAGATTTACTCTTGGTTAAGTGACTTCCAAGGGTGAAGTGCCTTCTTTCCTTAATTCAATACCAACGCATTATTAGTGACTCAATGTTAGTCACTAATGAGTTTATCCACGCATTCTTCTACATTAGGCTAGGGGCATCAAAGCTCTCAGTTTCTATTACCCAGAACCTTCTTCTTACTTCAATACAAATAATCTGACTAGTTTTAAACTCACTTCCTTAAAAAAATATTCTAGAGCCCGAGGAAAGGGCTTTCTATGAGTAGCTAGTGTGGGAGTTTAATGCCTTTCTCTTGTATGAGAAAGCAAAACATATCATGTGGCTAACACATCGTATGTACATTTGTGTTAAAAGGCATTTATCACACCTCTCCCTTAAAAAGAAAGAAAAACCATTTTGTTGAAAAATAGGCAAGCCTCTAGGATTAAAACTTTTTCAGGGAGATGGTGTCCTTACGTAGACATAGGCAACGCTGTACAGGAAAAGTTACATATAGCATAAAGAGGCAGTAATGATCTTTGATTTTTTTTTTTTTTATTGTAAATCATTTCACATTTCAAGGACCCGTTACTGAGAACACCGGGACTGACTCCATGTCATGAGAGTCACGACCATAACCAGTGGAGAAGCTGAGGCCTCTGTCAGTATAGATTTCAAACTCTCTCTCCATCAGGAAATAGCTGGGTTGAAGGGACATGGTGAGTGGTGGTTTCTCCAATGAGGTGAGCTCTGATCTTTGCACTTGCAGCACCTAGCGCTGTGGTTTCCACTCATCACCCCACAGGGCAAAGTTCAAGCCTCTGTGTTATCAAAGCCTCCATTTGCCATCAATACATTAAAACAAACACATGCACAAACTCAAGTACTATAAAGAAGAAGAAGAAGAAGAAGAAGAAGAAGAAGAAGAAGAAGAAGAAGAAGAAGAAGAAGAAGAAAATGTGACAGCAGTAAAAGAAGAGAAAGATATGCCTGCAATGACAATAAGGACTTCAATGCCTTTCCTCTAAAAAATCAATAGAAAGCAGTAAATGGTGTCACCATCTTTAATCCCAAACACTTGGGAGGCAGAGGCAGTTTGCTCTCTATGAGTTCTAAACCAGCCTGACCTACATAGCAAGTTTCAGTCCAGTCAGGGTTGGCTGGTGAGCAAACAAAACAAATCAAAAAGCCAACAGACAAGCAACAACACATTAATACAGGGCTGGCAGCATGTCTCAGCAAGCAAAGTCACTTGCCACCCAGTCTAATGACCTGAATTCAATTCCCTAGGACCACATGGTAGAAGAGCGTCTTTCCCGAAGCCAACCTTTTACACTATGGTGCATTCACATTTGTGCACCTGTGTGTGTGTGTGTGTGTGTGTGTGCGCACACACACACAAAGTAAATGTAACTTTAGTTTTTGGTTTAATAGGATAATTAGGCAAAAAAATCATCAAGGCTTAGAAGAATTCAGAGCTATATCAACCAGCAAGACCTAAGAACAGGTGTAGAAAACTATATTCAGAAATTGCAGGACACAGTTTGTTCATGGACCCATGGAGCACACACCAAACTATCCCAGGTGATAAGAGAAATCCTGACAAATATAAAAGAATTGAAATCATGTAAGTATGTTCTCCAACAACAAACTAGAAATCAAAACATAAGATCTTTCAAAAAATAATGGTTCATGCCTAAAATCTCAGTACTAGAAACAGGAGAATGGTAAGTTTGAAGCCAGTCTGGGAAACAGCTTGAGTTCCAAGCTAAGCCATACTTGAAAAGATAGTGAGATCCTATCTCAAAAAAGCCAAGGGGTGACTGCAAAATCTGTAGCATTTATATCATAAGGCAATACAAGAACTAGTTCTGGCTGCATATTGGAATCACGACTATATATGTGTGTGTGTGTGTGTGTATGTGTGTGTGTGTGTGTGTGTGTGTATATAATAGATAACATTCTTATATTTTATTAATTATTTGAGAACCTCATACAATATATTTTGATCATATTCACTCCATCCCACAGTTCCCCCATATCTTCCCTTTCTACCCTTACTGGCTACCAGCCCACTTTGAGGCATTTCTTTTCTTTCCTTTTTTCTTCTTCCCCAATTGAGAACAGTTTGTGTTGCCCAACTACTCTTGGTCAACCTACCAGAGGTCACAATTTTAAAGAAAACCAACTTTTCCCTCTGTCAGAAGCTACCCAATGCCAATAGCTTCTCAGCTAATGGGATTCTGTGCCCTCCCTCCCTCCCCCATGCTGGTTATCTCGTCTGGTTATTTTTGCACTTGTGAGTGCTATTACAATCCTTGAGTTTACATGTGCAACTGCCCTGTTGTGTCTGAAAAACAGTTTCCTTGAGGTTACCCACCACATCTGGCTCTCCCCATCTTTCTGTTAGGTCTCAGGAGTACATGAGCTCAGGCTGAACTCTAGAAGGATTTCTGGTGGTTAGATAAAAGCCAGCCTTCCTCGGGAAATTGTGAAACGGTTTTCTGTCCCCAGAAGGAATCCCTCCCTCCAGCTACTGGTCCTTCTTCTAATCTGCATGATTTGCCCACCCCATGGTCTCTTGCATTCCCTTGCCTCTATTGTAGACAGCCCTGACCATGACCACTTTGTTTCTTTCTCTCTGTTCTGGACTCTTCCAGACACCTCTGTTTTCTCTCTCTTAGCCCAAATAAGAAACCCTTTCCTCAATGAGGCAGTCATGCTGGCAGTTTCTGTAACGAGTCCCCTTGCATACGTTTGGAACACAAATGGACCCCTTTTAAGGAGTCTGCCTTCTAACCAAATCAAGCTGCTGATTTGACTCTCCTGAGGTATGGGTCATTTATTTATTTCTGCTGGCTTCTGTCACCCACCAAATTCACTCCAGGTTCTGGAGTCCATCTTGTCTTCACCTGCTCTAACGACTCGCCCATCCTCATCTACTTGGGTGAATGTCTTTCTCAGAGCTGCCTGCTCTGTCTCTCTCACCTCCTGAAGCCTACCAAAAACCTATGCCCTGTTCATCAGGCAGCTTCCTTTTGGGCACTCCATCATGTAGAGGAGGGATACCCCTCCTCTAATCCTGCCCATCTCTCTGACAAGGTTCTTGTTCCCCTTGAGGATACCACAGATTGGAACCTTTTTCACCACAGCATTACCCCTGTAAGTCTCTCCCATCTCCTCCTTGCTCTGTTCCTGGCTCCCTCCTCATCTCTCTCTCAGCTGACGCCTGGAGCTTCACTGACTCTTACCATGGCTAACCACCTGTCTCCCTTCACCTTCCCCCAGGAGTTGCCTGCTCTGTCTTTATTCTTGCTTAGCCCTAGAGCCGACTGTAAATTGTAAATGTACAACAGGCAGCTGCTCTGTGCCCTCCCGGGCCTCTGTAAGATCAGAATTCTCCCTCTGCCAGAGTTCCTGGTTGTAATTATTTCCCCAAGCCCTTTTCACTCTGCTTCTGTGTTTTCTCTCTCAGCTCGATCCTGGAGGAGCTCCTCCCATTCAGAATTCGGCTCCTCAATGCCTCGCCTGCCTTCTCTAACCTCTTAGCTCCTCAGACTTAGAGATTCCATTAGAGCCTCACTGTCTTACTGGAAACGACTTGACTTCAATACAGACCAGATAATCCGTCTCAATGGCCAGAAAAGGGTGCACTCGATTTCCAAATTCTCACAGATTGTAAGAACGTCTGCCTCCACACAAGCAAATGATTTGAAAATCCCTTTATCTTTAAGCTTTCTTTGCTCTCCACTGTCAAAAATCTCTTATCTCTAAGGCTTCTCACTCTTGGCTCTCTCCCCTCCCCTGATCACTGAGATAATACGATTCATGCCGTGTTCTGCTCTAATAAGAAGCTGCTTCTGGAGTTGAGTTATAGCCTTCTCATGCTTCACACATTTCTCCCATAGTCTCTACCCTGGGTCAGGAGATGGAGAAGAACAATGCAGAAAAGCTCATGAGATGACACTGTATTTAAAGACAGCTAAAAGGCCAATTATTTCCAATAAGGATTATTGCTACTTATCTCATACTTCTTTTAAAATTGTGTTTACTGTCTTTAAACACGGATGTTTTGCTCTGTGAATATAGCCCCCTGTATAGCTCTAAAGAAAACTTCTGCTAAAGTATAAACTTCCTTTTATCTCAAGATTTGTAAGACCATTGTATAAACTTCATGTATCTTTTGGAATTTATAAACTCACTAGGTGTGGTTTAAAAGAACTGTAAACTCTGTAACAAAACGTTAGCTTAAAACTTGTAACAGAAATGGTTGATTTCATATATATATATACACGCACCTGCAGACATATTACTACACACACACATAAATTCGCTATAGCATGCTTGTATGTAACGTAGATTCAACTCCTATTTTAAAAAGTAGATTTGTTTTTTTTATAAAGGGTATGTGCCTAGTGGGCTCATCTTGGAGTAAGTCACAACCATGTAAATGGCCACCATCTTCACTAAGGGTAAAGAGGGAACATGCCATGTGAGTTCACCACCATCTTAGTGAAAGTGACCACCTGTTACAAACAACCCAAGGTAGAACCTACACAATCCCATAAAATTTCTCAGTCCCACTGAATCTCTGCTCATTGTGTCTCCCTTTTTAGACTAAGGAGGCAAAACCAGACCTCCAAGGTAGTTGGGTTGTTTTATTTCACCTACAGTGAGGAGACAAGAGCAGGCTTCCAAGATATTTTGGTTTAGAATAGATTTCTGTGTGATGATTTTTGTCCTGAGAATGAAAAGTTACCGATGAGGACAAAACAATAAACAAAGTTTAAGGAAAATAGGACTTAAAAACAACATGTATTTGATCATTAGGATTAATAAATTTCTTTTTTCCCCTCCCCTTATCCCTCTTGCTCCAGCCCAGCTCACTCTGGCCTAAAGGATTCTATTCATTTATTATATGTAATATGTAGCTGTCTTCAGAAACCCCATAAGGGGCATCAGATCTCATTATGGATGGTTGTGAGCCACCACATGGTTGCTGGCATTTGAACTCATGACCTCTGGAAGAGCAGTCAGTGCTCTTAACTGCTGAGCCATCTCTCCAGCCCGGATTTATAAATTTCTAAAGTTATAATGGTCCACTCAGGTTAATAGAAACTGACTTAGAGATGTATACTTATGTCTTTGCTAACTGTGTTCAAAATTAGGCTTCCAAATTTTTTTTTTTGCATAAGGAACAATATATCTTTGATGAGTAAGGTTTATGAATTCCTAAAGTCTATTCAGATTAGCAGAAATGACTTGAAAATGTATGTTCAGCCACTTTGTCTTTGGTAACTCCATTAAACTTTAGCTATTTAGATAAACTGGATCATACCTGAAACTGTGATATTTGTAAAGGTATCCTATAAAAGGATAAGGAAAATAAGGTTCACAGCCTTTCTGTGGACTATATTTATAGTTTATCACTTTATTTTAATCCTAAAGAATCTTCAATTCAAAACTTTAAGGCTCAGAGTTAACAGGGATAAATATATGAAATCCCAATCTTACAAAAGCTATTAACTTGTCATAAACTGTTAACAATAATTAAGATATGTAAGTTGATAGTCACCTTATAAATGTTCAAATTTTTTTATGCTCAGAACTACATTTCTAGTCATGTAATTAATTTACAAGGACAAGCTTTAGCTTTCTATACATGTTGTCAAGGTTAAGCCTAAAACAAGTAACTTAAAACAAGCAAAGTATGTTTAAAATCAGGTATACTTAATACATTAGAGGATGGTCCTCAAACCCCTCAGAGATATCTGCTGAATATGGTATTTAAGGTTATCCAATGAAAAAGGTTTCTAGCTGGGCAGTGGTGGTGCACGCCTCTAATCCCAGTACTTGGGAGGCAGAGGCAGGCAGATTTCTGAGTTCAAGGCCAGCCTGGTCTACAGAGTGAGTTCCAGGACAGCCAGGGCTACACAGAGAAACCCTATCTCAAAAACCCAGAAAGAAAAAAGAAAAGAGAAGAGAAGAGAAGAGAAGAGAAGAGAAGAGAAGAGAAGAGAAGAGAAGAGAAGAGGAAAGGAAAAGGTTTCCCATGGTAGACAGAAATGCCAACTCCTGGTGGCAGCCCTAAGGTCTCCTCCAAAGAAGATGGGGCAGTAGACTTCATCTGGAACTTGCTTCAAATGCGACCACAAGGGTCTCTGGGCAGATTACCCTTCTCCTCATACCCTACCAGAACTCTACCAAACTGTGGACAAGCAAGATGCTGAAAAGTCAGCTCTCTCTTCTTGCCTTTGCAAGGTAAGCCACCTCCTGTAAAGAAAAATCTCTTAGACCTAGGTCTGGTGGCCAAAGACTGATGGCCTCTGTCCCAACTAAGCCCTCTAGATCACCATGGAGGATCCAATGCTGGCTGTCCAAGCAACAGACTTTGGTCCATACTACCTACTCAAATTTATCTCTCTCGGATCTCTGTGATGGCACTGATGGGGGGTGGGGGTGGGGGTGGGGTACTAGCTTTAGCGGACAGTTTAGTAGCCGGAAGCCAACCTCAGGCAGCTCTTCTCTACAAGGCTGCAGTCAGTCCATTTAGCTAAAAAGTCTGCTTTCACCTTTAAAACAGTTTTGACTTTGTAGTAACTTTTGGGTATGAAAGATGTACATGTTGCTCGCTGAGGATACAAATTTTAAACCAAAAGTTTAAGCTCACAGATTTACCTGGCTGACAGGCTTCCCACGGGAAAAGGGAAACTCACAAAACATTTCAATGTAAGAAATTTGCCATTTTACTAATTCTTATTTTAAAAACTTGCTTTTCGCCGGGCAGTAGTGGCGCACGCCTTGAATCCCAGCACTTGGGAGGCAGAGGCAGGCGAATTTCTGAGTTCAAGGCCAGCCTGGTCTACAGAGTGAGTTCCAGGACAGCCAGGGCTACACAGAGAAACCCTGTCTCGAAAAAACCAAACCAAACCAAAACAAACCAAACCAAAACAAAACAAAACAAAAACAAAAAAAACAAAACAAAACAAAAAAAAAAACAAAAAAAAAACTTGCTTTTCAATGACTGTTCTCAGTAATTAACCACCTATGTGTTTCATGGTTAATGACTGGATGGTTCCAGATAAAAGAAAAAAGAGAAAGCCTAAAGCTAATGCAAGTTGTGAAGGTCTGAAGAAATGATTTGGGATGTGTGGATGCAAGTTGTGAAGGTCTGAGGGAGTGGTTGGTGTATGTAAAAAGTGAGACTTAAAGATGATATATTCGGTGTCAAGATTTCAAAGTTCAGAGCTTGATGCTAATCAGTGGAGTTCTGATTTGTTAATCTGGTCTTGGTAACCTTGGTAACAAAAACACTGCTTACTAAACCTTTTCAATAATTATTATAGTCTGGCAGGCACTCTCTGTGAGAAGCTCAAAGCAACACCACGGGCTGTGCCGCCTGGCAGAAGATAGCAAGTACGTGGTGGAGTGATGGGAGAGAAAGAAACCAGCAAATACGAGATGGAGAGATAGAAGAGGAAGAGTAGCCGAGTGGTTTGTGCGCTTTGAAGAGAGGCAGAACTAGAGACGACAAGGCGGTTGCTGTTCTTGCCCCTTGGGAAATGGTGAATTACACTGTCCATCAATACAGCCAGTAATAAATGCAAGTGCCAGTGGAACTATGCCTTCTCTCTTTGAGAAACCCAACCACTGTGTGAGTTGCTGTGATGCCCAGAGCTGCATCCTGGCCAGGAAGAAGAGCAGGACTCCCAGTGAGGATCCAGTGTAGATAGTATAGCAGAAGCCAGAGGCCTTGAATGGGACCAATGACTCGTTGCAATGAACCTTTGCAAGAAAAGTGTTTGGACAAAAGGGTGTGTTTTGGGACACACTGTGACACACTATAGCTTTCATGGAGAGATGTTTTCTGTTTTGTTTTGTGGGGGAAGTTGCAAGGGCAGAGGGTGGCTATGGAGGGACAGGGAGATGAGTGGGATTGGGGTACATGATGGGAAATTCACAGAGTCCATCTTAAAAAAAAGTTTTAAAAATTATCATAGTATGGGCTCAAAATTTTTAAATTTCTTCTGGTTGCTTTCTAGATACATACTTTAAAATGTTCCTCGTTGTGCTGAAAACACTCCTATCCAATCTGTCTGTCCAGACCTCTAGATGAAGGGCAAAAAATGTTCATGTTTCTATTCTAAAGCCATCTTTGGGTCCTCAAGTTCTTCATCCCAGTCGGGCTCTTCCCTGCCCACCCCCAAAATGTGTCTTATATCAAATGAATGCTCACCTTCTACTATGTTGCTAACTCTTCAGGCTTTGTGTGTACTATGACTCAAAGGCAAGCATCTGTTCCAGCTGTTTGCAGACACTTGCCAACTGCTGTTATCTATAGCAAAGAGAATGGACAGTGGTCCTGCTAATACCTGCTCTCCCTCGTCTTTATGTGTCCCTGAAGCAGATTCCTACTCTGACTACAGGAATTCCCATCCAGGAATCAACTGCATTGCACGCACCAATGGCTTCAAAGCGGCCTGCACCCTGTTGGCCTCAAGTGGTCCTGCAAAACTGGCAAGCCCTCAACTTGCTCAACCAGTCCAGCCAAAGTGAGGAGCTGGCTTGCAAACTCTGGCCTCCAGGTACCAACTCCAAGGCCTCTTTTGAGCCTCTAGGTCCTCTGGCAACTCAGCCCCACTGATCTCTTTCCTTTCAAACATAATGCAACAGCTCTCTGTCTCTCCAGGGTTTGTTTGTTTGTTTGTTTTTTGTTTTTTTGGGGTTTTTTTTGGTTTTTTTTTTTTTTTTTTTTTTGGTGAAATTAATCACCTAGCCTGACTGCCAGTAAGCCAGATGCCAGATGCCTCTGCTGGATTTTCTTCTGGTCTCCTACCATCACCCGCTTATTTGAGCCCTTGCTTGCAGACTTCCATTTTCTCAAGCCCCCAGTTGACAGGAAGCAGCTATAAAGAGAGAGAGATAATGTCACCCTCATTGCCAACAAAAGGCTGGAATGTTAGGTCTCAGGAGTGCATCCATCTAGAAATGAGCTCATGCCGGACTGTAGAAGAAATTCTTGCAGTTATATAAAAGCCAGATTTCCTTGGGAACTTGTGAAACGGGTTTTGCATCTCAGAAGTCCCACCCCTCAGCTCCTCCGCCTACCCCATAATCCACATGATTTGTCTGCCCCATGTTATTTCACATTCTCTTGGGTTCTCTTCTCTCTTGTCTCTCTTTCGAACAGCCTTGGCCATGTCCAGTCTGTTTTTCTTTCTCTCTGCTCTAGACTCTTCCAGATGCTCTGGACATTTTCTCTCTCTTGCCTACAATAAAAACCTTTCACCTAATAGAATAGTCATATTGGCAGTTTCTACACTATGCCTTTATGCACACACTTTCCACTCCCCTCGAGGGATTCCCCTCGACCTCCTCAAAATAATAAGCTATTGCCAATCCTATTGGCTACCCTCCAGAACTTGACATTAAGACCCTATTCCTGAAGAGGTCACAGAACATGAAACAAAAGCAAACTGGTACTCTCTTGGAAGCTTCCTTCCTTCTTGAGCTTGCAATTATAGGCATGTGCCAACACATTCAGGTCATACAGAATGTTATGCTAAAGATAACTCTAAAGAATTACTCAGTAAATGCTTGCTAGCTCTAATACAAGGGCTGGTACTTTATTTCCACATCATCTTGCAGTCTCCTTAGTTTTAAACTACTTCATTAAGAAACCAGTAGAAGCTGGGTGTGTGGTGGTTCATCAAGAGGCAGAGGCAAGATGACCTCTAAGTTCGAAGCCAGCCTGGTCTACATGATGAGTTGAAAGACAGCCAGGGCTATGCAGAGAGACCCTGTCTAAAAACAAAAATAAAACATACCCAGGAGCATTCTCAGAAAGAAAAGCATCTAACATCCCTATTTCTACACCTCTTTTTCTCTCCCTCTCTCCCTTTCTCTTTCCTCCTCCTCCTCCTCTTCTTCTTCCTCTTCCTCCTCCTCCTTCATCCTCTTCCTCTTCCTTTTCCTCCTCCTCTTCTTCATCCTCCTCCTCCTCTTCTTCCTCTTCCTCTTCTTCTTCCTCTTCCTCCTCCTCCTCCTCTTCTTCCTCTTCCTCTTCCTCTTCCTCCTCCTCCTCCTCTTCCTCTTCTTCATCTGAAAAATGAGTATCACATTTTAAAAATCTAAAGTAAATAACTTCTAGCAAACACACAAAGAAATATTCCAACTCCCTTTGGGGGTCCTCTTCATTATTAGCTCTCTGTACAAAATTGAGAGCCCTCCACCTTTCTCGTCAAAGTATGAGTTAGAAAAGAGATTTCTTACTTTTAAATTTAGATAATGTTTGAGCCACCTGCTTACAATCAGAGAAGTTTAAAGGGACATACAGGTGTTCATAATGCAAAAGATTTTAGGAGGCAAAACAAAATAAAGAAGCCACTCCTGTTTAAATTTCAGGCAATGTCTCAAAAGTCAAGTACATCTGTCTCCATTTCACTCACTAGCATTTACCTTTTGCTTCAGCAATCTCTAAAGATGAGGTTTGCAATGTGACTTCTGTTTCTGATTCTTCTGGGATGACCTCAAGCAGGTCATCAGTAAGGAATGTTGCCGCACCACAATGAAGCAAGAGTCGGCCCTGAATTAGTCAAACAGAGCCACCCTCCTGATAACCTCTGCCCCAGTTCCAGAATGTCTTTCACCTTTTCCCTCCTTGTTTTGACTCTTTAAAACAATCTAGATTGTATGTTGGTAGTAGTGGGGAGGGTGGTGAATGGAGAGTTGACAGGGAGGATTTGTTCCTGGGCAAAGTCCACCTTTTCTCGAAGTCACAGGTTGGGCAGAATGGGATCAGCAGACAAGCTCTCTGGATGAGGAGAGGGGAAGAGACTTCCCAGGACAAAGGGCAGGAGAGCAGAGGTGAATAAGTTGGTCTTGTCTGGCAGTTAAACGCCTCTTCCCCTGCCTGTCTATGAAACGTTGGGATTATTGTTGTGCTAATTATTAAGGGAAGAAAAAATAATGTTTCCGTAGTATTCAGTTATAATTATTTAAACATATACAGAGAAAGTTTTATAATATATATTTAAGATTTATTTTATTTATATATTTGTATATGTGTGCAGATGCCTGTGGGAGCCAGAACAGAGCTCTAGAGGAAGGCATCAGAACCCCTAGAGCTGGAGTTATGGGTGCTTGTGAGCCACCTAATGAAGCTTTGGGGAAAAGCATCCCAGTCTTCTGCAAGAGCAGCAGGCACTTTTAATTCAGGGGGCGTCTCTCCAGCCGAAAAGTTTTATAATATATAATCTTTAGATATATATGTGTGTGTTTATATATGTAAATCTATATATGTAGATGGTTCCTGAGACATGCTTAAAGAGCTTTTTATTTCCTTGATAGTAAGAAGATACAGTTAAAAGATACATAAATACATCTTGGTTCAGGCAGATCTTAAAAGCAAAGAGTCTCTCCAGAGAGATGGAATTTGCCCCACACAGTAGATGTTCTTCCAACAGGTTCATTATATCAAGATGCTTCAAGCCCAGCATCTCTGAGATAAACTGTGAGACAGACACTCACATGTTAACCTTTGTCTCCCTTTGTGGATGTTGGAACAGGACAGAGTCTGTCATCAGTGCCTGGCCCTCTATCATAAGGTTGGGTTTGGGAGAGGGAAGCTGGCAGAGGCAGATTTGGGAGACCAGAAGGGCCAAATTCTCTTCTTCTTAAGATAGCATTGAGAAGTCTTGGAAACTGTACCAAGGATCAGTTGAAATACTTTAGGCTGAAAGTGATGGCCTAGGGTGACCTAACAGAGTTGCCCGGCAGGTTCCGAGCAGATCTGAGGATTCCAGCTTTGTCACTTTACTAGATGTATGAGCTACACAGGATATTCAAGACCCTGTGTCTTAGTCTTCTAATATTCAAAATGATGGAAATAATCTTGTGGGCTATGATCCTTTGCTAGAAAGGGGCTGGAGTATAGCTCAACAATACTGCACAGGCTTCACATGTTCTAGGCCTTGAGCTCAATAAATAATACTAAGTAATAATGACAACTCCACTGGTCACTGATGAATACAGAGGACATCCAGTCCACTCAGTTTGTCTCATACAATTCTCAAGTACATTCTCATCAACAGGATTCGTCCTACCTGCAGAAGTCTGTCATTGTTGTGGCATCTATAAGAAAGTGGCACACCCCCTCTCTGGTTCCCCAACTTTCTCTCTAGCAGACTCCCCAGGTCTCTGGATTCCCGTAGAATGGCAGGTGCCATTCACACTGCCCCAAGGACTTTACAGATCTCACATTTGTTGGGAGCCAACTTTTAGCAGAAAGTGGCTAGATCATCTTTGCAGCCATCTGGAACCATATACCTTGATAGATTTGTTTTCAACAGCCTACAACTGCTGAAGCACACTCTGACAAACACCTTGTTTATCCCACATAGCTTGTTTTGCTGTTTAGTGACCCCAGCTGCATGGTGCACATGGTAAAATGTCTTCACCTGTGTTCTCCTGCTTGTGCTTATAAATACCCAGGATTTTCTTGTAATAGAGGGAGAATAGGGAAAATAAAGGAGTAACCAGACTTGACTACACACCCTGTCTTGTCTCCATTCTTCGAATCTCTTGTCCCTCCATCCCCACTCTCTCTCTTGACCAGAGAACTTAGCCCCAAAGCATGGGGCAGTGTGGTCAGCAACACAGTAGCTGCCAAGCCAGGCAGAGTACGGGTCTCAACATTTTGGCACCCAATGTGGAGTTCCAGTAAGTGGTATACAGTGAAGGACACTGCAGGAATTGGAAGCGGCCATCCTCGCTCCTTGCGCTGGAGAACCAGTCGACTGATGAAGCTGGCTGAATTCAGAAGTGAAACAAAGGTGATTGCAGGGAGACCAGTAGGTCATAGTAACAAAAATGGGGCAAGAAATAAGTAAGCAGAAACAGATGAAAAAGGTTTTAAAGATGCAAGGAGTAAATTGCAGGCTGCTCTGAGTCAAGAGAGCCAAACAGATAAAGAGATAAATAGAAGGTTGCTCTAGGCAGAGAGCTGAGCAGAATGGTAATGTTAATTGATGTAACTTTCGAAATGGGTGTGATTCTGAGTTGTATAGTTATTTTTCCTCTGGATAAAAGGTCAATATAAAGGTTTTTCTGGTTACTGGCCAAAGGATGGACAGATTTGGGAAGAAAAGGTTTTTCTATGAGTTTTCTGATGAGGTCATTAAGGTAGTAGTTATGTCTTCCAGAATTATATGGATCAGACATGACAGAGGTAGGCCTCCAGAAGACTAGATTCCAGAGAAACAAAATAATTATCTTGATACTAAAACTTGTTTTGAGATTTGTATATTACAGAATACACAGCTTTGGTGAATGAATCTTATCACCTGCGTGTTCACTGATGCCCTGGACTTCCAGCTGGATGCAGTTAAGACAGATATCAGAGGCTTATCAATTTACCCTTCCCCTCATCCCTCTTCTAATATCTCAATGCCCATGTTCAGCTTGAAGAAGTTAATGAAGAGTTGGCACCCCAATTCCCTGGACTTGGGGACTGAGGTGGTTAATATTAGGCTGTCTTTCTAGGGAAAAGTAATGGTTTTATTGGACCGGGGAGGAAGAGCTAAAATTGATTACACAGCCATAATCTATTGGTAGAAATCTGTATAATTGTTACTAAGCTGATGCAAATTCAAGGATATCATTGGTATAATTTCTTCTATTGAAAATTTGTGGGTACAAGGCTTAGACCTTTTACTTCTCCAACAGGGGAAGTTGTGTGTTGCCTTAAAGAGTGTTGCTTTTATATCAACAGTTTAGATATTAAGTCTCTTGTCTCTCGGGTTCATGCTGTTCAACAAACTGATGGCTTTTGTAGGGCAACAGATAGATACTATTCAAATGAAACCCATACAGGTCCAATATTACAGGCTGAAAGTAGGGGACTCTGAAACCTTTGTCATCAAGACTGACAAGGATTAACCCCTAACTTATGTGCTAAGCCAGATAGTCAATGAGAACATATTGAGACCCTTGCCCCTAAAAGAAGGGAGGCCTCACCATCCTAAGACAGGAGCTCAACCAATGGCTGTTGAGTATCCAAGGATGGGAAAGGGAGGCTGGGGTCCTTTGTTCCAACCTAGGACAGGCACGGTTTCCGTAAGTTTTCCCAGCCTGCCCTTTTGAAAAAAAATTTTAAAAGGGGGACCTGTTGGGAGCCAACTTTTAGCAGAAAGTGGCTAGATCATCTTTGCAGCCATCTGGAACCATATACCCTGATAGACTTGTTTTTCAACAGCCTACAACAGCTGAAGCACACTCTGACAAACACCTTGTTTATCCCACATAGCTTGTTTTGCTGTCTAGTGACCCCAGCTGCATGGTGCACATGGTAAAATGTCTTCACCTGTGTTCTCCTGCTTGTGCTTATAAATACCCAGGATTTTCTTGTAATAGAGGGGGAGAATAGGGGAAATAAAGGAGTAACCAGACTTGACTACACACCCTGTCTTGTCTCCATTCTTCAAATCTCTTGTCCCTCCATTCTCTCTCTCTCTCTCTCTCTCTCTCTCTCTCTCTCTCTCTCTCTCTCTCTCCCTCCCTCCCTCCCTCCCTCCCTCCCAGAGAACTTAGCCCCAAAGCATGGGGCAGTGCGGTCAGCAACACAGTAGCTGCCAAGCCAGGCAGAGTACGGGTCTCAACACATATTTCCAGACCCTGGGATATCCACTGTCCATCTGCCCATGGCGCTAATAACGTTTCCAATAACTCTCTTATCCAAATGGACAGCTCACCTCAGTTTCTTTCTTGAACCCCAAACCAGAAACCTACCTGGAAACCTTTGCAGGCACACACAGAGATGTGCTTCTATGATGATTCTAAATCCAGTCAAATTGAAAATTGAGATTTAATGTTTTTTGTTTGTTTTGTTTTTTTCTTTTTAGGTTTTTTGAGACAGGATTTCTCTGTGTAGCCCTGGCTGTCCTGGAACTTGTTTTGTTTTTTCAAAACAGGTCTTTCTGTGTAGCTTTGGCTCTCCTAAAACTCACTCTGTAGACCAGGCTGGATTCAAACTCAGAGATCTGTCTGCCTCCCAAGTGCTGCGATTAAAGGCTTGTGCAGTCATGACACCACCACCGAGTGCTTAAAGATTTCTTAAGATGACAGCAACTCTGCAAACCATTGTGTTTACAAAACACAATGCCTCAGTTAATGCCTCAGTTCCACAAAAGATAGAACGTCCCAGTATGAACATCACACCAAAGAAGAAACGATTGCTTATCATCCTTGGAGACCCTTAAGTGGTCCTGCATAGACTAGGGGAACAGGCTACAGGGGTCTCCAACCTCACTTCTTGGCCAGTAAGTGAACTTTAAAAATTCCAGTTTCATTTAAATAACATTAGTCTGGTTTTAAAACTGGCTGAGGACAGTTAGGCTAATCTATTCTGCTTCTCAACATCATCAGTTGGGGGTTATAGCCACCAAAGGAATCCATTATAGTTCTGAGCGCTGGGTTAGGAGAGGCGTCTGGAGGTGTTGGCAGGTGTTCTGTATGGGAAGTGACAGAGCTACAGTCATCCTTTGCTGTTTCTGACAGACTTCCTAGTAGGGTCAGAGGACAAGGCAGATGAGTCAGGCAGGGCTATTGGTCAAGGGTTGCAGATCCAGGAGTCAGTTAAACTGAAAGCCTTTACTCTAGTTTGAGAACATCTCTGTGGGTGTTTTCCTTCTGAAAAATAAACACTATTGAACACCCCTTTTCTCAGTGGCCTGAGGTTCTGTAGAGGTAAATATGATTCCTGCGCTTTCTCTATCACAACAACCAGTACAGCAGACTTCTGACACCAGATTTCTCCACATGCCAAGCAGAACTTCAGTGGCTGCCAGCTGGGGGTCTTCCAATCCAGTTTGGCTCTGACTCTGTTTCCTTCAAGATGTATGTCAAGCCTCATAGTTTGAAGACTTAATCCCCAAAGCTGCTGTCCACCCACCTCCCAGATGCCAGTTGTAAGTCCCACTGTGGGTCTGACCCACTGGCTACAACTTGGATCCTCACAACTCCTCTGCAGGTTCACTTCATTTGCTCAGAACTCAGAGAAACATTTACATTATTGTTTTATTATAATTAATATGTAAGAAATGCAGAGAAACTGGCATCGGGCAAGAAAATGGAGTTTTTCGTGTTTTCTGAGATTGCCGTTTCTAAGAACCTCCACGTTCAGCTACATGAAAACTTCCTGAACCCCGTCCTTTTGGATTTTTGATGAAGCCTCTGTTTCACAGACAGGATTGCTAATGGGCTAGTGGGAAACCCAGCTCTCAAGACTCAACTGCTTGGCATTCTTCCTGATTATATGTATGTCTATAGCATTCTCCTCTCTGGGGGATGGTGAAGATCCCTCAAGTTTTCACTTGCGAAGGGAAACTGGAGATGAGAGAGTGGGCATTGCCAAGACAGAGAGGCAGGGAAAGATTGCAATATGCTCTTAGTTTCTGTGAGTCACCTGGAGGAAGTGAAATTCTAGTCTGTATGGTCTGCCTTGGAGAGAATGTCATGAACCAGGAACCATGAACAAAGGCCAGTTTCGAAACATGAGCATCACAGAGGGGCTTCCACACCAGCTGATATTGTTGGTGCTTGTCCTCTCCTGCTTAAAATTCTTATGTCCATGTCCAGAACTATCGTTTATTATTTTTTCAAGCACCCTCTAATCACACCAAGACTTTTTTTTATTCAGAAGGTCAGACGTTTTCATAAAAGTGTTAGAGATCTGAGAAGGTCTCTGTATTTGCCTGTGTGGGCCACAGGAAGATGTTTTGGTGAGTGTGTGCTCAGCCAAGTGACGATTACCCTTAGGATCTAGGAATCTAACCAGAGAAATCAGATGGCTGAATTAGAATTCAGCTTTAATTTCCCGGGCTGCCTGTCTTGGCTACCACCATCTAGAGTATCAACGGTCATAGAGTTGCTATTGGGAGGGACGGGAGGAAGACTCCCTGTACCTAGGAATGGTCAGAGAGAAACTTCAAGTTTCAAATCTATGCAGCTGCCCACCCCTTTTGTCCTGATTATTATCAAGAAACTAGTCACAGGATGATCTTTCAGGGATTATTGTGCAAGCAATGAGTGAGAAAGCTTCGTGAATCAAGTTTTAAGATCATCCCAGCAGGGCGGTGGTGGAGCACGCCTTTAATCCCAGCACTTGGGAGGCAGAGGCAGGAGGATTTCTGAGTTCAAGGCCAGCCTGGTCTACAGAGTGAGTTCCAGGACAACCAGGGCTACACAGAGAAACCCTGTCTCAAAAAACAAAAACAAAAACAAAAAGATCATCCCATTACTCAATACTTCAGATGCCTGTGGATAGAAGTATCTGCTTGTTCATTCATTCGGGACAGGGTTTCACACATCCCCTGGACAGCCTCAAACTGCCTCAAACTTTCTAAGCTGCAAAGCATAGCCTTGAACTTCTTCTGGTCCTTATCATCTCATTTCCCATGTGCTGGGATGGCAGACATAGGCCATGCTCAGTTTTATGTGGTGTTAAGGACTGAACCCAGGGTGTGGTGTGTGCTGAGCAAGTTCTCTACCAACCGAGCTCCATCTTGACCCTTGGAGGAAATATTTGGTGAATGGAAGGGACATTGAATATCTGTACTATCCATAACTGAGGAGAGAGTAGAGGAAGAAGGTGTGAAGTCAACAAAGGAGGAGAGAGCCTCTCTGACTGGCAGGGACTTACTTGTTACTTCACACCGTGTGGCAGCAGATCATGGGTCAACCAAGTGGTGCCACAGTCCTTCAGATCAGCCAAGTGCTTTATTCTCCATGTTCAGGTTCCCTTCCTTCAGCCTTGGGGATGCTTTGGGTCCAAAGCCATAGCCACAGTTTTACAGTATTGTTGACCTCGTGGCCTTTTCCTGACTTAGGCTGGGCTCACACCACTGCCAATCTGCTTAAGGAGTCTATCTTAATCTGATCTAGTTTCAAAATACAGTACATAAAGTTTCACCATAAGCTTTCCAAGGCTCCGAAGCTGGCCACAAGAATTTTCTAGAATTCTTGGAGTCTATTTCTCATTCTCCTGAGGTTCTTTTGTTCTGGTACTGTGAACCCAATCCCAGGAAGGAGGTAGCTCAAATGTTACTCGTGTAGCTTTTGACATTCTGTGTCACAGAATACTTCCTAAAAGCCAAAGCTCCATATCAGCCATAAAGATCTACTAGAAAACCATGAGGCATTTTACTTTTGTCTCAGTGTAAGGCTGGGTATGCCAGACTGTAGGTGTAATTGAGCCACATCATGGCCCAGTTTCCAAAAAGTACCAAATCTCCTTCCCACTGGATAAATAGTAGTTCATTTGCTATGGTGGAGCAGACCCAAAATTCCACCACTAGATTAGAAAGGAGGGTCAGGGACACCCAAGGTCTTATCCAGGCAGCTGACTTTGAATCTACTTTAATAGTAAACCTGTAAGTCTTTAATTCACTCTTACAACTGAAAGAGGAAGAAGGGGAGGAAGAGGGAGAGGAGGAGGAGGGAGGAGAGGAGGAAGAGGAAGACCATCAGGAACCAGGCATGTTCAGTTAGTAGGGAGCTTATTCAGTTTGCATGGGTCCCCTGATAGAGCAATCCTCCAGTCTCAGCAATCAGAAGGTAGAAGCAGACAAGAGGATCCAAAGTTCAAGGTCATAAATTCAAGGTCAGTTTGGGTACAGGGGACTTTATCTCAAAAGGAAAATTTAAAAACATAAAAAAAGAATCGATGCCTTGTTGATCATAAAATTTGGTTAATGTGTCCACTTCTGATTCCCAGGGGCTCCTGGCTAAACCTGCAAAATGACCGAGGGGCCTTCATTTCTTCTTTCTCGTGGACTGTCTGTCCGTATCCCCTCTTGGTTATAGTTCTTTGCCAAGAATGTTGAAGAGCCCTGAGATTTTGCCTTACTTATAATTTAAATTAGCTGGCCACAGCTTCAGGGTGGCAGCAGAAGACATGAGACTCCTGGTCATGGACAAAGATCTTAATCATGCATCACGACTACAACTGGCTTATATTGGCATTTGTACTTATTTCCTAAGCTTTAACTCCCACAGTGTACCAAAAGGAACACCAGATATCATCAGACAGGCACACCATGGTCAGTGTTACAAGAGCTTAAAAACCCTGACTGAAACCTTTCATCACAGACAGCAAGCGAACATGTCCACTTACTCTACTGAGAGGCATCAGTTCTGTCCTTTGGAGTTCTTCGTCAAACAAATATCCTTAAAGCAGCGGTTAATAACAATGGCAGTCATAAAAGACTGGTTCACACAGTCACACAGATTAATTTAGAAGACATTACAAGTTTAAAAGTTCAAACATAAAAGACTTACATAATTTATGATTATATGTATATGAAATCTAGAAAATGATAAATTATAGTGACAAAAAAATAGATTGGATTTTTCCAGGTCCGAGGGAATGGTATTGACTTCTCATGATTGCAAGAAAACTTTGGGGAGGTGACCATTTTTCATGTTTTAATTAACTGGTGGAGTTTATTGGGACAAATTTATACAGAGAAGGCACACAGGGCCATTTTAATTTAAGTATATGTGTAAGTGGTATTAATTATACTAAGACTGTTGTATAACCAACAACATTTAGTATTTATAAAAGCCTTTCATCATATCAAACAGAAATCATGTATGCATTAAGCAATAACTCCTTGTTCTCATAGGTGATTGCACTGCTTATCAATTCTAGCTAAATGCAGATGATTTTTTAAAATTCACTTCCTCTGTGCAGTACCTGTAATAAAGAGTCTCCCTCAGGCCAAGGTGTTTTTAAAACTTTTGCATAACCCCCTTAGGAGTCTCCCCTGTCTCTGTACCAACTTGTCTTGGTCATTAACAGGCACATTCCTTTCCCAGAATGTCCACAGACTACCCACAAATGTTTCCCCAGGTTGTTTGAAATTTTATTCCATGACATACACTGTTACAGCAACACAGTCTTTTCCTCTCTCCAGCTAGTCATGTCTCACTAAGTCTTTTAACCCAGCTCAACCTACCAGCATCTATCTTTGAATATGTACAGAACACAGACACAGACAGATAGACATGCACACACACACATACACATGCCATGACCACAGCTTTCTCCCTTCAACAGTGTGACACAGTCTATGCTCTGTCTTATTCTCCTATTTTGTCCCCTTCCCTCCTTAGCCAGATGTGATGCCTATGTTTGTAAATGACATAGATTTCCAGGCCAAAGAAAAACGTGTCTTCATTTCAAAAGAGGAAATAACCTTCATGAGGCTGAGGCCAGTTTGGACTTTATAGCAAGATTCTATTGGAAGTTGGAGGGAGAAGAGGAGGGAAGAAGGGAAGGTAGAGGGAAGGAGGAGGGAGAAAAGAAGAGGTAGAACAAGGGGGGAGATGGGGAAGAGAAATTCACTTTGTATGCCATTCTTTCTGATTTTCCTTTAATGGTGCACTTCCAAGATCCAACCATCTTCCATCCTGTCTTCTGCTTGCTGCATATCTACAACTCAAAATCTGACTTGTGTTGTAAGTTCAGGGTAGGAAGTAAAACTGTATCTGTCCTTTTTGATCCCCCTCATGCTTCCTTTCCCAAAGGCACAAAACCAATGCTTCCTCCTTGATTCTCTATTAGACTAAGGAGATGTTGTGGTCCAAAGCAAAGTCCTTTCTTTCACAGAGATTCTGTAAAAAAACAAAAAACAAAAAACAAACAAACAAACAAACAAACAAAAAACCCACTGTGCAGGGTACGGTCAAGGGGGTGGCTATTTAGAACTCACTTCTCATTCTGAGGCCTGAGGTGACAAGATTTGAAAGCAGAAGGTTAAGGAAAGAAAAGAGTATTCTCAATCAAGAGAGCATGAAGACTAGACCCGCAGCAGGTCAGAGAGCTCCACGGAAGTAGAGAGAGATGGCTTAGCAGTTAAGAACATTGTGTGCTCTTCCAGAGGATCAGGGTTCTATTTACAGCACTCATATGATAACCAACAACCATCTCTAACTCCAGTTCAGGAAAATTGATGCCCTGATCTGGTCTCTGTGGGCATCAGGCACATACCTGTTGTACAGATACACATGGAAGCAAAATACCCATACATATGTGTTGTGGTTTGAATAGGTATGGCCTCTATATACTCATGTGTTTGGATACTTGGCTCATAGGGAGTGGCACTATTTGGAGGTGTGGCCTTGATAGAGGAAGTGTGTCACTGTGACGGTGGGCTTTGAGGTCTCCTATGCTCAAGCTCTACCCAGTGTGGTATACAGTCTCCTGTCCTCAGACATAGAACCCTCAGCTCCTTCTTCAGCACCATGTCTGCCTGCATTCCACCATGACAACAATGGATTAAATCTCTGAAACTGTAAGCCAACCCCAGTTAAATGTTTTTCTTTATAAGAGTTACTTTAGTCATTTTTTTCTCTTCACAGCAATGAAACCCTAAGACAGTATGAAATAAAACGTTTTTTAAACTAAATAATAATAATAATAATAATAATAATAATAATAATAATAATAATATCATCTCTATGAGGTGTTACACTGAAATAATGTCCTCAGTGCCCTTCTGGAAAAGTCATAGAATTTCGGAACAAAATCATCATGTGTAATAAACTGTGGTTTTCACCACACTGTCAGGTATATGTGCCTTTAAAAGGAAGAGACAATTCCTAGAATTCTAGCACATAGTAGCAGTGAGACCATCTGAGGTCCACAGAAGAATGGGGGGCCAAGGAAGACACAATTAATATTGAAAAACAACTCCTGACAGATCACACATGACAGTCTTTCCAAATCCTTAAAGAGAACTATGACTTCTAAGGAGGAGCTGGTATTTGAACCACACATGGACTGCAGCCAGACACCTTACTCCACCCCAAACAGGATGGAAGAGGCAATTGCCATATGTGCATCAAAGATCAAGGCCACATTTTTCAGAGTGAGCACATAAAGAGCATCCTACCAAATCTCTATTAATTAGAGCTCAGTAAGTTGGGGTAACATCCCCACAACTGATTAACAAAAGGACACAACTCCAATATGGAAACAATACTTGCAGGCCAGTAAATAATAATAATAATAAATGATAATAATGTGAAAAGGATAGATTGCCTCCAAGTAGAATACACCAAGAGGGGTCTTTGTATAAAGGGGTTGGTTGTATGTGTGTGATTTAAGGAAAATGAAAGGTATAATTCAGTTATCTGGGGCTATCTGTAGATCAAATTACAACTTCTAGCCCTAAAACTACAATTAGAGAGGAGGTTGCAGGGGCTGTGAGCAAGTCAGGTCAGCAGAGCAATAGACTTTATTCTAAAGACAACCTGTCACAGTCAGTCGCACAGGGAGTAACTCAGGACAACAAATACTTTGAACTTTCCTTCCCTCTCTAATCTCCCAAACTTTCCCCTGGTTGAACCCTAATTGGAGCCAAAGGACATGGATGCCAGGTGTTAAAGCACACAGAGATCACACTGGCAGGGCGAGAGTCCGGTGGAGAAAGGAGTGCCTATGAACTACAATAATGTACGCCACACCAGGGAAAATAACACGAATGTATGAATCATAGAGGAGTGGATGCCGACAGGCCTAATGGCCACCAGGACTGACTCCCTCTCCTCAGTTCATTGAAGCTGAAATTCTAAATTGAGTCCAGGATTTAAGGTCTGCCAGGGTAAACGAGGCTTGAGTCTACCTCATGGTTATCTGGAGACCCGGGTCGAGTCTTGTTCTCGTTGTTACCAAACTTTAGGTCCCAGTGTGTACCCCAAGAAGCCAAGTTTGATCACCTGTCCATGTGCAACCCATTAAAGCAGGCAAGTTAATAGCAAAAAGCAGAAAAAGAATTATTCAGTGTGGTCATATTGGGAAGAAGGACAAAGAGATGCAAGGACCCTCTTCCCCACAAGTCCTGAACTAAGATTAATATTAATAGAGGATTGGACTATGCACATGTAAGCAGTCCAGATAAATGTGTGATCCCGTCCACCATTGACCCATCAATGTCTGGGCTTCAGTCTCATCCCAGAAGGTAGTCTAAGAAGTTGTAAAGCTCTTTCCTGGGAAACAAGTTGCCCCACTCTGACAGACATCTTTTTCTTCTCTCAGCATGAGGTCCTAGGGAAATTATTTTTTTTAAGATTTATGTATTTATTATATGTAAGCACACTTCAGATCTTATTACAGATGGTTGTGAGCCACCATGTGGTTGCTGGGGATTTGAACTCAGGACCTCTGGAAGAGCAGTCAGTGCTCTTAACCGCTGAGCCATCCCAGAATTCAGTGTTTAAATAGTCTGACATCTTCATTTCAGGACAGGCTGGTCACACCATCATCTGTAAAATAAGACAATAGTAATACTGCATTGTTTGCTGCTCTAATTGGTTGCTGGACTTGAAAAGGTGGAGCTTAAAAATGATGCAGATTAAAGTCTCATGCAACAGCCGACTTTATTCAGAGCATCAGACAATTTATACCCTGAGGGAAAACCACACAAGTGTACAATCACAAGGACAAGCTGCACATGGTAAAAAAACAAAACAACAACACTGTGTTCTGCATATAAGCAAACAACAAATCACTTCAGCCAACTGAAGGGAATAGTGAATAATCAGAGGTCGGCTCATTCCTATATGCTGGGGGTGGGGGTGGGGGGAGGGGGCGGGGAGGCATGAAAGCAGAGCCCAAGATCAATTCTGTGTTTTTGAAGTTTTTGCACAAACACTCAGACTTCTCCTCTCACGACTCCATTCTTAGACTGTGTTCTGACACAAGGATTGAATGAAAAAGTGTACAGAAAGCCCAGTGGCCATGCTCAGCACAGAGTAAATAAGACATATTGTCTACCTTTTTTATCCAAACTGGGAAAGAATAAAGATTTATAATGCTGGACTGGAGAAATGGCTCAAGGGTTAAGAGCAATGGCTGCTTTTCCAGAGGCCCTGGCCTCAATTCCCAGCACACACATGGCATCTCACATCATGTGTAACTCCAGTTCCGGGGTATCCAACACCCTCGTACAGACATATATGCATCAGAAGACCAATGTACATAAAATAAAGATAAAGTATTCTTTTAAAATCTCTATAATGCATAGTGCTGGCAAGATTATTGAGCAAAAGATACAATTTTTTTTTTTCCTTTTTGCTGGGAATTGAACCCAGAGGCTCCTAAATGCTATATATGTGCTCTACCAGTGGTGTCCCTCTGTCTCTCAAGTACATTTTATTTTATTACTTTATGTACATTGATGTTCTGCCTGCATGTCTATGTCAGGGTGTCAGATCCCCTGGAACTGGAGTTACAGACAGTTGTGAGCTGTCGTGTGGGTGCTGGGAATTGAACCTGGGACCTTTAGAACAGTCATTGTTCTTAACATCTGAGTCATCTCTCCAGCCCTCAAGTATATTTTAATGAGTGTATAATCAGTATACAATTTGAGATGGGGGAATAATTTTACTAAATTTAATTATAACTTAAAATAGGGGTAAACAGGGGCTGGAGAGATGGCTCAGTGGTTAAGAGCACTGACTGCTCTTCCCAGAGGTCCTTGAACTCAGCAACCACATGGTGGCTCACTACCATCTGTAATGGTATCCGATGACCCTTTCTGGTGTGTCTGAAGACATTGACAGTGTGTTTATATACATAAAATAAATAAACCCTTTTTAAAAATAAGGGTAAGCAATTTTTGGATTAAAAGATAAAAGATTCTTTTGTCTATAACTCTTTGCTATTCTAAGGTGAAAAGCCATTGGCTTCTGGTAATTAGCTCCTTAGGTTCAGCAGTTGGGGTCAAGACTTAATTACTTTGGTTCTTTTCCTTTTGACTCAGACCTCTCACTAGCCAGGTGAGGGGCTTGGAGTTTCTTAACTCTTTGTGAGCCAGAGAGAAGAGAAGAGAGGAGAGGAGAGGAGAGGAGAGGAGAGGAGAGGAGAGGAGAGGAGAGGAGAGGAGAGGAGAGGAGAGGAGGAGGAGAAAAGGGAGGAGAAGGGGGAGAGGAGAGGGGGAGGGGAGGGGAGGGGAAGGGAGAGAGGAAAGGAGGGGAGGGGAAGACGAAGGGGGAGGAGGAGGATAGGGGGAGGGGAGGGAGAGGAGAGGGGGAGAGGGGAGGGGAAGAGAGGGGAGGAGAGGAGAGAAGAGTGGAGGGGCAGAAGGAGGGGGAGGGGAGGAGGCGAGGAGAGGGGGAGGGGGAGGAGAGAAGAAAGGAGAGGCAAACATACTGGATGAAGCTGAAGAAAGGGGCACCATTGTTTTATTGTTATTCTTGCTTCTTATACTCTCTCAGGTAATTGTTCACATGGTTTTCCAAGTATCTTTACATTCCATAAGCTCACAGCAACTTCAAGACAATAGTTCATGTCATAAAATGACAAAAAGTTACAGCAGGAATATTTACATGTCTTTCCATTAAGACTAGTATCTGAACATTCATTATCTGTCTTCTAGATCCATAAGTTCATTATAAGTTTAAAGCAATAATTTGTATGTCACAATTCAGCATAGTTTTGTCAATAGATAAATTATCTGCCTAGTGTCTCTTTAGTTTTAAAGCCTTATATAGATAAACCAGTAAATATTTTATTTTCTGTCCTTTCACCTACAATAAATTGTCCATTCCCAGTTTATAACATTTAGTTACCAGATAATGGTCTCACAGCTAACCTAGAAGGAATGTTTTCCCTGATAGTAAATTTTTTCCAAGTCTGCTTTCTTATCCCAGTGCAATTAGCCAGTGACACATGATGGTTTACAGAGCCCCATTTACAGCTTTTAGTGGGCTCGACATTACTTGTATAAATTTAGGAATTTTATAAAATCATTGTTAGAAATAATGAAATCATCAACTTGTCTACACAGCATTACTACATGAAAGTACATCTTCATGTTAATCTGCAGAAAATCTTCCCAATAGGGTGGGCTAGTGCCCAGGAATCATTAGTATATGTAATAGTGACAGGAAAAGGCATATAAGCAGCAAGAAGCAATCCTGGGATGAAGTCTCTTTCTTGGGACTTTGCCTCAGAGCTCACCCACATGCAAAATGGTGGGCCATCTCCAGAAATGTCATTTGCATGTCTGCAGCCTTTTCTAGATGGTTTCTGACAATGGCCTTTTACAGGGCTGTAGATGTACTGTTGACTAAGGCAGTAATCTCCTTGGAAAAGCTGATAGGGGTAGGGGGAAAGGCTAGAGTGAGAGTCCTTTCTTCCTTTTAGAATAACAAGACAAAGCATTTAGACTTTGAATCAATAAAAATAAAAACCATAAAAACTATGGTAGGGCTATTGCTCTACATCGATCCTAGCCCTTCCAGGCCTTCCTTCTGGAAGGTTCTCTTCTCCTTTTGAAAAGAAACATGGTGATTTGGGGGTGAAGCCCAAGCTGACTGAAATTTAACCCTTTCTTGCTTTGCTTTTTGTGAATGTGTTTACCCTTTGTATTTTAGGTAGAAGGGTTGACATCTAAACCAAAAAACAGAAGTTTGTATTTTATCTTAAATTCAAGTCTCAGCTAGCTCTCTTCAAATCTGCAAAATTCCATACTTGAATGGCCTTGAAATCAGAAATCCTCCTGCCTCTGCCTCCCAAGTGCTGGGACTAAAGGCGTGCACCACCAGTGCCCGGCTTGGTGATTGACCTTTTTAAAACATTAAGGCAGAGTGTCAGTGAAGAACTCTCGATTGCACAAGAGAAAATCTGACCTTATGATTCCCCCAAACAAGCTCACCGAAGAGTCCAAAGTTCTAAAGATCCAGGAGGACTAGGAGGATGTCGCTCTATGATCAGGGCTGTGGCCATATTTGAGTGTGGCGCTCTTGGCTCACCTTTGCCCTAGTCCTCAGGCAGATGGTTTTCTTCTAGTCATGTGACACCTGCAGTCATGTGCCTTTACCAGGGTTTGCTTTCTCAGCTTCCTGAACCTTGTAAGTCTCATTAGGTTTCATAGTCTTACAAGATGGCTCAGGTAATGTTTCAATGTGGAGGAAGTAGCTACAAGATTTATCCTCCATCACTCACCACGCAGAGATGCAGCCACAGGTGATGTTTAGTGAGCATCAGTGGTGTGCCAAGCATCCTCCAGGCCCTGGGAAAACAGCATCGAATGAAATAAGCAAAATCCTCCCTCTCGTGGACCCAAAGTACAGACACAGAACTGCCAAGTAGGGTAAAGAACCACGGGCAGTGATAACAGCTTATTATAATGTCTATGAAAGATTGTCGGCAACCTCTCAGGATCAGCAACCCTGGTTCAGTGTCTGGAATAGTACACGAGCATGCACTCACATACACATACAGACTCACACATACCCCCCCTACACACATACCACATACACACACAGAGAGATACAGACACACGTGAACACACTCACACACACGACACACACTCTGAGACACACATATACTCACACCCTTACACATACTACACATGCAGACACACATGAACACCCTAACACACACAACACACAAACACCACACACACAGACACACATGAACACACATTCTCCCTCTCAGACATACACACCATATACACTCACACCCTCACATACACCACACACAGACACACATGAACACACATACACACACCACACAATTCTCCCTCTCAGATATACACACCATACACACTCATACCCTCAGACATACCACACACATGCTTACATAACACACACACACACACACACACACACACACACACACTACAAATGATTATGAGATGAGCAGGGAAGAAACAGAAAAGGAATTATGGAGCCAAGAAAGTGAAGCCAGCGGATGGGCACTAAGTATGGCCTTGAGGACCTAAGGGGAAAGAACATTCCAGACCCAAGGACATGGAGGAGAGTGAGTGTGAGAAGTGAGAACTGAGCCTGTGGGCCTAAGCAGCCATGGAAGAGACTGAAGCTGGAAGAGAAAACAAATGAGGTCTCCAAAGGCACGACCTCAACTTTAAGCTGGAGCCACATTTCTGTCACAATATTACTGTCCACATCTTCCTTCATGGAACTTATCTCTGAGGAAGGCTGGAGGAGATGACAGGGGTTTTCCTAAGTGCCTGATTCTGAGGGATGAAGTGTCTTAGGGGTAGACAGGTTGGCTAAGAGGACTGTGGAGAAGAGTTGCCAAAAGGCTTCTCTCCAGATTCTGGAGAGGCATAGACTCCCTGAATGGTGGTCAAGGTAATAGGATGAGAAATGAGAGCTAGATAGGACAGAGAAGATGGAGATAGAATTAATGAAGAGATGTTGGGCAGAGCTGCAGAGCCAGAGCAGAGTAACGTAGAGATGTGAGCAGGCTGAGGTGACTGTGTGTGATGGTGCTGAGGTGGCTGTGTGTGATGGTGCTGAGGTGGCTGTGTGTGTTGGTGCTGAGGTGGCTGTGTGTGATGGTGCTGAGGTGGCTGTGTGTGTTGGTGCTGAGGTGGCTGTGTGTGATGGTGCTGAGGTGGCTGTGTGTGATGGTGCTGAGGTGGCTGTGTGTGATGGTGCTGAGGTGGCTGTGTGTGATGGTGCTGAGGTGGCTGTGTGTGATGGTGCTGAGGTGGCTGTGTGTGTTGGTGCTGAGGTGGCTGTGTGTGATGGTGCTGAGGTGGCTGTGTGTGATGGTGCTGAGGTGACTGTGTGTGATGGTGCTGAGGTGGCTGTGTGTGATGGGGCTGAGGTGGCTGTGTGTGATGGGGCTGAGGTGGTAGCTGCGTGTGACGGTGAGTGTTGGGGAGAGAAATCGGCACAGGATTTTTGTTGCAGTTTCCATTACCTGGCAAAGTTTTATTCGTCCTCCGATACCCAGATTAATTGTAACCTTCTCAAACCCTACTTCAACCTAATTCCTCTTCCAGACTCCCCTACATTTGTTTGTTCGTTTATTCGTTTAACATCCCGATCCCAGCCTCTTCTTTCCTCTCCTCCAAGTCCCACCCTCCTACCTGCTTCTCCCATTCCCCTTCTCCTCAGAGAAGGGGAGCCCTTCTCCCAGTACCAACCCACACTGGCACATTAAATCACACCCTCCTCCACTGAGGCCAGCCAGAAAGGCAGTCCAGCTAGGAAAAGGGATTCAAAGGCAGGCGACAGAGTCCAAGTCAGAGACAGTCCCTGCTCCAATTGTTGGGGGACCCACATGAAGACCAAGCTGTTAATTTGCTATATATGTGTAGCAGACCTCGTCCAGCCCCTGCTTGCTCTTTGGTTAGTGGTTCAGTCTCCATGAACGGGAAGAGGGCCATTTTTTGATTGTTACCGCGAAATACTTACTAACTGGCTAGTGCATACGAGAGACTCCAAAAACAAGAACCATCAGGCCTCACATGTCAGTGGTGCCAGGGTTGAGAAATTCTGCCAAGCTTACTTAAAATGAAGAAGACATGCAGGTGTTCGGCTGCCCTGACTTAAGATTTTTGGTTTTTTCCTCGCTGTTCTGCAATGTGCCAGAAGAGGGCGCTGGAAGACTTCTTTTAAAACCTTAAGGAACCCACTGAAGGTTTGGTTTCTTGTGTTACACCAAAATATCCACAAGATGGTGCCAAAGGATTCTTTTTGAACACATAAGGGCGCCATTGCGGCTCAGGTTTTTGTTATTGTTGTTGTTTTGTTGTTTTGGCTTGGTTTTAAGGATACTAAAAATATTACAGTTACTACATTTAGCATGAACGGTTCATAAGGTCAACTGTAAACATTTCTGTTGAAACATAGATCAAATCACTTTTTTCATTTTCTACAACTAATCTCAAGAAGGCATTAGAAGGAACAGTTTTCTGCTTCTATTAACTCAGTAAAGATTGACAGAAAGGCACGGGGTCTCCAATGGGGTCCCCAATGGAAGAGTTAGAGAAAGGACTGAGGAGCTGAAAGGGGTTTGCAACCCCATAGGAAGAACAATAGTATCAACCAACCAGACCCTCCCAGAGCTCCCAGGGACTAAACCATCAACCAAGGGGTAAACAGAGGGACCCATGGCTCCCGATGCATATGTAGCAGAGGAAGGCCTTGTTGGGCATCAATAGGAGGAGATACCCCAGTGTAGGGGAATTCAAGGGCAGGGAGGCAGGAGTGGGTAGGTGGGTGGGGTAATACCCTCATAGAAGTATGGAAGGGGAGGATGAAACAGGAGGTCTTGGGGGGAGGTGTTAGCATTCTGTCTAAACTCCACCCCCACAGTTACCTAGCAACAGCCAGGTAGGCCTGGCCCACTATAAAAGGGGCTGCTTGTCCCCTCCTCTCTCTCTTGCTCTCTTGCTCTCTTGCACTGTTGCTCTTTTTATCCCTCTGTCCCCTTGCCCCTTCCTCCTCCCTTCCCCTTCTCCCCACTTGTTCATGGCCACCTCTGCTTCTCTACTCTCTCTGCCTCTCTGCCTCTACTACCCTCTTAACTCCCTTCCCCACACCCTGAATAAACTCTATTCTATACTATTATGTGTGTCTGGTCCCTCAGAGGGAAGAAATGCCTCAGCATGGGCCCACTGAGACATCTCCTTCCACCATACCCCACCACACACCCATAGAACATATCTCCATCTCTTTATCTTTTTATAAACACATCATTGGTGCTGTGACTCGGGCGTAGAAATCTGCAGGTTGGCATCCCACCTCAGCTACCACAAGAGATCCACTCTCTCTAGAACTGATAAGCCCCCGTGCCCCACTGGTCAGAGTAACGTCCACATGGTCTCAGGGAAGATTTGTTGATCTTGGAGCTAACCCTGTGCTGCCCTGACCCTTGTTCTAGGACTCCTTCCCTTAGATGAGATTTTCCCCTTTCCTTTTGAGACAGTTTCTTTCTCACGGCTGAGAACCCCAGGCCGGGCCTGGACAAACTGCTCTCTCAGGAGCTCTGGCTCCACACTTTAGTCCCCAGCTCTCAACGTGTCTCATCCATAGGTCAGTCTTTCACACCCCAGTAGGGTAGAGAAAGGGGAATCTGAAAAGGGGATAAACATTTGAAATGTAAATAAAAAAAATCCAATTTACAAAAAAACAAACAAACAAAACAAATAAGATTGACAGAAAGGGCTGGTAAGATGGCTCAGCAGATCAAGCCAGTAGCCTTGCAAGCCCAACAACTTAAATTTGATCTAGCCACATGGTAGAAGGAGAGAATCAACTCACACAAGTTGTCCTCTGACAAATGTGCCCTGTACCACCAGGACAAATATGTAATTTTTTTTAAACAATTGAACAACAACAACAAAAAAAAAAAAAAAAAAAAAAATGACAGTACTTGGTAGAATACTATTGGCCCATCTTCTAGGGGGGAAATGGGGTTCTTGATATCTGTTTTAAAGAAACCTTGGGATAAGAGATGGACATTAAGAAATCTGTCTTTCGCCAGGCAGTGGTGGTGCACGCCTTTAATCCCAGCACTTGGGAGGCAGAGGCAGGTGGATTTTTGAGTTCGAGGCCAGCCTGGTCTACAGAGTAAGTTCCAGGACAGCCAGAGCTATACAGAGAAACCCTGTCTCAAAAACAAAACAAAACAAAACAAACAAAAAGAAAAAAGAAAGAAAGAAAGAAAGAAAGAAAGAAAAGAAAAGAAAAGAAAAGAAAAGAAAGAAATCTGTCTTTTCCTGGCCGTGGCTTCTTTTCCATTACACCTGAGCAGTGGAGAGGTCAAGTCAAAGGCAAGCAGCGAGACTTCCTTCAAGTCCTGGACTATATTTAAAGGAAAGCTCACACATTCTAAATTAAAAATAAGTGACTTAGATCAGCAGACCTTTGAGTCCTGTCCTTTCCTACTTTGAGGCTAACGCTATGAGGTGGCGGGAGGAGCCCCAGAAGCCTGCGTGCCTGCAGTGCACACTCAGACCTCCATCAGGGAACACTTGGACTGAGCGCCACTCAGAGCACCAAATGTACAAGGATAATGAAACCAGGTATGGTGCTTGTGACTTCATCCAGTCATTTGGGAAAAGAAACTTAGAATTAAGGCCTAGCCTGGGCAGTACAGGGAACCCTCCTCTTAGACACTACCACACTGCACACACGTGCACACACACAAAGCGGGGGTGGGGGGGACAACTACATCCATTCAAATAGTAAAAATTCTTCGGATTTTTTTTTTCAACCTGCACTAGGTCATGTTTGCTGGTTCGTATTTATCTATCCGTGTATTGATATCTATCTCTCTACGTGTCTTGGCTCACTACGTAGCCAAGGATGACCTTGAGCTTCTCATTCTCTGCTTCCACCTCGTGAGTTCCAGGATTACAGGTATAAGCCACCATGACCAGTTTCTGTCAACTGGGGACCAAACGCAGAGTTTCACGCATGGCGGGCAGGCAAGCACCCTCCCCACCGATCAACACCCCCAGCCTTCACATTCGTATTTACGGAGAGAATACATTTAAGGATGAATTTGAAGTCCCATAGAGCCCGTTTTTTTGCATCATCCACATTTGCTAAGAAATCTAGGGGGGACGGGAAGAGAAAAGAAAGCAAGCAGAGAGAAGAGGAAGCCGGTGGCATGTGTAATTCTCAAATAACTCTACGGGTCTGTGCCTTTTACCTTTATTTGACAGATAGGTAAATGGAGAATCTGAGAAGTTAAGATGTTTTCAAGGTCACTCAACTAGTAAATCGAAGAACAAGGAATCAACTGGATAGCTAAGAAATGCCAAGTATGAGGAATCTTAGTCACACCTGGGAACTAACCCAACTAACCATCCATAACCTTGACTATTTACACTGCATAGAGTTTGTCAGAGGACTATACCAAAAACAGGAATCACTCCCATGATTTTGACTGGCAGTGAGCACAGAAGGGACTTGGACCCAAGGAGCTTCTCACTGTCCTTGGGAAAGTGGTTCTGGGATGATGGGCAGTTTTCAGAGTAGTGTGGAAAATAAGAGTCCAGGCTTGGGTCCATGTCCCATGTAGTGAAAACGGCCAGGCTTCTTCTAAGATGGTAGCTTCCCTCTTCTGTTTATTGATATGCCATAAAAAGAAAAGTGCTTGTAAACAACTGGAGTGCATGAACAATCTAATTAAAATAATTAAGGTAATAGCTGGTGGAAAAAAAAAGAGCAGTAAAGCTAATTATTACAGCGTGGTTGCGTAGGAGGAGAATTGCTGACATTCTTTAGGGCCCAGCAGCTGGGAAAGCAAAGATGATTTAACAGGTCTCTTCTGAGGTTATGGCTCCCCTCCTCCACAACCGCCACTTAACCTTCTTCTCGTCTTGAGTTTCAATTTCCTTCTTGGCAACAATCATAAGGTGGTGACCCTCTGATGCCTCTCAGTCCAGATTAGTCCTTCTAGTCAAACACTCTGCTTTTTTCTTTTTTAAAGCCAGAGAACTCTATCTGTTTAGAATGGAAAGGGCGGCTGGAGAGATAGCTCAAGTGATTAAAGAACACTGGCTGCTCTTCTGGAGGACCCGGGTTCGATTCCCAGCACTTACCTGGTGGCTCACAACTGTCTGTATCTCCAGTTGCAGCGTATCTGACACCCTCTCCACGCCTTTGCAGGCATCAGACACGTACGTGGTACACAGACCTACAAGTAGGCAAAACATAAATATACTTTAAAAAATAAAAATAATTATTAAAAGAAAATTAAACTTAAAATGAGAGAGCCCCGGCATCAAAGCTGTAGACCAAAGGCAGCTGTAGAAAAGATGTTTAGGGGCACAGCCTCTTTGCAAAGTTCTCCACCCTGGTTCTAATCTGTACTGGTCCAGCCCTTGCTGGGTTGAGCAAGTTGAAAGAAAATGAAGGCTGAGACTACTCGGGCTGCAGTCTAGAGCCTTTTTGTTTCATTTTTGAGCCTTTTTGTTTCATTTCTGAGCTTCGCCTGGTTCCATTAATGTCCTAATGTGGGGGGGGGGGGGCTCCACATTCACACCTAGCCCCTGTACACACACACTCACACACACCAAATATGATTTACACAAGGAGCTGTGCAAATAGACATTCAAGGATCTTGTGCATCTTTCTTGTGATGACTTCTCAGAGAGGGAGGAGTTCTTGTTTGTGCATGCTGGGTGCATGCATACGTGGAGCAACTGTCAGGCAGCTCTCTCCTCCCTCCTCTCCTCCCCTCCCCATCCCTTCCCTCTCCTCCCCTCCCCACCCCTTCCCTATCCTCCCTCCTCTCCTCCCCTCCCTATCTTCCCTCCTCTCCTCCCCTCCCCATCCCCCTCTCCTCTCCTCTCTTCTCTGTTTTTTCAAGAGAGAATTTCACTGTGTAGCCCTCCCTGGCTATCCTGGAACTGGCTGTCTGGACCCTAGCTATTGGTAGACCAGGCTGGCCTCAAACTCAGGATCTGCCTGCCTCTGCCTCCTGAGTGCTGGGACTAAAGGAAAGTGTCACCATACCCAGCTACTGTCAGCTTTCTTATTGTTAGCTTGTGGGCACCTTTGTATCTACATTGATGTGTGCTCCTTAAACATGTTATAGCCACAAGAAGAGTGGGCAATACAATCTGTTCCCAATTCTTCCTTAATCTAGGGGACCAAGATATCTCCTGTAGAGTGATAATAATGATGACAATAAATAATTGTCAATAAACACCTATGGTAGAAATTCTATTAAAGTGGCCAAAGTCTAAAATATTGGACTATGAGGATTTTAATCAAAAGGACACTTTTCCTACAATGGGATTGCTTTGTCTAGTGGCCGCATGTATTTCTATGTGCTTTGTCATCTACTTATCTAGAGTTTAACTCTTTTTACATTGCTTCTGAGTGACAAGGGAAAGGCTCACCATTTTCTGCTTTCTTTTGGTCAGTTCTTGCAACTGACCAGATTACTTTGTTCTGATTTGCCAGGGCATCTCTGTCTTTACAAAGAGCCCTCCAGGCATGCAAGACTGGACAGCCTTTCTCACCCCACTAAGGACTTGGCTCCTCTTCAAGTCTCTTAATTTATTTGAGGGGAAATCCTAATGGCCCTTGATTTATCACTGTTAGCATACGGTTACCATTTTAGACACCCGTGCTTGCCCACGCCCCCAAGAAAGAAAAGATACTAAAATTCATTAAAATAAAATCTCATTTAACTGGTCGATTTCCCAGTGCCGCCCCTCACACACTGTCACCTTAAGGTATTCCAGGAATCTCTTTGGGTTGTCTGTCTGGAAGGCCTTTTTTCCATCACTGTCCTCTTTAGATTGTCTGGCTCACTTTTACACCCTCTTGCTATTGTTCCAAACACAGAGCCCCACCCCCACCCCCTTTCTTCTTTTCTAAGCCTTCTGGCTTTAGAAATCAGAAGCATCTGTTTTTCCTAGGGTACCTTTAGCTCATTCTCTGTGTGCGACACTTCTTCCTTTATTAGTTTGGGGCAGTCAATTCCTTTCCAGAATTGGACTCTTAAGAGTCCTGAGATTGCCTACTATCCACTTTGTCCCTAAATCAGCCCTTTGTAGTAGTATCTGGTCTTCTAATCCCATTTAGCGTCTTCATTCTGCTTTATAGTCCCTTCTCCCCTGATTCTTTTAAATGACTGAGCTGTGAGTGACTCAACCTTGTCTTTCCCTCCATTCCTTAGCACCTTGGCTGATTAAAACCTGGAGTTTCCTAGATTTCTTCTGATTAAGTACCAAGCTGTAAGAAAAAAGAAGAAGAAGAAGAAGAAGAAGAAGAAGAAGAAGAAGAAGAAGAAGAAGAAGAAGAAGAAGAAGAAGAAGAAGAAGAAAAACAAAGAAAACAAAACAAGCAAACAGAAAAAAAAAAAAAAAAACCCAAATCCTAAAATTTCATTTGGGGTTCAATTTTTTCCTGGATGCCAAAAATCATGTGTAGTAAACACAATGGGTTTTTTTTAAAAAAAATTCAAATTCTTCTTTTTATGAAACAACCCTTCTTCCCCTCCCACTTCCAACCCCATCATTATCTTTGGTTATGTAATATCTTCAATAATCTTGATACTTATCAAAATAACTTTCAAATGCCTTACAGTTACCTTGTTTTCTTAATATTTTTTATCTAATGCTAATACCTGCACTTCTTGCATAAGTTGGCATAAATATTTTCCCACCCAATCCAACGTTACACGTGTGTTTTCCAAGCTGAATGTGGAGAGGGGACAATTCTTTTGTTTCCACAATAACTATGCAGACATTCTGGTATTCATATCAACCATGGAGCCATCAACGCCATGAATAAAGCTATCTGCTTCAGAATGAGACTTCGGGAGATAAAGGGGTTAAACTATTAGCTCCAGCAACCCAACGACAGAATCCAAGAAAAGCCAGCATTTCTCAGTGACTTCTAGCGATTCCTCTGAGCCTGGGCGGGTTTCCTCTGATTGTCATTCATTCTGTATTCCTTCCTGCTCCTCAGTCACGGCTAATTGTCCTCCACCCACCCCCACCCCCCCAACCACCACCACCACCACACACACACACACACCACACACACACACACACACACACACACACTGCAGGCTTTTAATTTCCTCTGGTAAGAGCAGGAAAACTTCCTCAGCAATTTCTGACCCAGCAGGTTGGTTTCATTTCTACTCTCCCTTGGTTTGCCTGTCACCAAAATGGGAATCCTATTTTTTTCCTCTGCGGCTGCACCCAAACCCAGTCTTAGCAGTAAGGAATTATGGCTAGCCTGGGTTCTGTGATTATTTTAATGGACGTCCCAATTAGACCCACCAGTAAGGTTAGCCGCTCCAAGTGTTCACCACTGCTCACCTCAGCAATCCTCCCAAACCGTCTTTGGTTCGCTTTACGTTTTATTTATATATTTCTTCCAAATGAAAATTCTAATTTACTCTATGTAGCACATCCATCCAGAAGAACAATTTTCCAAGTGACATTTTGAGCAAGCCTCTTTTCAGGGGGAAAAAAAAGTGCGCTCCCCACCACCAACCGCCCCCTCACCCCGTCGTCCTAAAGCCCAGGGGTGACCTAAGACTCCCACTGCTGCGCATGGACTCAACAATTGCCTTTGCCTTGGATTACAAAGAGAAGCTTAATTTCTACAACCACGGCATTTAAAGCAAGCAAACAAACTCTTTCCATAGACGGAAGACCGGAAATGAGGGGTTTTATATTAAATTTAGAGCATTAGGCGATGACACGGTGTGGTGCAAACCCACAGATGAGATGTGGTTCACTTTTCCCCCGTGGGATTGATGTTTCTTTTCCCTTTTAGTGTAGGGTACAGGGCCTAGGGTGTCTTCTGATGAAGTGGACTGGCGGCTTTTGTTTTAAGACCCAGGCTCTGATTACACCTGACAGAACTGAAACCCGACTCTGGCACAGCTCAGCCAAGCCTTATCTCCCACCAACCACTCACTGTAGGAATGTCCCTGCCGGTGTCAACTTTGATTTCCCTTTGTACAATGCACGGCAACAACAATTTAAAAAAGAAAAAAAGAAACAAAACAAAACCAAAAAGTTATTTTTTTCCCTTCAAATTAGCTCCAAGATGACTTCTCCTTTCCATTTTTTGTTTTGTAAAAAATATGGGTCATAGCTGTAAGATTTCTTTTTGAGGTTAATCTTGATGTCCCTGTGGAGAGTCTCATCGCTCAAGAATAATCATATTTATTAAAAATCTGCCTAAGAAAATGGTTCACATAACCTGGGCTGTGGCTGTGATTTTGTGGTATTTGGACTCGTGTCTACAAAAATATTTGTACACCAGATGCTGAATTGTTCAGAGCATTCATCCCAAATAAGTTTTAAACATTCACACATCATCACTGCTTTTCTTCCCATTGGTGCCACATGAGTAATGCTTTAGTAACACCGAAAACAATGAGACGGCTGGGTAGGAATTGTAATGCACTGTCCGGTCTAAAAACTGCAAGTCGTGCTGAAAATATTTTCTGTCCCCGTATAACACATTCCATAAGTACAACTCACTTTGACAGCTCACCAACTAACTGCACAGGGTTTCTAAACATCCAAGACAAGGGCTGGGGAGAGGGCTTAGTTGTAGTGAAGCGCTTACTACATGACATGAGGACTCTAATCTAAATTTCGGAAGCTGTGGGAAATAGCACGGTGTGGCGGAGATACACTTGTTACCCACCCACCCCCCCACCCACCCACCCCCGTGTTAAGGGTGCAGAGACAGCCATGTTCCGAGGCTTTGCTCATCAGCAGCCCAACATGATGAGAAAGCTCTAGACCCATTGAGATCTTGTCTCAGTGAACACAGTGGCTGAGGAATGACACCCAGGGTTCACCTCAGGCGTCCACATGCGTGATTAGGCTGTACAGTCACGCATATAGGTACTTAAAATCAGCCTGCTGGTGACAGTGTCTGGACTGAGAGGGAGCCCGATTAGATTCCAAATCAGTAGCCCACTGCCCCAGCCACAAGTCCAAAATGGCTTCTCCCCAGGTTGAAGTTTTGTTGTTTTCTTTTGTGGTGGAGACTAGAACCCAGAGCCTTGGGCATGCTAAATGGGTACCACTCAGTCACACCATTTAGCTTTTGACTTTGGTTTCAACAGTCAGTTCTCAGCTATCTATCTGCTTTACAGGTTGGGGAGGCATACAACGATAAAAACAAGACAGACTAATAGAAAAAAAAATTCGCGATGGTGGTGCGATGGTTGGTGGTAGAGCTGTCACTGATGTCACAGACTGTGGCTGTACTCCACTGACCCATTTGCTGATCGTTGGTTGTCGTATGAGAGCAAAGGAGGACCATTTAATGATGATAACCTAGCCCTTGCCCATGGGTACACCTAGGCCTGTATCTTTCCAAGGATGGGTTCAGGCTTGTTTGGAACCTTGGTTTTTTGTTGTGTTTGTTTGTTTGTTTGTTTGTTTTTGGTTTTTGGTTTTTCGAGACAGGGTTTCTCTGTGTAGCCTTGGCTGTCCTGGAACTCACTCTGTAGACCAGGCTGACCTCGAACTCAGAAATCCACCTGCCTCTGCCTCCCAAGTGCTGGGATTGCCCGGCGGAACTTTGGTTTTTACAAGTGGATACCAAGCCCTTACATTCAACCCTGTGTTTAATCAGCAACACAGAGTTTCCACATGCTGCTGCCAACAAATCTCATCCCTAAGCTTGATAGGAGATACATTTAGAGAGGAATGTAGGGAGTCCTATGTTTTTTAACCATACATGTATTTTCTTACTTTCTTTTTTTATTTGTGTGTGCGTATGTTGTGACATGCTTTCAAAAGTCAGAGAACAACTTGTGGGAACTGCTTCTCTCCTTCTATGGTGTGAGTTCCAGAGAATCAAACTCAGGTTACCTGGCTTGCCAGCAAACCCCTTTACCCACCGAGCCATCTTACTGGCCCCAGCCATTCAATTCTTTCAGGTATTTTAAATCTTATCCTGAATCAAGTCAGATAGTTAAAAAATAGCATGCTTGAGGTACATCATTTTGTCCAACCTCAGAAGAACTCAGTTGTAGAAGCTCTTAAGTTAGACAATCAGTGCTAACTCGAGGCTCCTTGATTTTACACATAGCAAACAGCGAGTGGAAACTCACCAACTTAAATGTTATTTTGACACTAGAGACCCAGCAACAGTAAATGCCCATTAAGGGAAAACTAGTTTCTTCTTGTCAAGAGGTTGAAATCCCCAGCCTAACATTTCAGTCAGGAAGATAGGCCCACTCCTAGGAAGGCTGGATCACTGTAAGCTATGCTAAGGATATAGGCGGAATAATTATTCCTTTAGTGAGATAGTATACTTTTCCTTCCTAGAGTCCCCACCCCTTAGTACAATCTGCATGAGTTTCCCGAGGTTCTTTGACTCTGCACACCTAAAGGTGCAATTTGTTCTTTTTCTCTTTTCTGAATCTTTTTGGAGTCAGGCCAGAACCTAAGTATGCTTCTTTTTTTTTTTTTTCTGGAATTTTGAGCTTCCTTTACTCTTTCCCTAAAGCCTCCCTCCCTGCCATGTTGTCACCTGTCTGCTGCCATGTGGCTAGCCTTCAGGCCAGCTAACACGAATCTCTCTCTCTCTCTCTCTCTCTCTCTCTCTCTCTCTCTCTCTCTCTCTCTCCACTCTCCTCCTCTAGGCAGCTGCTGAGATTTACAGCTTGCCTGTCCTGGGGTTTTACTTTTAAAAGCCAATAAAAGTGCACCTCTGTTTGAGTCCATTCTTAAATTATTTTTATTAATGAAGAACCTCAAGAGGCTTAGATACCAATTTCCCTGGTATCATCTGGCTGAAAAAAAAAAAAAAAAAGGATGTCCCAGAATTTCCAGTAACACCAAATGTTACTTTTGAGGCTGCCTGGGAAAATTTTTTTGGCCTCTCAAGGCTCCTGGGCTCCTAGTGTGTATCTTACAAAAGACTGTGGATCCTGTAACTGGTCCACTCTCTTCTTATGAGCCAAGTCTGTGGTCTCGTCAGTAACCACTGTGTTTTTGTGGTTGGAAGTTCTGGCTTGCTCTTATTTTTTCTTTGCTCCAAATAAGTTATTTTGCATCAATTATGTTGTTTGTTTTTAATAGGACACCTATAAGGTGCATTTTGAAACTAGACAGGGATTAAATGGAATCCTTACATTAATGAAATCATTTGTATGGCATTTTCTAACCAACTAGCAGTAAGATATACCACACACAAGGTAAGGAGAAACTATCAGTAGGTTGATGACTTGGGCACTTACAACAGATAAGTAAGCAAAATCATACACATCGATTTATTGTAAATTTTATACAAATCAGGTGTAGCATAATCCTGGCACTCAAAAGACAAGAGGATGCCTGCACATGTGAAGACAGCCTGGTCTACAAAGAAAGTTCTAGGCTAGCCAGGGCTACATAATGAGAGCCTGTCTCAAAAACCACAAGAGGAGTGGGGCTGGGAAGATGACTCAGTTGGATCTGAGTCCACGACTCCAGCACCCACATAAAAAGCCAGGCACTGCAACCTGGGATTGTAATCTCAATGCTGCAGATGCAGAGCCAGGAGGAGGATCCCTGGGGATTTGTTGGACAGGTATTCTAACCAATCAGAGAGCTCCAGGTTCCCTGGAAAACCCTGACTGAAAAAAGAGGCAGACTGCAATCGCAGAAGGTGCCTGACATCAGCCTCTCGCCTTTATACATGTGTGTACACACATGCCCCGCCACACGAACTTGTACAAATACACGCTTACAGGAGAGGGAGAGGAAGTAAAAGGAAGAAAGGGAGGGAGAGAGAGAGAGAGAGAGAGAGAGAGAGAGAGAGAGAGAGAGAGAGAGAGAGAGAGGAAGAAGAAGGAGGAGGAGGAGGAGGAGGGGGAGGGAAGGGGAGGGGAGAGGAGAAGGGGGAGAGGGGAGGGGAGGGGAGGGGAGGGGAGGGGAGGGGAGGGGAGGGGAGGGGAGGGGAGAAGAAGAAAAAGCCAACCAAAAACAAAAACATTTTTACTCGGAAATAAAAATGTGAAGAAATAGAAGAACCTATGCATTTTCATGCTGCTTAAAGAAGAAATGGGCCGTTGTTGGATTCTGCCTGGATAGTGGAGGCATGATCTAACGGTACTAGTTTAACAAGGCCCATCTGTACAGATTCTCCTGTGTCCTCGTGTCTGCAGAGATAAGAGTGCTCCTTTTCTGTGGGTACAGCATGGACGTGTCCCAAATGTAGCTTGTGTGGTCTGCCTCAGTAGAGAGGTGTAGGGGATGGTGAGGCTCACCTTCTTGCTCCTGTAGTTTCTCAATGATGAAGCAGTGAATCCTGAATCCCATCAGGAGGAAAGCACAAAGGTATGAATGGATGTAGGAAAATACTGAAGGATATTTTAATTATCCAAATAATTGGGAATTAGTTATAGAATGGTACTGCAATGTGAAAAAAGATTTTTAGGACAAATTTATTTTAAATTAATTTGAGGCATGGAATAAGTTGAAAGGCATTGCTGATCTAAGACAAAAGAAATGTACAACATTGTTATGTTGGATAGGATTTTCCTACAGAGGAGACCAGGATTCCCGTGAAGTTGGGATGGGTGACCCTTCATTGGCTGGGCAAGGGCCCATCCAGGCTAAGGGTTGACCCAAAGCTTGCTTCACTCAGAAGAAAGGCTTTACTCTGAGGAAAAGCTGAAGCAGGGAGAGAAGTGTGTTCTCTACCACACAATTTAATGTTTACAGCAGTGGTTCTCAACTTGTGGGTTGCGACCCCTTTGGGGTTGCATATCGGATATCCTGCATATCAGATATTTACATTATGATTAATAACAGTAACAAAATTACAGTTATAAAGCAGCAGCAAAAATATGGTATGGATTGGGGGTTCCTCATTACAACACGAGGAACTGCATTAAAGGGTCACAGCATTAGGGAATTTGAGAATCGCTACTTTATAGCCTTAAACTTACTGTACTTAAACTTGGGCAAACTATTACCAGCTTCTGTTATCCATCCCCATTAGTTACTTTCCTTGCTGCCTTGCCTGCATAGCTGACAAGGTAAAGGTACGAAGGATATGCTTGGGCTTGAAGTTGAGGGACGGCTTGGTGGCTGAAGCATAGGGTGACAGGCCACACTGCACCTGCAGTTGGGAAGGAGAAAGGACAAGAGTGGGCCAGGCTAAGAAATCTCAAGGCCAGCTCCCAGCGACCCACTTCTAATGACTAAGCCTGACTTAAGTCTTTCCCCCAGCTAAAGCCCAAGTGTTTAAACACAGGAGTCTGAGGGCGATTCACATGCAAACCCCACTGCCTTCATTCACGGAGCTGTGAAGATGTTGTCCTCAAAAAAAAAAAAGAGCATCCTACTTGAACCTTTAGTTCAAACAGTGTTTATTGAGTGTCTGCAGGGAGGGTGATGAAAATAACTGTGGGGGGGGGGGTTGTAAGCTACAACAGGGGACAAAGAGCGCCCACCCAAAGAGGTGACATTTATATGGTCGCCCAAGAGATAGATGGATGCTGTTCGTCATAGCCAGAAAAAAAGAGGCTACTGACTTGATTGTGGTTTGTGTGAAGCTTCAAGGGGGACAGAGATGGCAGGGGTAGCTGGAAACCAGCCGGGAGGGCATGCATGTGAAAGCTGACAAAGGGCATAGCTGAACTCAAGCTCCAGCAAGGCACTTCCTTCTCCACATACCCTCATGGACATGCTCGCCACCTCCTCCAAGTCTTAGCTTTAGGGAGGCTTACCCCAGGCATTCCAGATGGACTGTTACATTTCCTTTGTCCAACTGGTTTCCATCACATCTGTCACCTTCTATTATAATAATAATTTGCTCTTTTTGGGGGGGGGTTGGATTTTTCTTTCTTTCTTTCTTTTCTTTTTTTTTTCTTTTTTTTTTTTTTTTTCCCCCCAGACAGGGTTTCTCTGTGTAGTCCTGGCTGTCCTGGAACTCACTTTGTAGACCAGGCTGGCCTCGAACTCAGAAATCCGCCTGCCTCTGCCTCCCAAGTGCTGGGATTAAAGGCGTGTGCCACCACCGCCCAGCTTCATTTACTCTTTATTATATTTCTTTTAGTTGTTTGAGTGCATAAGTTGTTCAAAAAGAAAGAAAAAAATGAGGGGTTTTTTTTTTTGGTCTGTTTTCTAATATATCCCCAACATCAACAATAGCAGGGTCCACCACTCAGTAGGTTTTCAATCAACATCGATTAAGTGAGGTTGTATTGAAAGTTAACGGATGTTTTACACACCATGTGGTGTCACCTAATCTATATTTTCGGGAGCTTGCTCTGGATGCTGAGTGAAAGCAAAGCAATGTTCTAAATCCAAAATCACACTCTTCAAGGCAGCCCTGTAACAACTCCAGATCCAGGATGAAGACTTGGCCGAGGAGAAGCTGTGCCCAACAGCCCCCACCTGCCCTTCCTCTTTTGCCTGCCTTCCTTTTTTTTTTTTTTTTTTTTTTTTTTTTTTTTTTAAATCACACAGGTGGAGGGAAGCAGACAAGTGGGTACTATGGAGGTATACGGGTGGGAGCCGAGAAGTGAAAGCCAAGTATTCTATCACGTTAAGCCAGAGGCACACACTGTGCACATGACTATCAACAAAACCCTAAATACCTGGGATCAGCTAAATGACAAGCTACAAAAGGTGAGTTTGTCTCTCGGCTCTCTTTGCTGAGGCTTGTCACTGCCTGGAGGGAGAAGCTGTTTACTTTTCATATGGGATTTATTATTATTATTATTATTTTTCTGGTTTCACTCAAAAGCAAGGCAATTTGTACCGGTTAACTCTTTTTGGAGGAATCTGTTGAAAGGAATTGCCCCAGGATGGGCGCTCATACTCCATTAAGATGGGATTTATGGGTAACCACAGGCTTAGCAAGCCTTCTCTGGGCTGATTCATTCATTCAGCAAATACTTCTGGAACATTTTCTATCTGCTGGGCCTCCCTGGAGAGTAAAAGGTGCAGTCCTTTTACCGGCTTCTTATAAAGCTTACCTTGTAGTTGAGGAAATGACATGTGTGCACAAGAAGTTAAATAAAGACTTGACAGTGCAAAATGTGCCCCCAGGCTCTTGTGCTTAAGGAGTAAGCAGGTGGTGGAAAGAACAAAGTGCTGCCGAGCCAACTCCCAAATGCGCCCTCTCTGTCTGAGCAGTTTTCATTACCTGAGACAGCCACACGCTCCTGGAAACAGAGTCAGTTTTCCAAAGCTGACTGTGCTACAGTTAAACAAGTGGCCATCATTCTGAGATGATACTTTTCAGGTTGAGAGATAAAATTATTTTTCTTTAATACCATCATCATGAGAACAGCATTTTAAAAAAAAGTTTTTATTTGTAACAGTACAAAATTGACAACCCTATATTAGATTTTATAATTTTTTTTTAAAATATGACTGGTTCAGTTAATACCCACTTTCCCTCCAAGAAACAGCTGTTGTGAGCCAGGCAGAATTATAGCCAGGAGGGACAGCTGACCTGGTGGCATAAACTGGGTAAGATTTATAAGGTCAGACCAGGAACAGATGCACATCCATATTAGGTCTTGGCTTTTGTTGTTGTTGTTTGTTGTTGCACAGATTCACAGTATATGTGGAGACGGTGGGAAAAGATGTAAAAGTGGCAGTCAGGACGGCCCGGCTGGGGAGTCAGCAGCTAACTCCTTCTGTGGCTCTCCTCACTCAAGAAGGGCAGTGGAGGTCTAAAGTAGACATTGAGGTTGGGGTGATACTTTAATGAGCAGCTGGAAGGGTTTTTTGTTGTTGTTGAGACAGACCTCACTCTTTAGACCAGGCTAGCCTCCAAATCACAGAGACTCGCCTGTCTCTGCCTCCAGAATGCTGAGATTAAAGGCATGAGCCACGACCACCAGGACTAACCAGCTGCAGGTTTTAAAGTAGACAGTGGTACAATGTAGCAATACTTTTTCAAGGATTAGTGTTTAAAAAATATTTTTAACTTACATGAAATAAGGCAATTTTCACACAAACATAATGTACTATGAGCACAACCCCTGCAACTTTAATCTCCAAAATTCATATTTATCTAAATGATGGACTTATGTTGATAATGACACATTGCTCACTATAGGTTAATAAGTTTAACAAAGAAATGTGCATCTCCAGGATGAAGTGTCAATAGTGTGAAGGTTTTAGGAGGTGGTGGGATAGGACCTACACAGAAAGCCTGCATTTTCTTCTCTGTTTTGTTGTAAACCCAGACTGCCCCCAAAAGAGAAAGTCTTTTTTTCCCCCTTGACTATTACCCTGGTAACTGAGTACAAGGGAGAGAGGGTTTGGAGCAGACTGAAAAATGTAAAGTTGCAAATATAAAATTAAATACAATCATTGGCAACACGTCTCTACGCAAGCAAGGTAGCCTGGAGCTTACCATTGCTCTGTTAAATGGCAAATCCACCTTTCGGAAGGAGCATTTCTGAAACCCAGGAACTCAGCCAGGAAGCAATTGCAACATCTCAGACCTAAAATGAGAAGTGCCTAGAACAAAGTATCAACAAAGCGAATGGAAACCAGCGAATGACTCTGGACACTAACAGGAAGGAAAATCTGTGGCATTTGATGATTCATGGGACGGGAGGGAGAACTGAGTTACAGAACTGACCCTGGGGTTTAGCCAGCTGGGTGATAATTGTTTGGCAGTTAGAAACAGAGAAAATCAAAAGCTAAAAACTTTGTGGGAGGATACAAGGAGCTGGAGCAGGGTGGAGGTTGCCTTTGGATTGAAGCTACAGCATTGAGAAGGCGTGTGTGTGTGTGTGTGTGTGTGTGTGTGTGTGTGTGTCTGTCTGTCTGTCTGTCTGTCTGTCTATCTGTCCACCATCAGCATTTCCGGACGGGTGGACCCAAGCATTCCCACCCCACCATGTCTTCATGGCTGCACTGTGAAGTATATGGATGAGTTTTCTAAGCCACAGTAGAGCCTCCACCGGAGGATGTTTTCAATCCGGTGACATTTCCAGTTCCCTCTTCCTATTGGCCTAGAAAAAAAAAAAATCTCCAAGCCTCAGAATAAAGAGAGGATGTAGTGCCTGCTGCTCACCTTTTCCGGGAGGGGCCCCGAGGATGTTTACAGGAAAGATTCCTTTCTGTCCTTTGACTTAGAGTCTTCAGAATAGACATGCGGACCCCAGTGTAGAAGTCCTAGATATAAGTAAAAGATAAAAGCAGAGTGGAACTTCCCAAGAGACAAAGCTCTCAGCCTGGAAGGGAGTGAGGAAACCTTTCTGTAGTGTGGAATGAATCTCCGTTTCTGTCTCTCCCCTCTTCAGCCTGACTGGTTTTTATTCTCTCAAATCATTTGAATCAAACAACCATGTTCAAAGATTGCATAGTTGTCACTGTGCTTGCATCTGGTGAGATGACCATGCTGACCAAGCCCATACCTAATTTGGCCTGCAGTGGAGTTAGGTTTGACCAGTCCCATGGGTTTGTAGAGCTGTTAAATCCTTACCTGTCCTCTCTTGGGGTAGCTGTGACCAGTTACCTAGGGTGATGATTAATCTTGTCAACTCAACAAGATCCAGGATCACCTCAGGATACCTCTGGGCATGTTTGGGAGGATATTTCTGGGTTTGATCATTGAGCTGGAAAGATGTACCCTAAATGTGAATGGTCCTCTTCTAAAAGCTAGGGTCTTGGCAGAGTAAAAAGAAAGGAAACCGAGTAGCAGCTTTCACCTGCCTCAGCGTCCTGACCACAGAGTGAATGTGACTGGCTCCCTTGACACAGTATGTGTCCTCCAACTGTGAGTTAAAGTGAATCCTTCCTTCCTTCCTTAGGCTGCTTCTTGTCAGGTTGCCGTCTGTCACAGAAATAAAGCAAGCTGATGCATCCACTACCTTCATCTGAGAGACAATAAATAGATGTATGGTGTCCACAAGGTGCCGGAGTAGCCAAGCCGCAGCAGGCAGACCCTGGTGCAAGCTTTGTGAGTGAGGCCTGGCAGTTATAGGTCTTTGGGCATCTTCTTTGATTAAAAAGAAGGTAAATCTGACTTTTACAAGTTTTATGTGAATATATGTCTCTGTGAGGACACAGTAAACAAAACTGACTGTCTGAGTTTGATTTCTAGGAACGATGTGATGGAAAAAGAGCACCAACTCCTGAAAATTATCCTCTGATAAATTTCCTTACCTCTGATTTTCATACCCTGTCATGCATGAGTACTCAAGTGCACACACGCTTGCACACATGCACATTTGCACACACACACACACACACACACACACACACACACACACACACATAAATGCAATGCATTAAAAAAAAGACTTTGAGCCGGGCGGTGGTGGCGCACGCCTTTAATCCCAGCACTTGGGAGGCAGAGGCAGGCGGATTTCTGAGTTCGAGGCCAGCCTGGTCTACAGAGTGAGTTCCAGGACAGCCAGGACTACACAGAGAAACCCTGTCTCGAAAAACCAAAAAAGAAAAAAAAAAGAAAGAAAAAAAGACTTTGTTAACAAACAAACACAAGCATACAGCTAAGTCCCTTTCCAGGGTCTTGAAAACCTTACGCTCTGTCAGCTTTAAAAGGGATCCACTTCTAAACAAATGTCCAAAGCAAAATGTTAGTCCTTGTTATGTATTTGCTGGGAATAGGCATATGTATAGACCATAGCACTTACTCTGTGCCAGGGAGCGAGCTCTCAGTAGGTACTGGGGTGTTATATATCTGGAAACTCTGCGCTCAGTTAATGAAAGGTCACTAAATATCAAAGCAAACTAAATTCCTTATCTAAAGAATGTAGTTTGACTTGTCAAAACATCCCAAGCAAATAAATGACCACAAAGCCCTTGCAGACTTTTTGACAGAAACACTGATCCAGGGAATAGATAAACTATTTATGGCTATTATTTTTCTGTTAAAAAAAATTATAATGTATTCACATAACTTAACACTCACCATCTTAGCCAGCTTTTAAGAGATTTTTTTAATTGCATTTAGTGTGTGTGTGTGTGTGTGTGTTGTGTGTTGTGTGTATGTTTATGCTCATGTGTGCTCCTTTGTGCAAGTGCAGATGGAGGCCACAGATCTTTCCCAATCACTTTGTACTCTGAGACAGGATCTCCCACTGAACCTAGATCTAGCTTCCCAGTTGGTTAGACTAGCTGGCCCATGAGCTCCAGAGGTCGACCTGCCTGTGCCTCCCTCTTGCTGGGGTTACGGATACACACTGCTGCACCCTGCTTTTATGTGGGTCCTGGGGGTCTGAACTCAGGACCTCATGCTTATGTGGCAGTCTCTTGACTCCCTGAGTCATTTCCCCTGCCCCAAGGCTTCTCTTAGTTAGTTATGTCCTCAGGCTGCTTCATCTAATGAGAAATACATATGAGACTTCCCTTCCTGTCCATGGCTGAATACTGTGCTCTGTATATCTGTACCACTTTTGCCTGTCCATCGACTTGCTAAGGGCATGTAAGGGTTTCTTCATATTTTAACCAGTGTGATTAACGCTGAGTGAGTGTGGGTAGAGAGGGAACGTTTGTACATAGCTTTAGAACATACGAACCGGTATGGTTACTGGTTAGGAATGCGCCTGAGTTGTTCATTCCGATCTACTCACGTGGGAATTCAGTCAAGCAGTTGAATGCACACAAGCCAGACTGGAACTCAACTTCTTCCTGCACTTCACTACTACAAACAAGGACAGTGAGTCCGGGAGCCCTTAGACTAAGATTTAGGGCATGGGGGTACTGCTCCCAGCCTTACAGTCATTATTAGCATTATTGTGTGGTATTAGGGCATTCTTTCATGCTGGTGGGCCTATGATTCTTCACGACCAGTGAGAGTTGGTCAAGGGTTTTCTTTCTAGGGTAATGGTCAGCTCAGACCATTTTTGTACCCCCACTCCCACCCACCAAAAAGTCTTGTAATTCTGGAAAACTGGTGAACTGGCTGGTCACCCTACCTTCAGCACGGAGTCAAATCTGACACCAGATTAAATGTCCCAAATTAAATGTAATGTGGCTATTTATCCTCTTCCACCCCACCTCACACCCAGGAAAAATTAAAAGAGAAACCAGCAGCTGAGCCAGCCTGGGACAGAATTCCAAGTGTGTAATTTTTAACAGGCTTTTGGGGAAAAGGTTGATTTTAGGTCCTATTAAGAAGTCATCCCTCACAAATGTTCTGGTTATGGAGGTGTGTGTGTTAATGATTAGACAAGAGCTGTTAAAATATCAGCTAAGTAACTTAAAATATTTCCTACCTTTAAAAACTAGCATGGCTTCTCATGGAATTTAAACCATAAAAGAGGTAGAAGCGGAGGGGTTTTTGTCTTGTTTCATCTCCTCATTGATTTGTTTGTTCTCTCAAAGTATGTATTTCTGTGTCACGAGGGGACACAGAACCATTACATGAACAAATTGAATTAAAGTGGTCTCTTGCCTGAAATCTTAGCTATAAGAAAATCCCTGCCTGGAGTATTTCAAAACTTTCCCTCTCTTGCCCAGGAATGCACTGAAATCCCTAATGAGCATGCTCAGTGGGAGAGCGATTGAGCCAGACTCCAGCTCCCATTGGCAGAGAAGGCTGGTGGGGATGAGACTGGTGAGGATTTGAAGACTGTTTCAGGAGTCAAGCGGGGTACCCGTGGAATGCCCATTGATGGTTGGCAGGGGCAGAAGGAGAACTTCAGCTCAGTTCCTTTGGCTGCAGATTCTTAGATTAAGAATGTAATTCTTCAGATGTGCAGCTCAGTCTTCACATGGGTCCTCCAACAACTGGGGCGGAGCCTCTCCCTGTAGCCGTAATCTGAACTGTGGTTCTTCAACAGGGCTGCCTTGTCTGGCTTCAGTGGGAGAGGATGCACCTAATCTGGCATAGACTTGATGTGTCATGGTGCGGGAATCCTGGGGGTGGGGCACCTTCTCCGAGGAGAAGGGGAGGGGGAGGGACTATGTGAGGGGGATGTAAATAAATAAATAGATAGATAAATATTCATTTTAAAAAAGAATATAATTCTTGGTCCACGAACAATTACAATGCAGGGATGCCTTGACTGGGTCTTGGCATGGAGTCTATGAAAGGTAAAGCTTCCTTTCTACGAATACAGAAATGAAAAGGTAATACCGAGTATCAATTATGCCTATTAGACAACCTTCTATTGACTATTTTCTTGGAATTCACTCTCCACAGTTCGAATTATATTTTACAAAACCTTCCTAGACATGTGGCTTTCAAGCTTGTATATTAAGATAAAATATGCAAAGTAAGTTCCCATCATTTCTATCGTAAGAATGCAGCGACAGACTCCAGAGAGAAATGGTCTGATCCACAGACATAAACTGCTTAGTGGCCATGCTGGGCTGGACTCAAGCCACATCTTCGTCAGCATGCAAATTAAATGCTCTCTTTTAAAAATATTTCTTCTAGTAATTTTTAGTAATCTTTCTCCTACTAGCACTGCCATCCAAATATAATTATTAACAGGAGTTTTAGTGGGACTGTTGAAAGAGCAAAAAGTAAAAAACAATATTGGGTAACAAACAGAACCAGAAGAGGGAGAAAAGGCAGCAAAGAGGTCCAAGTCTCAGGGTTGGAGGGGGGGGGGGGTGCCTAGTGGGAAGGGACACTTAGCTAAGGGACAGAGTAAGGGAAAGTTTATCTCTAAGTATAACCAAGAAAACTCCCACGTTAGCATTCTACAGATAATGGGACCGTGGGTTCAGTGGATCCAAATGCGTGCCCATATCTCTAAGCGCACTCCTCAGATGTTGGCTGCTGCTTCCTCCAACAACACTGAAGAGCACAGCATCCAGCAAAGGAGGCTGGGAAATACTGTTGAGGTTGAATCATCTTGAGAGAAGGAGGTTGTAGAAGCTAATGAAGCAAGTGTTTAAGAGTGGTAGGGCATCTCTATGTGATCTCTCTCTCTCTCTCTCTCTCTCTCTCTCTCTCTCCCCTCCCTCTCCTTTTCCTTCTCCCTCTCTCTCCTAAACTTAAAGCTGTTTAAAAAGAAGGAGGAAGAGGAAGAGGAAGAGGAAGAGGAGGAGGAAGAGGAAGAAGAAGAAGAGGAAGAAGAAGAAGAATTCTAAATTAATATTTTTATTAAATTTATTTATTTATTCACTTTGCATCCCAGTATCAGGCCCCTTCTCTTCCCAGTACCCTCCTCATGCGGATTGTCTCCCCAAATTGATATTTTTATAACCCGTGGCTTAGTGTAAAGGAGTGTCTTTGTGCAGTGGATGACGGTCAACACAAAAACTCACAAAGGGTCAAAGTGCAAAAGAGTACCAGTCTAGAGCACTCGGCCACAAAGGAGATGTCTATATCACACCCCTCCTTCCAGGCTTAGGATGCATTGCATAAGAGTTTGTGGAAAGATTCTAAGAGCCAGAGATAGGCGAGAACTGGAGGAAAACATTGTCTTCTGCAAAGGAGAGGACCACTGAAGTCACGAACTCCCAGCAGCTGTGTTGCCTACAGCAGACCTGCATAAGATCAGTCAACGTTCTGGCACGGAGAGGGAAGGGACTCATGAGACCCACCCTCTAATGGAGGAGCTGTTGACAACTGATGGCTTTTGGGAGAGAAAGTCAGTTTCTTAGAGGGTGTGGTTCTTGCTAGATCAAGCATTTTTTTAAACCTCATGTGTATATTTACTCATATTAAATAGCAAGAGTTGGAGAGTTGACTTATCTGTGGGTCATTTCAAATATTTCTAAATTCTTTTCTCTGATGACTGCTCTGTTCCTTTTACTGGCATACACAAACATAGAGAGAGAGAAAGAGAGAGAGAGAGAGAGAGAGAGAGAGAGAGAGAGAAGCAGTCGGACAGACAGACAGAAACAGACAGAGACACAGAGACAGAGAGAGCATCATCTGTGTGTGCTGTGGTGTAGGTGAGGCTGGAAAAAGCGTGGATGTGTTTGGAACAGCTGTGAGTACTGTGGCAGCGAGCTGATAAGCAAGAAACAGCATTTTCCAGAGTGCTGGGCATCGAGATCAAAGCCCTCTGCAAATATTTTGATAGGAGGCAGCTGTGTTATAACAGAGCCAGCACTGACCTTCTCTCCCAGGACCTTTGCTGAGTTCTGGTCCTACTGATTTCTACTTCTTGTGACCCTAGTGGAGTTATTTCTTTCTTTGAACCCTGTTTCCTCACCAGGTAGAAGTAGTGAAAACACTTCTTAAAATTTCATTGAGACAACAAAATAAAGATACTTTAAAATAGGAAACACATGTCAGGAACTACCGCACAGTATTCCTTTAAAAGAAAGTGGTTAACTGAGCCAGTGGCTGACAAAGCAGATACCATTGTGCACCTGGCAATGTGGGTGAGTGAGAGGAAGACGGTGGGAAGGATAGTACAATGATGGTTGACTAAGTTGTTTAGGGAAGTAGGTGTCTGATCCCACACAAGCTTCTGAGGAGACTTATACAATGTGTAAATCAGAAATGTCCACCTAGGGGGGCAGTTCACCCATGTCTGCCTTTCCCAACAATGAGATTAGGGTGGCTTAGAGACCTCAGTGTCCCCTCTCTTCAGTGTGACACACGTGTGAATGCCACATATGTGCTACAAAAGTCCCAGGGGAGAAGGAAAAGGCAAAGCATGTGATGAGCAGGCCACAGTAGGTTGCGTGTTCAGGCTGGCTCTAATGGCTTCCTGGAGCAGTAGCTGGGGTTAGAGATGAGGACAGAAGGATTTATGTGATGGACAGGCTACGACCCCACCTGGGGAAAGAGACGACAAAAACCAAGTTGACATGACATGGCCTTGGGTATTTACAGATGGTCTTATATACCCTCTGTTTGTAGAAAAGGAAGGAAGATGGAAGACATTTCTTTTTAATCCCATTTTGTCAGATGCTATGTATTTCTGTAGAATTAAGGATTATAAACTGAAGCAGTCCACCTGGCCTTTTGTACCACAGAGACAGCATAACCTAACTGAAGACCCTGGATCATGGCACCCTCTGCTTCCCTCGGCTCTCTCTGCTCTTGGTCTTTGCTTGCCAAGGAAGAAATAATAAGCCATTAGCCTGTCCCTAATGACTGTCCCTGAATTTCAGGTATTTTGATCTTTCTCCCAAGAAAACTGTTGCATCTCTATGGTGAAGATGGGATAGAGCAGAGAAGAAAACTATGAATGCTTCCATTGCTGAGCTTTGAGGGACACCAGTCATTCTCTCCAGTCACATCCGAACGCTGCTGGGATGTGGGGAGATGGAAGGGGCTTCATCAAACTACCAATTTGGAAATGTTTTACAAATAAGCAGGGCTTGTCGTCATCTGAGTATTAAGTATTGATTGTTCATGTCTGCTCTTCTCTCAGGATTCTACCAGGCTCAGAGTGATTTGAGTTGTTACAAAATAAAATAAATAAAATAAAAAACAAAAACAAAACAAACAAACAAACAAAAAAACAGAGGCTGTCTGCTAGCCTCTATGCAGATGGATGCAAAGCCCCCTGGAGCCCTGCTAGCCTGGAGCACTGATAGTGCTACCTACTGATACCCTCACTACCATCACAGGAAGAAACTGCATGAGCATCCATGCCTTGGCAGATGAATTAACCCAAAACGAAGTCTTGCTTTATTTATTGAATTGTCTTGTTTTGAAAAGCCTCTCTTAGAAAAATCCTGACCAGTTTCCTATTTTTGACTTCCCTTTGGGGCCTTCACTAGTTTATTTTATATTTTACATGAAGCTTTTTCCATTTTTTTTTAATTTGTAAGAAGAAGCAGAAATATATGGTTTTTCCCCAAGCAGACACATTTTTTTCTGACACCATTTATTCTGTCCTTTCCCTCTATTTTGAAATATACCTTTATCTGAAATTATTCTTATGTGTTCACCAGTCTGTTATATATCATTGCTACTCCACACTCTTTAATATGTCAGTTTTATAGTTGGATAACTGTTGAGACCATTATTACTCTTTTTGTTTCTCTCATTTTCTTGGTTATTCTTCTGTATTTATTTTTCCAGGCAGTTTATAATTACCTTATATTCCATTGTAAAATCTCGTTGGGGTTTTGATTATAATTTCCTTTTATTATCTGCATACAGTAGTATCCAAGATGACCTGGTTACAACACAATAGCAAAGAGGAACATTTGCAAAGAGCAAAGTCACATTGTCCTACAGGTGAGAAGCCAAGAACTAATAACACCAGGAGCATAAAGAATGGTTTGGTTGAAATTAGGCTGGCACTGGGTTTGGCAAAGTGCGAATAAAGGGGGTGGGTGGTGGAGAAAGAGACAAATAATCTTTTATTATTCAGTAAACTCATGTTAGAAATAACTGGCTTCCCTTGATTGAACATGACATGCTAATGTTTTGTTGGCCTTGTCATTATTGTAAATATCTTCATAAAATGAAAGCTAAGTCATAGCTGGCCTCTGTCTTGTGATGTGTGTGTACACTACTGTGCTAGAAGCCTTCCCAGTGGCGTGGAACACTCACTGGTACAAAGCCCTGTTTTCTGAGTGTGTGTGTATCTTCCTGTAGCATTTTCTTTCTGTGGAATTTAGCATTCCCGACTGCACTCCCCAGGGGACTCTGGAAATGTCGGTGCACATTCATCTGGCAAGTGAAGGTTTTGTTAGAGTGTGGGAAACTCCAGGGTTATTTTCAGGTTATGACATTTAAATATTTCTCTACAGGTCCAAAGCAAAGTTTATCTTTTGAAACTATAAAGACCAGAGACTTGGAGCTCATTTAGAGAAGAAATTGCTTCCACCTTTAAAGAAATATCACTTGAAATAAAAGCCTGCGTTTGAAAATTGAAGAGCTAAAAATGCAGTTGTAGCAGTCTGAATGCTTCAATTACCTCTTGGATTATTTTCTTGCTTTCACTTCGGCATAAAACATTAAAGAACTATTTAAGAAGAGGTTGTGAGGGTAAATACATGGTGTTATAAACTAAACTAGAGCTGGGTGTGCTGGTCTGTGCCTATAATCTTAACACGTGGGAGGTGGAGGCTGGCAGAACAAGACCTCGAGGTCAACCTTAGCTCCGTAGGGAGTTCAAGACAAAGGAGGAATAAATAATAAATGAAAAGTTTAGGTTTTTTGTTTTGTTTTGTTTTGTACTTGTGTATGGGTTTTGTTTGTTTGTTTTTGTTTTTTGGGTTTTTTTTTGTTTTGTTTTGTTTTGTTTTTTTTTTTGCCTGCATGGATGTCTATATACCGTGAATATGGTATATATGTCTATATACCGTATGAATGCAGTGCCTTTGGAAGCCAGAAGAGGGGACTGGATTTCCTGGAATTGTGAGCCATCATGTGAGTGCTAGGGACCTAACCTGGGTCCTCTGGAAGGTCAGTAAGTGCTCTGAACCACTAAGCCATCTCTCCAACCCACGTTAAACAGTCTTTAACGGTTTTCTTTTCTGTGAATCCAGGCTTCAGCAAGGTAATCCCTATCCACTCTGGGAATAACTCTAAGGCTTTTCTTTGAGGTTTCTCAGGCTCAGGATGCCACGGATTCACACTAAAGTTCTCCCATCCTGACTTGTCTGATGGTTGGGGAAAGACCCAAAGAAACTGTACAAACTCCAAGGACACCCAAGGCTCAGCCTCCTAAACCAAAACAAGATGATACTCTGAACATTGGTTGTGAGATGGTCTTATCGAAAGGCTTTGGGTGCTATTTCCACAGTCCCCGTCAGTATTCGTAATACTTTTCTGTATTTCCTTCAGCCACAGAAAGCTAGACCCAGGCAATGCTAAATGAATTGTTATTTTAGTCTAGACTCACTGACCCAACATGTGGGCAGATGTGGTAACTGTGCTATCCAAGAGTTGCCAGCAACCACCCATTCAACCGTTCTTATCATGTATCTTATGGTATGGTCAGCCACAACACATTAGCTGAATCTTGAGACAGTGAAAATAAACATAAAAGATCAATGTAGTCTTGGAACATACCACTAAGTAGACTACTCACATTTCAGCTGGGTGAAGTGCTACTTGCCTTTAATCCCTATGATCTGGAGGCAAAGACCAGAGGATCGAGATCTTGTCTCAAAATATCCAGGGCTTGGCACTGAGGAGATTGCTGTCAGTAAAGTATTAGCCTTAAGGCATGAACATCTGACCTGAGTTTAGAGCCTTGGGCCTCGGTTTTTAAAAGTTGGGTGTGGTGGTACCCGGTTGTAATCCTCGTGCTGAAGAAGGGAAGACAGGAGGATGCCTGGTCCTCACTGGCCAAGCAGCCTAGATTCCTTGGGAGCTCCAGCCAGCAGGAGACCCTTCCTCAGGTAAGGAAACAAACGGAAACAAGGAACAACAACTAGGGAATGAGAGCAGAGGTTGCCCCTCTGGCTTCCACATGCATGTGCTGGACACACACACACACACACACACACACACACACACAAAAATATGCACACATACACCTTAAAGAATGAGGGCTAGAGTCTGGCTCAGTAGTAGTGCACTTGCCTAGTACACACACAAGGTCTTTGGTTTGGTTATACACACCTACACATGCACATGTGCAAATCACACACAGAGATTGAGAGAGAAAAAGAATGTGCATATGGTATGTGTCTGCTCATCTTGACACTATCACCCCCATTTGCTCCATCCAATCTTAAACCAGTTTTATCCCAAAACATCGTTTTTCATTTCTTTATATCCATTGGTATCACAAAGTTTTTGGTTCAAGTCTTCATCTCTCATCTGGTCCCCAGTAAAAATCTGTTACAACGGTCTCTCTCATCTTTCCAATATGTAAACCTACCTGTCACATTTACCTGCTTGATGGGTTTCTATGGCTCGTTGGCCTAGATCATAGCTTTGAATTCCTCTAGCTTTTGGTCCTTCCCTGTGCTTCCTTCCTAGCCTCTGTTGTACATCCATTGGAGCTTTGTCTTCCCACTTCATAGAGATGCGAATGCTTTTCTCTCTTCCAAGAGGTGATACTTGAGGTAAAAATACTCAAAGAACAGAAGCCAACGGTGAGAACACTCACAACTGTCACTATTGGGGATACACTGGTGTGCAGCAGCTCCAGCTGCCCGTTTCCAATCCCCTGAGCAGGATCACCTTCCTGGTGAGCTTCTGCCCTGCTTTATACAGCTCCCAGGGGACCAGCCATTGAGCCAGGGTTGAAAGTGTGGCTCTGTGTCACTGAGAAAGGTTTACAGACCTGAGTTTTCCAGCACCCATGCAGACATGAAACATTTGTGCGCCAGGCACTGTTTGCAGACCTGAAATGACCTCTTATGTTTTCTAAGATATTCTTGAAAAACCCACTGCCTCATCTCTGGTTGCTCTATAAACACTTTTGCCTGTTTCTGTTTCTCAGAATTTTATCAGTAAAAGACATCTACCTTGAACACAGGCCCACCAGCAGATCAGTGTTGTGACCAGCTTTGATCTTTTTTGTTTTTCTGCGGACTAGGAAACCTTATGTCCTGAATTGACCTAAAACTATGAGGAAAAAGTTCCAGCATCTTTTTTAACAAGAAAGAAAGAAAATGATACATGGGTTGTTTTGCCCCCAGTCTGAATCCGAATCATGGCTGTGTGGACCAGACATCATAATTGTATTTCCTGCATCAGCATCATTAAAGGCTTTTTAGCAAGTTGCTACTCAATGCAACACTAGACTGGCCTTAAGGGAGTTCTAAAGAACTAATCGACATCTTCAGAAGCTGGATGTGGAAATTAAGACATGAATAGCTAGAATGATAACACTTATTAAGGCAGTCGCAGTCTGGATTGCATTCAAATAACAGACACCGTGGGAGTGAAAGGGAGGAGAAAGAGGAGGATGAGGAAGAGAAGGAAGAGGAGGAGGAGGAGAAAGAGGAGGAGGACAAGAAGGAGGAGTTAGCCTGTTTTTCTCCCACATGCAAAATGGGTCTTAATAGATAGTCTTAATAGATGGGTCTAACCCATCTGAAGAATCAGCATATGTGAAGGATGCAGAGAACACAGAAGAGGGGCTCGAATGTGAGAAGCCCTAGATTTTCTGCTCAGGAGCAAGAGAGTAGCAGCAGCAGCAGCAGCTAAGAGAACATAGGGATATCCTCAACACTGGAATGAAGCTAAAATTGCAGGTGTATCGGCCTGCAAATAAGAAACATAACCCAAAGCAGCATCTAAGTGCTGCCGCAGAGATATGTGGCACTCTTACGTTGTTGAACAGAAGTTTAATGTAATCAAAGCAACATTTAAAAATATTAGGCAGCAAGTAATAATCTTCAAGCCCCATTTACTCTGCCGTAAGCACACAGCGGTCAATGTTTCACCCTTGGGGGCTGTTTAGGGAGGAATGTTCTTTACATTACAAGCACTCTTTATGTGTTCACACTATTGCTATGTTCCAGGCTATCTGCAGTATTTTTTTTAATTATGATAAAATACAGAGAGCAAAACTTGCCATTTAAAATAATTCGCTTTCAAGAGTGTATGTAGTTCATGGGTATCAACTACATTCACATTGTTGTGCAGGTATCACCCACATCTATTACATTTCCTGTTGTAAACTGAACCCCTGTAAACTGAAACTGTACCCCTTAAATATTGACCTCCAGTTTCCTTCACTCCCTGGCCTCTAGTAACTGTTGGGATTTCTGTCAGGATGAATTTGGCCACTTGATAGAAATACAGTCATACAGACTGTGTCTTCTATGACTGCTTTATTTCATTTAGGCTGTCTTCAATAGTCATGTGTGTTTTAGCCTGTCTTGGAATTTTTTCCCACTTACACCTGAATAATATTCTATCAAATATTCCATCCAAAAACATTTTTTTTTTTTTTGAGACAGGGTTTCTCTGTATAGCCCTGACTGTCCTGGAACTCACTCTGTAGACCAGCTGGCCTCGAATTCAGAAATCCTCCTGTCTCTGCCTCCCAAGTACTGGGATTAAAGGTGTGCACCACCACTGCCTGGCACCAAATTTTTGTTAAGGAAGTTAATTTGTCCAAATAACAGAGCTGGCTAGAGGAAAAAGTACAAGGGTCTGGACTGATGCAAGCTGATTCCAACCCATCCACACTCCATGTGTAGTTGGTTCCATGTAAATCTAGGGCCCGTCACCATCTCTGGCACAGGAGACAACTGAAGGAAGATTTTCTATTGTTTATCTAACACCACTTCTCCAGCTTTTCTTCTTAAGTGTTGGTTTATGAATATGATAGGTACACTTTGTGTGTGTGTGTGTGTGTGTGTTTGTATGCATACATATACCTGTGTGTGTGCACACGCACACGGTCAAAGGACAACTAGAATGCCGTGTTCTACCTTGTGTTCAGTTACAGGGTCTCTCACTGGTCTGGGTAGCTTAGGTAAGCTGGCTGGTGAGATTCAGAGGTCTGCCTGTTTCTTCTTCCCCAGTGCTGTGAGTACAAGCATGTGCCACCACACTGGCTTTTAAAAATAGATTCTGAGGATCACACCCAGGTCCTCATGCTTGCATGCCAAGAACTTCATCAGCTGAGCTATCTCCTCAGTCTTCGGCTCATCTTTAGAACACCTCTCCTCCACCTCCCCGTTTATTTCTTCTCCCCCACCCTCATCTACCCTGGTCTTCCTATTAGTGCTGGGTGTTGAACTTAGGGCCTCAAACATGCTAAGTATAAGTGCTGCCATTGAACTACGCCACCAGCCCATAGTTCCTCTCTTCCTTGAGGAACTCAGTCTGTAATACCAGGCCAGACCGATTAGATCTGTGTGCCTCATCCTTCAACAGTTACTGATTACAGAATAGTCACATGGGTATGGTCACAGTCCCCTCCAATACTTTGAGAAGGGTATGCCCACTTTAAAGTCTCAGTAGGGAGAGATGGCAAGAGAATGACCACTCTGAGTGACATCTGAGTCCCTGGATCTAGACATGCCTAAAGCCAAACTGCCTCTATCAGCTTCCCAGAGACACTGTGTAAGGTATTTCTGAGCTTTGGTTTTAAGCACGCTAAGGTTGGGTGTGTGTAACTTGTCAAGAGAGACCTGACTAATGAATGCATCAGATCCACAGATCAGAGACAGAAGGAAGTGCTACAACCCTGTATGATGTAAGGAAGGGAAACACATCAAGGGTCCTTCTGATGCCTGGTGGTGACAAAGGGTAATGCTATTACTAAAAAGACAGAAGAAATCATCATGGGGGACAGAGTCAAACTAGAAGGTGTTTGCCACTCTCAGGAATACGGGGAATTGGCCAGCTTCTGAAGCCTGGTAGCTGTTTCACCATCCTCACAGAATCTCAACCTTGTGAGTATATCTAAGACCTGGTCTCGATGCAGCTTTTGGACTCTGCCCTTTATTCCCCAACCTCACTCAGTGTCAGTGACTTTGAGCTTTGCCTCAAAGTACGATTTAGTCATCAACCTGTTCATTTATGCATTTGTTATGTGTTCCGACGAATGCTCGCTGCATATCAGGAATTATGCCAGCACATAATGCTGAAAAACTAAAAATGGTTCTCTGTGTTTAAGGAGGTTTTAGTGGAGAAAACAGACATGGAATGGAGTGCCTTACAACTGAACATGATTAAAATGGTGTTAAGTGCTGTGAAGGGAACAGAAAGTGTCTCCTGAGCAGTAACCTGGGAGATCTAGTTTACATGGAAGACAGCAGGAAGACTAAGGCATCACTTCTCTAGGAAATAGCTCTGAGTCTGCTTGGGGCCCAGTGAACTGAGAGAAAGGTAGAAACCAGAGGACCTGGTCTCCCAGGCCCTTAAGAAATAAGTGAATCACTGTAAGCAATGCAAGGCCAGGAGGCTTCCAAACACACAGCATCCTCAGATCACAGACTGATAAAGTAGGTAGTCACCTCGAAATGACTCTGTGGGCCAGTTCACTAAAGCGATCACTCATTTTAAAAAAAAAATGTGTTTCATGGAATTCATAGATGCTAAAGGTTGAAGGTTTGGCTGATTTTTAACATTGGAAGGCTGAGACAGAAGCATCCTGAGCTCAAGGTCAACCCTGAGTTCTGTAGCCAGACCCAACTCTAAATAAAGATGTAAGATAAATAGGTTTAATTAAACTAAAAAGGATCTGGAGAGATCTGGGTGACACTCTTCAGTCAGTTCTCAGCAGTTGTCAGCAGGAGGGCAGAAGCACAGGTAGGCTCAAAGATCCATCTCAGTGAACTTGAGGGACTCAGCTAGACACAAGCTAAATGTTAGACATTTAGAAAGATGTCTTGTGACTGAACGTATGGCTCATCGGTTAGGGACAGTCGTTCTTACAGAGGACCCAAGTTCGAGTCCCAACATCCAAATGGTGGCTCATAATCATCTGTATCTCCAGTTCCAGGAAATTCCGTACCCTCTTCTGGCTTCTGTGGGCATCGGGCATGTACACAGCACACAGAGAAAACATCCATACACATTCAAATAAATAGATATTTAAAAAACGTTTTTAAAGAAAACAATTTCTTTTTTTAGGCCCTTACCCTAGTGAACTTTTTTGTTGTTGTTGTTTTTCAATGAGCTAAATCCACTCCTAAGCGAAGACAAAAGTCCTTCGCCCACATAAAACTAGGCAGCATGGTAGCCTAACACCAAACACAGTGTGGCTGCCCAGTCTCTCCAGATAAACACAGGGAAAGGTCATCCAAACACAGGAAGAGAGTCCCCTTCCCTTTTCCTTTGCCCCCTCCCCTTCCTCCCCTGGCTCTCTTATCCCTGGAGGGTGGACCCAGCCTTTCCCAACGTTTATTCTGAGAGCTCCAGCTTGCCCAGTGGAACGTGCTTCAGACATGGGAATACAGCAGCGGGGCCAACCGGGAAAACCAAAAATATAAACTGAGATATTTGATAGATTTCTCTTCTCCCTTCCCAAATTGTGCCAGGAATGTCTGCTAGAACTGCTTCTACTGTTCTTGGTGTAACTCGGCCCATCCTGGGAGGAGGGCTTCTGGCGTTTATAGAATTTGCCAGTTTGCACAAAAGAAAGTTGGTCTGGCTTAGGATCTCAGTGCCTTCTGCTTGATCCAGCACAAGAATGCAATAAAGGCTGGAACGCAGTAGCTAAAGAGCCTTGCACCTCAAACCCTGGCCATGACTTTAACAAGCTCCCCCAAATTACAGAGGAAATTAGAAAGCTAAATGTCCTTTAAATGTACCGTTGCAATTTTGTAAGTTACCGGGAATTCTGAAGCACATAAATAAAGGGCATTTTACCTTCTACTGACATAGTGTAATCCAAACAATGGTAAGAAAATAAACTTGTTCTCATCACTTCACTTGGGAGGAAAAAAAAAAAAAAAAACGATTAATGCTTCAGGATTATGAGCTTCAGTGGTTATAAACCAGTATTTGTGATGAAATGTTCAGAACTAATTTCAAAACAGACCCAGGGTTTGAAAGCAAAGCATAATGGTGACCTTTCTCATTAGCTGTTGCTCAAACAAAGATATGTTCCAGCAATATCCGATGCTTCCTTCCTGCTGGGCCTCCACCCAATGCCATTTAAAACAGTGTGTCACATCCAAGTGGGAGCAGAGGCTGCGGAGTGCTTGAGTTTCAGAAACATGTGTTTGTGCTTTATTATTATTTTCGAAGGCTTTTTTTTTTTTTAATGCTGCATTTGTTTTGTATCCATCAACTTATTGTTATGAGTTGGGTTTTATGAGATTAACTATGGGAGCCACTATAAATGAATTCATTAGATATGCATGTACTTTTCTAGTTCCTTAGATTTTTTTTTTTTTTTTTTTTATTCTTGTGACAAATGGCAACATTGTTTTTGCTGCTGTTGTTTGGTTTTGGTTTTCCAAGACAAGTTCTCCTCTGGTAGACCAAGCTCCTTCTAGAACGCACCATAGCCTCACACTTGTTTACGGTCTTTTACTTCTGCCTTCCAAATGCAGGCAAGGCTGACAGATATGAACTGCCACATTGAGTCCACTTCACAGGTTCTGAATCATAAGGACAGAAATTTCTTATCTCATTGCTTTTTGGTATTTTTATGAATGCTCTGGGGTGGAGCAGACAAGCAAAGGGGATTTTTAAAGAATCATTTACTTGTTTTGTGTAAAATGTTATAAACACAAATAAATACAACTCCCAGGAAAGTAGCTGAGAATGGAGGAGAGGGGAGAGGGGATCAGTGAGGAGAAGAGCCAATGGCTCTGAATGAGGTCATGTAAGTTGAAGATGGTCAAAGTCAAGCTGAATTTGTAAAAGATTTATTTATTTTTATTTTATGCATATATATTTTGTCTGCGTGTATGTATGTGCACTGTGTGGGGGCCTTTCTAGACCTCAAAAGAAGGAAGTGGATCTCCTGGAGTAAGAATTATAGAAGTTTGTGAACCCACAATCAATCACCTGCTTTTTCCCTTCTTGAGCGTGAATAGCCAAGGAACAGTGGAGAAAAATCACACAAAAGACAGACAGATTTTGCTCAGGGTTCATGATCATGCCTTACGGGAACCAGTGGTGGTCTTTCTGCACATGCTCTCCAAGGAAAACAACCAGACGTTTCCCACTGTTCAGAAGCAGTTCGCCATCTTCATTCCCACCTCGCCAATTATGGATGTTCTTTGTTTTGTACAACATGGAAGCTACAAAGCTATTTGTGAACGTTTCGTATTTTCTATCTTCTCCTCTTACAGTATGTGTTTCTTTCCTTTCTTTCCGCTTTTTGTTTGTTTTTGTTTGTTTGAGACCGGGTCCCACAGTGAAGCCCAGGTGGACCTCGAGCGTATGACCACTCAAGCGCTAGAATCGCTCGTGTCACGGCCATGTCTAGCTTACCTCTTGTGCTTGTGTCCTCTACATTTATCTAAGACTTGGATTTAGACTCTGTCTCCCTTAGTTAGAAATCTGCACTATCAGTCTGTCCTTCTCTGGCCTGTCTCTCCCACCTCCAGTCTCACCAACTCAGAGAGTTCATAGTTTTCCTATCTAGTGCCACCTTTTTAATCCTTCTCTCTTCTCCAGAAACCCCACAGACTCTGCTCTCTGCTCTCACACCCCTTCCCAGCAGCAGACCTAGACAGATAAGGCCTCTGGAGACTTCCCTGAAATGTCTCCTTGGTTTGGCTGAGTTTTCTTTGACCCAAGTTATTGTCTTCTCAAGACAGTCAGCTCCTGAGTTCTAGAAATTATTCACTCTTTTTCAGTGGTATAGCCATTGGCGAGTTATCTGTGTTCCAGCAGATAGCTCCACACCCATGCCCCACATAGGTGGCCCTGGTTAAACGCAGTGGGTCACAAAATACAAAACAAAAGGAAACAGGAAAGGAGGAGGGGGACTTGGAGAAGGGGAGCTGGTGAGGGAAGAGGATAAAAATGAGTGGGGAGGTAAGTGTGGCCATATTATTACTTAGCTACATGTATATGCATATATGTAAATTGTGTATATGTGTAATATATGCATACACACAAAAAACTGTCAAAAACAAATTAAGTTTTAAAACACAAGTAAGGAAATCATTCCATTTTTCTTACCCTGGGACACTCTACAATCCTCTATTAGGTCTTTATATAGTTACTACACCATCATAAGTAGTTTGTCCTCCTAATTCAGATGTGGACTTCTAACTCTACAGAATACGGCATTCTGAGTTAGCATCCTAACAGGCATTCATCTGTTTCCTGTTGACTCATCTGCTATGACGAACTGTTTGCAGCAGCCTATAAATACACTCAAGCATCCTAGACACACACATCCATAATCTTTTCCTGTTGTCTGTTAATTTTAGTAGCCTGCCGCCTTGATTACATTCTCTAACTTACCATCAGTTGGAACTGTTCCACGTCTGAAATCCTCAAGTCCACCATGTAAGCACAACCTTCTTATTAACTGAGAATCGCTTAATTGTATCAAAGGCAGCGAGCATCTAGATGTCACTCACCTTTCAACTCCTTTTGTTCTCATTTCCTTCTCCAGGCAACTTAGAAACAAGAGACCCACCTTTCCATCTCTTTTCCTTTCCATTCCTTTACGTGTCTATTGGGGGAAAATCCCAACACCATAATACTCCAACTTCTCATCTTCTCTGCCTTTTGTCCCACACTGATAAAGAACCACGGATGTTAGTAGGTGTGTTGCCACTACTCTTTTACACTCTGTAACCTCATCTTTATCCTCCCCACTTCCCCTCAACCATACAATTGTAAACCTTTCATTAACAAAAAGAGAAGCCTATGAGGATTTCCTCACACTGAAATTGGGCCATCACAGGTGGTAGACAAGAAGTCTACCATTGAGACAGACCCCAGTTATCTTATGTCCTTTAGACTCTTACGTCCTTTAGGTGTTCTTAACACTGCTAGTGGTTACTAGCATGCCCAACCTATATACCTATGTACCGATCTAATATCAAACACTATCTCAGCTCTAAATCATTGTATCTAATTGATGAGTCTTTTGATTGCATGTTTGACCACCAACCCCATGCAATCCCATCTATAGTGTTAGCATTCTCCACCCTATCTTCAAACCTTACTCTTTATTGAATGGTGCCATTGTTCATGTTCCTAGTCACTGAAACCCACCTTTCTAAAGTAGTCTTATTAATGTAGTAATACCTACAGACAGATTTGTTTGGTTGGTTTTTTATTCTGGTTTGTTTTAGACCTCACTATGTGGACCAGGCTGGCCTTGAATTCAGAGAGATCCACCTGCTTCTGCCTCTCTAATACTTTAATGGTGTGAGCCACCATGCCTCTCATTGCTATTTGATCAATGGTTTTGATCAAAAATCAAATGGTTTGATTAAGTCTTTGTTGAGTCTGTTTCTTTCTTAGTAGTTCTGAAACTTAACTCTCTATTCCTCTAACCTCATTCTCTCTGTCTCTGTCTCTGTCTCTCTCTGTCTCTGTCTCTCTCTGTCTCTCTCTCTCTCTCTCTCTCTCTCTCTCTCTCTCTCTCTCTCTCTCTCTGTGTGTGTGTGTGTGATTTTTGTTTCAATTCATTTTTGACAGACTTTTAAACTTTAAATCCTCCTGTCTTTGGGATTACAGGTACACACCATGCTTCACTCTGACCTCTTTTTCTCTTGCTTAAGGATGTTACAGCACCCTTCTAACCAAATCCTGTCCTGTCTCTAATCTGCACCTCTCCCCAACAACAACAAAATGATGATTCCAAAACCAGAGCCCTGCACCACTTCTCTTCTCAGAAATCTCAGCAATCCTACATTGCTTGGAAGGTGGAATCCATACACATCAGTAGCCTATAAAACCCCCAAAATAGCACAAGTTCCTTTGTTTGCAAGGAACAAAACCTATCTGTGGTGAACTCAGGGGAAATGAGGGCGTTTTTATTGGGAAGATACTGGGGAAGTTCATAGGGTTTAAGGAAGAACTGAACAACCAAGCACCAAGACCCTAAACTAGGAAAGAGATGACAATGCCAGCGGCAGAAGCTTAAAGACCTTGACAGGATCCTCTGTCTAAGTTGTGTGAGGTTGTGTGCTGTCTGGGATGGCTCTTCTCTCTGTGGGATACCTATTATTAAGACTCAACTAAAAAGACTCTTGGAGTCTGCGCCCCTCACTGCCATTTTCAAATTTCCAGAAACAATATATTTATTGGCTCAAATTGACCAAATGGTTAATCTCTAGATAAAGTGTGGGGGTGGGGAATGAATACACAGCACAGATATGGCCATAAGGAACTCTGCCTGCTATATGCGGGCATTCTATGGCAACTGGAAATCCCTATGAGCAGACTGCATGTCTCAGAGTCTTCTGTCCTCTCCATGTTCTACCTTTCAACCTTCTTTCTCCATCAATCCTTTAACTGTGTTTAACTGTGTTTTATTTTTTTTTTTTAGGGAATGAATGTTTGGGTCTTAGCAAAATTTGTCTGTTGATGGCCTGAAGCTCAGTGCGATCGTGTTTGGAGATCATTCAAGGTAATTATGGAGAAATGAGGTCACGAGGGCGGAGGAATTTGGTGTGATGAGCGGCCTTCTGAGAAATGAATTTCCCCACATGCCAGGCACATCATGTAAGGATGCAATAAGAAAACAGCTGTCTAGGAGCCAGGAAAAGAGCCCTCATCCAAGCCCACCATGCTGGAATCCGAATACAAGACTCTAAAACTGTAACAATGTACATTACTGTAGTTTCGTCGGCTCCTGTGGTCTACAGTCATGGCAGCCAGAGGTGAGAAAGCCAGTGTACTTCTCCCCACCATATGTCCTCTCCTCTTTATCCCTGCTGTTAAGAATCATCTGGAAGATTCCTTTCTCTGGAAACCCTTCCCTGACTCTTCTGGGTCACTCTCCTGTCTTTTATCCATAAACTCATAGCTTTCTGAGCTTAACTTTGTCAGCGCTCTTATTCTGTTTTGTAACATCCCACTAACCATCTGTTTCTTGTGAGATATTCTAGGTACAGGTGTGTGTGTGTGTGTGTGTGTGTGTGTGTGTGTGTGTGTGTGTGTGTGTTGTACATGTGAGTCTATGGAAGTGAACAGAGTAGTCAGGTCATTGTTGACACTCAACATATGTTTATGGAGTGTGAAGTGAGTGACCGAAGCCCACTTACTCAATCCCACTTACTAAAACGCTCTTCAGCCTGGACTTTGTGACACAGCTGACTCTGTGTTTGACCTTCACTCATAAAATCACGAACAGCTGGAAAACAAGTATTTCCATCTTTTTTTTTTTTATCAACCATGACATCTCCTGCCCAGGGCTTTTGCACACGTTAAGGAGACAATAATTCTGTTGACATTATTGTCAAAGAATCCAGCATGGTTGTCAAAAGGCAATGCACTCTGAGCCTTCATTAACAGATGTTCAGTGTAAAAGAGTATTTGTATTCCTGGTGCCTCTTGTGTGGATCAAATCACATCTGAAATATTATGTTCAATTCTGGGCAACAACCGTACATTCCTTCCTTCAACAAATGTTTATGGAGTGCCTACACTGAGCCAAGCACCTTTATTCAATGCCAAAAGCTTAGAAATTTAGAAGGCAGAATTGAGTCTTTTTTTTTTTTTTTTTTTTTTTTTTTTTTGTCATCTATCATGTGTATCAGGCAGGAGAAGATAGGCTTTGTTGCAGAACCAATCTAAAAATGTCAGTAGCTGACCATACCCCATTTTTGTTCCTTTTTATGCCACACATTCATTGCAGACTGTATCTCTACTCTGCGTGGTCTGCGTTCCAGGCTCCACTTTGAATACTGCTTCCTTGACGGCAGGGAGAAAGCACAGCCAACCGCAGCTCCTCAAGCTTCTGCCCAGAAACCACAGGCGTCATTTCTGCCTACACTTCAGATGACCACATCTAAACTCCCACAGAGAGGGCCAAAAAAGGAACAATGAAATCATCTGCCACTGTACAGGAGCCAACCTGCTGGGGTCTCCGTCTTATCATCTTTGAGATGGTAACAAAGATGTGCGCATTGAAGACGGAGGTGAGGCTTCAAAATCATAGATTCTCTCGGCAGATCGATGGCTGGGAAGATGCTCAGTGTGTAAGTGCTTGCTCCACAAGCATGAGGACCTGAGCCTCCTCACCTTCACGTAAAACATCGAGCATGGCACCACATGCCTGTAATCTCAGTGATGAGGGTTAGAAATGAGTGGATGCAGGGGAGGGGAATGTTGCCGATCTTGCCAAAACGTCAACCTCCAAATTCAGTAAAAGCCTCAAAAATAAGGTGGAGAGCCTCTACATAAACTCTCAAACATACATGTGCACACATAGGTTTATAGCACACAGCACACTCACACGCATGCAAGCATGCATCCTGTACTCACACTTACACACACACTTCTATTGAAAATCCTAAATTTAAAAATCCTAATCTTGGAGAGGTGGCACATGTTTTTTTAATGCCAGCACTTGGGAGGCAGACGCAGGTGAGTCCTGAGTTCAAGGCTAGCCTGGTCTACAGACTGAGCTCCAGGACAGCCAGGGCTACACAGAGAAACCCTGTCTCAGACAAAACAAAACAAAAATGTAAAGATCCTGATACACACTACAAAATAATTTGCTGTGAAAAAAATCTCACTAAACATTTAAGAATAAACCAGTTCTCTCTTTCTTTGATGTTTTCTTTGAAGGCCCACTAAGCTGACTTAGCATTCGCTTGATATGCTTTTTGTCTCTGCTTTTCAATACTTGGCCAGAATCAGATAATTGAATGAACAAATAGGTTTGATACACTTTTGATAATTTTTTTTTTTTTATGTCTTCCAAATGAGGCCATAAGCAGCTGGGCCTGGGACCACGCTTCAAACTTTTTTGTATCCTTAGGAACTAGGACCAGAGCTGGAGGATGGCATCGTGGTAGAGTACCAGCCCTGCAGGTACAAAGCCTTGAGTTTCATCCCCAGACAAGAGAAAAAAAAAAAAAAAAAAAAAAAAAAAACAATTTCCCACCACGAAAACTTCTTGGTATTGCTAAGGATGTTTGGAATACAACTGAAATTTCTGGGTATCCACTGATTTTCTAAGTTTGTAACTCTATTTTTCATATGCATCTCATTTATTTATCAAATTTACATACTATTTCTACCAAATAATGTCAGAGCAAAAAGCATGTTTGTCTGAATTTACATATACAAAGTTCAGATTTATATGGATACGGGTAATATCACATCTGAGTTGACCAACCAAAAAACTAACTGGAATGCTAATTAATTAGTTTTCGTTCATTTTTATTCTTAGAATGACTAAAAGATTTTTTTATATATGAGGAGTTGAAACATCGTTTCATGATATAATTTTTTTCTAGTCCTTTCAAATATTTGGTAACCATGTGAGTTATCAAAATTATGCAGTTGGGGGAATTCCAAAGTAAAGCTTTGAAATATAGTCTATATCTTTTCATTTAACTTCTGAAGAATCTTCCTTTAAAATGAGACACTAGAGTCACCTGAGTGGCACCTATCCAGGCTTCCTCAAGCCACACAATCCTGTGCATCATGTGTCCATGGCAACTAGGTCATCTTGCCACAGTGTCATCTGGTGTAGAAGGTGTTGTTGATTATGTAATGCTTTAAAGATTGGAGTGACAATACCCAGGGAGCCTTGCAACCTAATGATCTGCTCTTGGTCACAGAGGTAAAGTGCAATTCGTGCTTGCTATTTCATTAAAGTAGACTCAATAAAAATAACAATTGTGTGGAGCTGACACTGAGATTTAGAACAGTGATTTTCTTTTACATTTTACTTCAGAAAAGGCTGTGGGCAACTGGCTTGTGTCTTTGCTAAATGTTTTAATTTGATATTTATTTATGAAGCTCTAAATACCGGGTTCTAGATGTTAAGAGAGAGAAAAGTTGTGGAAAATATTCTGCCCCTAAGGGCAAGCATACACACATCCTTCTTGCTCTCAGAGGAAAAAATATTCATCTGGACTAGATGAGTTATTTAGATCTACCCAGATCTAGTTAAATGAATTAGATATCATGTCATGTAGATAGGAACTTATCTAAAGTCTTAATTTCTGTCCAGAAACAAACCATACAGAAAATTATATTAGTCGGCTACACAATTTTTATTTGAATATATGCGTACACATGTGCACGTTCATATACGTATATGTGAGGTGCATGTGCAAGTGTCTGTGTCTGTAGGCCAGAGTATAACCTCAGATGCTATTCTGAAGGTGTGGACCCCCTACTTCTGAGACAGGGACTATCATTATTGTAGAACTTGCTAGGTTGGCTAGGCTGGCCGGCCAATGAGCCTTGGGGTTCTATCTGCTTCTACCTCTTCAGCAAAGGAATTATAGGAGGGTAGTGTTTTATTACCTGGGTTCTAAGGGTGGAATTTAGGTTTCTATACTTACACAATAAACACTTACTGAGCTATCTCCCCAACCCACTGCTTTTTTTTAAAAGTTGAAGTGCTAGGCTTCAACCCAGACATATGAATAAAATCTTTTGGATGGTGGGGCTAGAAATTTGTAGAAATTTTTGTTATTGGTCTTCTTCTTCCTCCTCTTCCTCCTCCTCCTCTTTCTCTTCCTCTTTTCCTCCTCCTCCTCTTCCTCTTCCTCTTCTTATCTTTTTCCTTCTCCTCTTCCTCTTCCTCCTTCTCCTCCTCTTCCTTCTTCTCCTTCTTCCTCCTTCTCCCCTCACTCCTTCATGCTTGTTTGTTTTGAGATAGGTTCTTTATGTGCAGCCCTGGCTATGCTAGTACTTTCATGTAGCTTAAGCTTTCCTCAAGTTCACAGCAATTCAGCAATTTTCTGTTGGGATTATGGGAATGTACCATGGTTGGCTGGAAACCTTTTTTTTTTGTTGTTGTTGTTGTTTTTAAGTTCCTTTGTGAGTCTGTTTATCTGCCATCTTCTAGAAGTATTGCTAACATTGCAGAGCTGTGGGCTCTGGCCCTGGCTAAAATGGGCTACACCTGAGACTTGGATCATTCTGGGAGTTGGAAATCAGGTCAGAAGCATAGCTCTTTCTACTACTGAGAAGTACTCCATGATCCCATAGACAAGGAAGTATGCCAATCCGAGGCCATGGAATACCCAGACTGTGACTTCAGTGACTGCATTGTCCACCATAATGGCCCTATACTCTCACATTACAGGGTGGGGATCCCTTAGAGCGATGCTGCCCAAGCTGTCCTTCTGGCTCAGGATTGACTTTCACCCTCTCTAGCTGTAACCCATCCTATTGTTTACACTACATACCATTTGTCCAAGCCTATGGACCTGGTCTCTGGCTGATTCTATCCAGAACCTCTCTTCCTTGAGTGCTTATGAGTACTGCTGATTCTATCCAGAGCCCCTTTTCCTTGAGTGCTCAGGAGCACTACCTGCCAGGGCAACTTATTTAATAAGAGAAGCCTATGTATACATAACTCAAGTTCTGAAATCCCCTATGATAACACTATTCTGTGTGATTGCAATTCTCAGAATTCTTTTAGCTTATTTCCTGCCCCCAGAGTGACAAATGCTTTGATATGCTCTTGAGTTTCTGTGATGCTCTGCCACGAAGTACTGTAACTCATCTCACTGACGCTGTTGATCTCAGGGTCAGTTGTAAGTGCTGGGTTGTTCCCAGAAAGAGCAGCCTGCAGCATACCTCCTGCCTTGTGCTTGCCCAGTGAGATATGATAGCAGTGAGGCCCCAATTCCTTCCCTATGATGCTGTCATGTTTGGCTAGCACAGGGATTTATGTAATTTTAGAGTTTTATAGAGTTTAACTGTGCATACACATAAATCTGTATTTAATAAATGCCTATATGTGGTCACATGTATGTATTCATGTGACTCTAAGACACAGAGGTTTCACTGTTCAATGTCTCAAAGAGTGACATCATGGCCATATCTTTAGCTAATAATCATTAACAACAAGTTGGTCGCCTATAGAGATACACTTGGCCCTTGAAAGAATTGAACGATTTTCTCTAACAGGAAGTTCAGACTCGTCCAGGGAAGTAAAGTCCTCCAAGTTCAAGTCTAAGGAACAGAATGGCCCAGAAGAATGGAAAGGTAAACAGTAGTGTACTTCACCTAGAGAATGACTGTTCTGATCATCCTCTCAGGCATGGGACAGAAGTGGGCGGGGCAAGAGTGTAAAGTTGTCTTACAAGAGTTGAGGCAGGCTCCAGACATTCTTTCTCTCCAAGAAATGACCTCCCTTCCCGCTCGTGCCCCTTCCCCCAACTCTTCTACCTTTATTCTTCATTTCCTTAATTCTAGGACAAAATTCTTCTGTATTTCTTTTGTGTATGGTGAATAAACGTGTTTATAGTTCCCGCTATGTGTAAAGGTACAACCAAAACATTAAATTTCTTTATTTTTCCTTCAGACAATGCCTCATGTATCACAGGCTAGCTGCAAACTTACTATGTAGCTAAGCATGCCCTTGAGCTTCTGCTTTTACCTCCCAAGTGCTGGGATTACATGTGTGTACCATGACACCTTGTTTCCAGCATACTAAAGGTCAAACTTGGGGCTCTGTGCGTGCTAAGCAAGCATTCAGCCTAATGAGCTATACCCCCAACACCAAATTCCTCTTATTTTTTAATGGCAAATTCCATGGGCACCATAAATACTTACGGTGTCTAGATAGAGAAACATTAGTAAGATGCTGTGATTGAGAATTCCAGAAATCCCTCCCACAACGTACAACCATTCTATCTTTATGTGTTCCTTGAGATGCCCCCCTCCCCTTTTTTTTTTTTTTTTTTTTTTGGTTTTTTTGAGACAGGGTTTCTTTGGGTAGCCCTGGCTGTCCTGTAACTCACTCTATAGACCAGGTTGGCCTCAAACTCAGAAATCCGCCTGCCCCTGGTGAGATGCTTTTAAACTGAAGAGATTTTTTACTGTGAAAAGTTTACCTGGTTAGGGTTGTGTTAGGCTGAGAGGGAAATATTGCATTACAGACAGCTTCTGGCTTTTAGGTTGCCGTTCATTTGTTGGAGGAGCAGGCCAACTCCCCCCTCCCCCAAAGAAAACAACAACAACAAAATACCATGGAACAAAACGTAAAGTGAAATTGAAATGTAAAAACCTACAAGTGTAACAAACCCCAAGGCATGGAAAGAGAAGCAAGAATTAAAGAAGAAACATTAGGCGAGAAAGAGTTTCTAAAGGGAAAAAGAGAACCCTTATGGCACAGAGTAAAAGCAGTGACAGACACATAGGAAGTGGTCAATGTTTACTGAATAAACAAATGAGGGCCAAACTTAAACGAAGGCCAAGGACTGTGAAAGAACAGGGGCAATCCTAATAATAGCATGGAATAGCTCGCTGTGGCCAGGATTGACAGAGGAGGTGGTGCTAAGAGGCCGTGGGACAACGCTGGAACCCTAACCTTAACCCCAAAGAGCAGTCTCAGCAAATTCCCTACAGGATGAATAGAAAGATCCTGGAGTCAAGCCTTTCTCTGGTAAAAAGGTTCTTTAGGGCTCCAAAGTAGGAAGGAGAGGAGAGGTGAAACCTGGGAATGAAGACAGAAATGTAGAGCAGAAAAGAGAAACTATGAACAAAGTTGTTTTAGGAGACCGAGAAGCAACAGTGCATGTTTACCCAATATGTGGGAAATGCCTCCTGAAGTCAGTCTCGTTGGCTTAGGGGTAAAAGATATGCAGCAACTGTCTTCGCAGGACTCTGTTCTGCTTTGAAAGAACATTAGTGACTTGGGATATAATCTGAAAGGAGATACAATGGAGGTTATGTGTTAAAAGCAATGAACATGCGCAAAGAAAGACTTGTGAACATCTTATGGGTCAGGAAAAAAAAAAAAGAAGAAGAAGAAGAAAACCCCATGGAGGAGGTGACATTAAAACTTGGACACTGAAACAGAAGCTAGACAGAAAAGTTGGAAGAGAGGAACACTGGCATTCTAGGCCCTGGGTACAACACAGACAAAGGGGGCATGAGATTGTTGGGCCAGTAAAGCATCTCTTCATACTTGTAGCAGCTGCCCACTAATCTGTGTAGAAATAGTATTGTGCTGGAGATTAGCCATCTGCAGCACACCCACAGCTGCTCTTTCAGGAGTGCTGTGGTCACAGAGCAAAAGAAACCATGAGAAATGCAGATTTGAACAAAAAGACCAGAGAAGTTAGCAAGTGGGACACTGTCTCCCATATGTGTTAGCAGGCTAAACAACTTGCTCACCGCTACGTGATTCTTTCCAGGAATAAATTAATCGATTCTATCATCATCTACTTTTTCTCCTATGTATCAGCGGTTAGTGTTTTCCCTAGTGGTTCCTCAGAGCCCATTTTATCCAATAGACTCAGAGGCAACCCTCATCGCTTTCACTGAGGGCGATGCTATAACAAGTTGCAATACCAGAGGAGCTGACCCTACACTCATGTTTATTGACAGCAAAGTTGGGTGAAAACCTATCTTTCCAGACTTGCACACATACTTAGTAATTAAAGTTGGGGTTTTTATATGGCTTTAAAATATTTAATATGAGCATGCCCTGAGGGTCTTCAGCAGAGTCAGGTTTAATAAATTTAATAACCAATTAAGACACCTTCAGCTTTGACCTCCATTAGGTTAATTTCTTTAATGAGTCTCAGAAGGTCTCTCAGTATGTTTCCTCCAGAGATGGGGTGAGAACCATATATGAAGGCACACACATCAGATAAAGGGTTTAACCTTTGATGATAAAAGGCTAGTACTAACTGTGTAAGCTTGGGAAGATTCAGTAAGCTTCTAGGTTTCCTTTGCTTGTTTGGTTGGTTGATTGCTTGCTTTTTGTTGTTGCTGCTGCTGTTGGTGGTGGTTTGGTTTTTTGTTTGTTTGGGTTTGTTGTTGTTGTTGTTGTTGTTGTTGTTGTTGTTGTTGTTGTTGTTTTCCCCACTCTAGAAGAGATTTAGGCAAACGTTTCAAAGATCCTTCCATCTCTTGCATTTTACAGATGAACAATAAAGTGGATGTTTGCTGTGTGTGTGTTTCCTCTGAGACTGAAACATTTCACATTTCACCCTGCAGGGAGACCCCTCAAATCAGAAGGTAAACAACACAAAATACAGGTTCAGGAAGTTCCTGAAGCTGACCACATTCACTAGATCCCTAGAGTACACCAGCCAAACTGCTGAGAATCACTCAGATAAGCCAAGCTGCAAAGAAGATGCTGACTGAAACCAGCCCAGCTGTCTGGAAGAAGTTTAGAACAACTGAGTCACCTAGAAGGGACACTCTCCAACATGTCAAGCTGCTTGTAGGCTGTGCAGTGTGCTCAAAGTTCCCAGATTTTGTGAGCTGTCACCCATGCTGGGGTGGGCTTTGGTGATGCAGATGTCTTTGAGTCATTTCTGCTCCTGTAAGTAACCTCTCATCCAAACTCCTGTTAAGTAACCCCTATAAAGCTTGTTGGCTTACCAAGGTGGACTTTTGTGATATCCATACTTTGGTCTAACATGGCCTCCCTATCTGGAGTGTGTGTTGTGTCTCCCCAGGAACAGTCTTTCACATAACCCCATTAGTAGTTTTTCCTTTCGGGGAGGCAGAGGTCCTTGGCTTCCTCAAAATATATGGTATTTGGTTGAATCTGTCCTCTCTCTCTCTCTCTCTCTCTCTCTCCCCCCCCCTTTGTGAGTGAGTGAGTGTGTGTATGTGTGCTTAAACAATTCTCAAATAACCTGACAATTTTGCCCAAATTGTAAAATTACAATAATGTTTGTGTTGTGTATGTCATCAGTATAGAGAACAATTAATTCCTTGAAATGATGTTTATTTGCCAATGGATAGACAGATAAGACTTGTAGATGATTCAAAGTTACCAAGATTGACTCAAAACTGCTTAGCCTCTTCATTCCAAAGAATTCAAATTCTTTTACTTCAGGAGCTACACCTTAAAGGACCCGCCAACAATTAATGGCTCCTGCCAGTCTCGCTCCCTGAGGTAGTGGGACAAAACAATTCACCAGCCGGTACCTCCATTCCTTTCTCCCATCAACCATTCCAGAGCAAGTCTACTGTAGGGGAATAATCTCGTAAGGATGAAGGAGAGGATTGCAGAGAAAATTTAAAGTATTACCTAGTTCATTTGCTACAACTGAATAGTCCTTATTCCCAGAAAGACTCAGGGAGTTGAATCCCCTGCCTTTTCTTCTTTTATATTAAGATAAAAACAACAACAACAAAACTGAACACACAGGCTAGAGGAAAAAGTCCAAGTCTGATCTACCTATTGTCTACAAAAATACCCAATATTTAAAAATATATATAAAACACTGATCAAATGGACATTTGTCTCTTGTTTTAGGGGAGCGTGACCTAAGGAAGAGCAGTGTCTGAACTGTCTCATTCAGTATGGCCAAACGTTGATTACCCAAATCCATGACAAATCTGCCTTTCTGTTTCTTTGTGACTTTGTTCCTGCCCTCTGCATATTCAACTTGTCTTTCAGAAGTTGGCCTGCTTTTCAGTTTCCTCCAAGCTAGATATCCCCAGAAGAGCAACATTTTTTTTTTTAAATTTAAACTCCATTTTAATTCCCAGAAACTTAGAAGCATCCATATCCAAATATTAAAATACAAACACATTCCAAAGTAAGATGAAATGGTGCAGTCTGCTCCAAGGGGGGTATACTAACTGGGAAAGAGCTCGCTGTGACTGAGTGTGGGTCTGTTTTCAGTTCACTGTTCATAAAGGCCTCGACAACATACCTCAAAGCTATGGTAGATAGACTGGTCACTTGTTATGGAGGTGTTAGGTAAAGCCGATATTTTACAATGCTCAGGAATAGGGTGAAAATATTATCAAAAAGAGATTGAGTGAAATCCCATCTGAGAACCTTTTGTCTCCCCACTTTTTCTTTTCATCCATTTTTTGGGGAGCTCCAAAGCAGAAAGGCCCCAACCCTGTACATTGAAGCAACAACTGCAATAATTTAACATCCTGAGATGGCTCCCTTCAAAACTGTTTTGTAAACTTGTGTGTGTGTGTGTGTGTGTGTGTGTGTGTAAATGTGTGCCACATTTTTGGGTGCCCTCAGAGGTTAGAAGAGGGCATCAGATCTCTTCGATTTGAAGTTTTGAGGAGTTATGAACCACCTCACCATGTGAATGCTCTGATCTTCTGGAAGAACAGTAATTGCTCTTACCTGCTAAGCCATCTCTCTAGTCCCATAAACTGTTTTTAGGTTGAAGACTCTGCTGCTGATCTTGTAGTTTTGCTTCTACCCAAATTTTTGCCCCAATTGAGATAGAAACCAAGAATCTTGGGTTTTTGAAGTACTAAAGAACCCCAGATTTCAGGCAAGCAAGTTGCTTAGCCAGTAAAGTTGCCTCAGGTTTCATATCTGGAAGCCACATGGTAGAAGAATTCTGACTCCCATAAGTTATTCTCTGACCTCTATACACACACAGACAGACACTATATATACAAAGACAGACACACACACACACAGGCATGAAGACACACTCACACACTCATGCACACACATGCATATACGCACACTACACACAAAATAAAGAGAAATATTTTTTAAAAAGTTTAATAAAAAAAAAAACTCTAGATCCAATCAATGGGCCATTTGTTTCAAGTAAATTCAGGACAAAGGCTGTCTCTTGCACACTGCTCTGTGGTTGTTTTCTAGCCCTTTCTGTTCTGATCTTCCGTCTCCTCTTTTTCCTTCTTCTGCTATAACCTTAGCTAACTGGCTACTACTACGTGACCTACTGGGCGGACATTTAGTGAGAGCTCAAAAGATTGTCAAACTGCTTGTAGTGTAGCTGGAGGCAGAAAGAATCCTGTTTGTGTGGTCATTTCTCTACAGGTGCTGGCCTTTTCCTATATAAAGCAAGCCCAAAGTAAGCGTGCAGGCCTGACCCATCTAAGACTCACAGTGTTGTTCTGTTACCTAGAGAATAAACTCCAGACCAGACCTATTAGTCAACAAAATTGACTCACACACAGCAGCCTATGAGACAAACTCATGTCCTTATATGGGAGTGACAGGAAGGTAGGAACTTTGTAAACTAAGTAAAACATCTTTAAAACCATTTAGATTTTCCCTTGCTCCTTAGTGAGATGTTTGTAAATGTAGTCATGGCAATAAACACAGAATAGCTGCCTGGAAAGGTTAAAAAGCAACTTCAGAAACCCTCCTGCAGAGCAGTTCCCAAACACGGTCCATGCACATCAGAAACACTGGTGGAACTTGTTAAAACGTTGGATTCTTTGGCACTCAGGGAGTATTTTTCTAAATCACCATAACTAAGATCAGGCTCCTCAAATTCTATTTTAAATAAATAGAGACTAGCCCTGTTGCGGAACCCATGGGAGACCGACCCACATTTGTCTGCTCTCTCTCTAGGTTGTTCTTTGGGAGAAAAGGCAAGTGAGAACCAGAACATAAATGTCAGAACTCAGGGGCAACATCCTATCCAACAGGCTTCTTGACTGGGATAAGTGAGCCTGCACAAAGTCATTAGCATACAGTAGCTGTTCTTTGTATAATGTTTTGTTTTTGAGATGCTATCCCTATGTAGCACAGGCTATCCTCAAATTCATAATCCTCCTGTATCAGCCCTCCTGAATGCTGAGATTCCAGGCCTGCTCTGTCACATTTGGTCTGTTTGTTTATAACTTATAACAAATGTATATGCATGCCTTGCTTCGTTTTCCTTCTTCTGCTATTTCTCCTATGATTTTTTTTAAAAAATATTTAATTAAAAAAATTAATTAAAAAAAAAAAACTTGACCATTATCTAGTCTTAATGAAAGAACTTTGAGCCCAGACACTTTTGGTGATTAAACTACTCAGTTCTGGTGAATACAGACTCTAAAAGAGTCTTTAATTATATTTAGGGAAAAAAAATTACAAAACCAAGGGTAGATCTTTTGAATGCCTGCCTAGTAAACATACCTTATTATCAGGTGTGGATTTTATATAATCTTCTGTCGTGATTGAAGGGGGCTCGATTATACCTATGTTTATCTCTAATTTGATATCTCATGCATGCTATTCCATTGCCTCTCAAAGAAAAACACAGCAGTTCTATAACATGCCTATTTTAAATGCAAAGTTTGGAAGGAAAGGCACACTAAAAATATGAAATGTCCTCTTTTTTGTAACAAGAAAAATCTAAACAATAAATAAGAGACCAAGCCAACACTTTGCATGAAGATATTTTTCTTAACTCATAAGCCCTCCTTGCTGTTAAACCTACTGCCTCTACAAGATGAAACGCTTATGGCCTGTAATCAGAAAACCGTGCGGCAGAACAGATTGTAGCTCATGCGAAGGAGGCCTCTGTTCTGACTCATCTAACATTTTATTTAATAATCTCTCTTTCTGACCATGGAACTTAACTGGAATTTAGTTTTCCTGCAGTATTCCAGCCTTGGCATTGACCAAGAGTCTCTGCCTTATAGGGATGTTGAGCAATAGACAACTCCTACTCTGAATTTGTTAAGTCTTCTCCATCTAAGGAGTTACCTGCTGGGGCATTGTGATTAACTGACCCCATAAACATTTATGCTGTTTTGCTAATATGTAAGTCAATCCTCTCAAGTTTGCGTTTGTGTATTGGGTATTCTTACATGCTGAATCAGAATCTATCTAGAATTTTATCCTCAATTCCAAGAAATAAACTCCCTCTGTTCTGTGTCACTTATAGTCCCACAAGAAGTAGTTACCAAGAAGAGGCGAGTGACTTCTGGAGGGCAAGGCCCATGACAGATGGAACAAAGAAGCAGAAATAGGCGGGAAGAGCTTTCAGGCTGTGAGGCAGGTCTGCCACACATAAAAGGAGGGAGAAAGAAGAACCCTAGGGATAGGATCCTAGACCACAGGGAAGCTCTGTAGTCCTTTTGGTCAGGCTAGTGGAGAGATCAGACCTAAGGCTGCTCACTGCTTTCACATTCACAAATGGCCCAGCTATAGGAACCTATCCCCATTTTAATCACTGGCTGGGATCAACCTGCTTGACCTGTGACCCTGAACACTTGGATGCATCCAAAGGTACAGCAGCTGGAGACTATTGATCAACCACCTCCTTGCATCCAGTTCTCTTGAAGAGAGCTGAGAGCCATACATGTGATCACCATCCATCCATCCCCATAGATCCTACACAGGCTCGGAAGCAGGTCCTCAGTGTTTTCTATAGTCCCCATTCCACGGAGAAACTGAGAAAGAGAAGGCTGGTGAAGTAGTTCACATCTGTCAATGGTAGGTAATTACCAAGAGTAAGTGGATACATGGATTCTAGACATGAGCATCCTTGCCCTCAACTGTACAAAAACAGGCCTTTCTGCCTTCTGCTCAGAATTAATTACTCCTGTCTTGATAGTGACTACTTCTTGCCTACTGCTCTCTGGACATAGGAGTTGCAAAGGGTCTAAGTTGAAGCTGTATGTGGCAATTCAATAGGGCTCCTTGTTCTGTTCTTTTGGGGACCAGGAATTCTAACCCTGCAGAATTATTAGAACTAGTCTCTAGGATCTGTGATAGTTAATCTCCCCGACTTGCTGAGTTTTAGAATCACTGTGGAAACCAATCTCCGAGTATGTCTGGGTGGAGTTCTAGATGTAGATTAAGTGAGGTGGAAAGACTTGTCACAAATGCGGGTCAGTACTATCCCCTGGGCTGAGAATCCGGACTGAATAACAAAGGGAAAGTGAGGTAAGCAGCGGCCTTCATTGTTCTCTGCTTCCCAACTGCAGACACAGTGTGACTAGTTGCCTCCTGTTCTGGAAGCTTCTCTACCATGGTGAACAGTGCCATCTCTGACATTGTTATATGCAACATGGAATGTGTTGCTTCTAGAACCCAAGGGGCTTCTTAGACTTGGGCTTCCAAATAAGGCAGAGAATGAGAGATATAGTCAGGTATCTCTTGCTTTGAAGACCCGCTCACACACCAAACTTCACTGAAGTAGCAGACTCCTGGGTCTTCGGAATTTTCCCCTCACATTGTATCTGCCCAGGGTTTCCAGCATCCTAACTACGCTTTTCACTATTCTTTTACCTGATGAGCAAAATGCTAGCAACGCACTGAGGAGGTCGGATAGTTCCGATCTCTTTTTTAAAGAGTATTACGAGAAACGATCGAATAATAAACACAGCTCGAGGGTAAACTGTTGTGGACTTGTTGTGGAGCCATTTTCTATCCTGGGTGCACCCTCAAACATGGCAGCCCTCTTGACATCCTGGTATAGGGTGGCACGGTGTTCTTATATATAGAATGTGTTGTTCGCAGAAGTCCACAGAGCAAAATAAAATAAAATAAAATGCTAATGATATAGAGATTGTATTTCTGTCTCCTTGTCCACCATGATCATTTCCAACTTCCATTTTTGATGATCTGAATTGTGCAGCTGGAACCTAGAAAATCTACTTGCATCTGCATGTGTAGTCCAGGTGAATCCTGTAAGCAGGGCCCCAGTCAGGATTCAGCTGTGAGTTCATGCACTACCGTTTATTTAGTTGTTTATGCCTAGCCGATCATGCTGTCAGCTATCTGAGAACCATGAGTTTACCCCTTATCCCTGCACCTCAGCACCTTTAACATTGTGTGCTGCACAGTAGGTGCTCAATGCTGAATACATCTGTACACATTATTTTAACTCACATTACTTTATGAATAAGGCTGTTCTATAGATTGCTCTTTTTTTTTCTCCTAGGTCATTATAAGCATGTAGTGATTATCCAGGTATGATGCCTTAACCTTGTAATCTCAGTACTCAAGAGGCTGAGACAAGAGAATGGCATCAGGTACAAGGCTAGACGCAGCTATGTGGAGAGTTGTAGGCCAGTTCTAGGGGCTTTTGAGAATAAGAATACCAACAGGGGCTGTTGATGGTTTGGTGGGTGAAAATCCTTGCTCTGCAAGCATTGGAAGCTCTGTTCTTATTACCCAGTGAAAAGCCAACCACAGCCATGCACACCTACAACCCCAGTGCTGTGGGGCCTGAAGCAGGAAGATCACTGGGCCTTGTTGGTGGCCATAAGAATAGTCCCAGGTTCAATGACAGACTCAAAGGAATGAGCGATAGAGCAGTTCATTCATGTCATCCTCTGGCCTCCTTGTGAACACACACACACACATACACACACACACACACACACACACACACACACACTGATAATAGTAACAATAATATCAACAATACACTTGATTTCTTCCCTTTAGGTCACAAACAATTGCCACCTCAGGGCAGACAAAACCTTTGGTATTAGATCCTGAAAACCTAATTGTCCACAGGCAAAATTGGTAGCAATTAGAGTTACTCAGACTGAATATGTGCTAACCTATGGAATTCTTTCAGTGTCCTGTGGTCAGCTTGGGAGAGACACATGCACTACATTGTAATGTCCATTTTCCTTGTCTATTGCTACCCTGAATTTAGATTCCTTAAAGGAAGAAACTTTATCCTTCAGTCATATGTAAACAGAACATAGCTCAATGCCGGGTCAAAGTGTAGGAAGTAAGCTAATTGAGTAGATGTTTATGAATAAGTGAGTCAAGTTCCCTTCCAGGGATAAGTAGTAGTCCACCGGTTTAATTTAGATAAGCGCTACTTCCTTCTGGGTGCAGCTCAAAAGAGCTTTCAACCGTTTTCAAGTTCCATGGCAAATGGTTCAGTGTGGGACTGGTTTTGGGCCAAAACTCAAAAGTGACTCTGGGAGCTTTGAGAAAGAGCTTTTTCTGGACTTTCACCCCAGGGCATTCTTGGTCTGTGGAATATGTGATGAAACTTGTATTTCTTTAGAAATAAACATTGCCTCAAAATAGAGAAAGGAAGAAAAGATTATACTCTGCTGAGAGAATTAAGTTATTGCATGAGGAAAATACAACCTTCCTACATAGTGTATGTGTATACATTTATAGTCATATTTTATATTTATCCATTACTAAAGTTTAGCTTAATGTAGCAGAAAAATATGAAAAGCTAGATGGAGGCATGGCCTGCTGATTTATATTTTTTAAATCAGTGAATCTATTTTAATTAAATATGCTAATTAATCCACTCAGCCAATAGATAATAAACTTACTGAACTTCTAAGGTCCAGTTACTCTTTTAGAAATTTAGAGAGAGAGAGAGAGAGTTTTGAGTATGTAAAACAGGCAATAAATATAACATAATTACATAGTAAGTTAGATAGTTATGTGGTTAGAGATGGTGAGTTTTGAGCAAAATCTTGAAGTGGGGAAATTAGTGAAGAGAATATCTTTGAATTCAATATATCAATAATATCTATTAGCCCATTTTATATTGCTTTAGCAAAATACCTGAGGCTGAGTCATATGAATGTGTGTATATGTATTTCATAGATTACTTCATATGACAATTTTAAATAACACTCATGTGTGAATGGGAAGAGTTTGCATAATTTACTCAAGCTCACACAGTTAACAGGTGGCTAGCTCAGGCTATGGACCCAGATTATTGGACACTGGATTCACTATCTAACTTGCTACATTGCATGCTTCTGCTCCTTTTACTAATCTATTCATGTGTAGAATGGGAGGTGAAACACATAAAGAGAAGCATCCGTGGGATTTGACAATGACACTGTTTATCTGTTCCCAGAACTTAGCATGGGTCATATCAGCATATTCATTACCATAATCCACATTCAAAACCTGTAACATGATGACCTTTGAATCAGAGCTATGGGTGCATGTTTCAGATTTTTAAATAAACTTTATTATAAAACCAAATGTTTTAGTCAATGGTTTATTGCTGTGAAGAGACACCATGACCATGGCAACTCTTATAAAGGAAACCATTTAGGTGGGCTCGCTTACAGTTTCAGAGGTTTAGTCATGGCAGGAAGCATGGAAGCAGATGTTGGAGCAGTACATCTTGATCCACAGGCAGCAGGAACAGAGAACCACTGAGCCTGGCTTGGGCTTTTGGAAAGCAAAGCCCACCCTCCAGTGACACGCCTCCTTCAACAAGGCCACACTTCCCAATCCCTCTCAAGTAGCATCACACCCTAATGACTGAACATTCATTAATATAAACCTATGGAAGAGGGGCCATTCCTATTCAAACCACCACACCAAATAAAAACCACGACACACTGAAATTAACCAGATCCAAAGTCTATATACATCTCACCAAACTTTTATACAGTTAGAATTGCCATTCTGAAGCCATGGAGCCTCCTACTGGATTTTATACTTTCACAATCCAATTGCAGATACATCTCAATTAAGGATATATTACTAAGGGATTCCTGGGATGCTGGTTTACTAGCACAATTCTGGAGGGCATAAGATGGCCCCAGGATGGCCCTGCTGTTTAATAGGCTACATTATTTTTAGGCCCTTTTGTATAAAGCAAAAAAAGGAAACTGCTAACGAAGTAGTCTGTCTACTTCTAAGCTACAGGAGTAATTTTGACTCAAGAGAGAACGTTGCATAAGCCAAGGATGAGCAAGTCTGAGGAAGGGGTGACAGTGTAGTGGAAACATCTTTAGACTGAGGGAAGAAGATCTGAACTCTTGCCTTAGCCCTACCATTAACTCATGCGACTTGGGCAGGTCAATCTACATCCGCGAGTCTGTGGTTTCCTCATCAGTATGATGCTCAAAACTGTAAAGCTTAAAGACTCTCATCAAGTGTGTTTCCTCCAGGAGATAAGGATTGGTTGCCATAAATAGTTGGTTTGCATGAGGCTGTGGAAGCTGACAACAACCACAAAGTGTGCTTTAGGAAGAGATAAGTTACTATGAACATACTGAGATGGGCTAACAAGTCCCCTACCTGCAGGGTCATTTTTAGAATCAGGGTTCTCGCTACCTCTTCTGTTGTGCCACACTCTGGTCCTTCAGGGTACAGGTGGGAAGAGGCCAAGGCCATAGCACTGAAGAGCTCTCTTCACATAATAGGGAAAGAATAAAGCTGAGGAGAGAAAGGGTGGCAAGGAGATATTGTCAGGTCTCAGGTAAAGACAGTGAGCTCAGTATTCAGAGTCCCTCTATCATTAGAAAGACCCAGAATCCCACTGAAAGCTCAGCTATGTATTGTTATCTGTCACCATGACTATGTTGAGATATGTTTCCTAGTGCTACTGTCTTTGGGCTTTCATTATGAAGGGATGTTGAACTTTGTTCAAAGTCTTTCCATATCTGTGGAGACCATCATGCGATTTCTACCCTTAAGTCTATGTGTTGTATTACATTGCCTGGTTTGTAGATATTGAAACAGCCTTGGATCCCTAGAATAAAACCAACACCGACACGGTGTGTGATCTCAGTGTATTCCTGCATTTGGTTTATAAGAATTTTATTGGGAAATTTCACATCTATGTTCAACAGGAAAACTGATTTATAGTTTTCACTTAGTCTTGTGTTTTGGTATCATTGTGATGATGGGTTCATGGAATGAATTTTATGTGTTGACTTCCATTTCAATTTATTTACTTTTAAACGTTTTTTGTGTTCATTTTATGTGTATGGGTGGTTTTTTTTTCTTTCTGTATTTGTGTTCAGTGTACATGGCCGATACCCACAGAGACCATAAAAAGTCATCAGATCCTTTCTGATTAAAGTCACAGACAGCTGTGAGCTGTCATGTGGGTGCTAGAAATTGAATCCTGGTCCACTGGAAAAACAGTCAGGACTCTTAACTACAAAGCCATCTCTCCACCTCCTCTATTTATTAGATTTTATCTTTGGTTTTAAAAAAAAAGTCATTCCTGTATACAATGATATCCAACCTTCATTTCTTTCTGAGTCCCCCTCTGTGCTACCTAGTTTTTGTCAACTTGACACAAGTTCTAGTCATGAGAGAGGAGGGACCTCAATTGAGAATTGCCTCCATAAGATTAGACTGTAGCCAAGTTTGCAGAGCGTTCTCTTAACCAGTGATTGATGGGTGAGGGTTCAACCCATTGTGGGTGAGACTACCCCTGGACTGGTAGTTCTATGAGAAAACAGACTGCAAAAGCCATAAGGAGCAAGCCAGTAAGCAGCAGTCCCCCATGGCCTCTACATGAGCCTCTGCTTCCAGGCTCCTGCTTTGCTTGACCTCTTTTTTGACTTCCCTCAGTGATAGACTGTTGCCTAGAAATGAAAGTGAAACACATCTGTTACTCCCAAGTTGTTTTTCCCATCATGGTGTTTCATCGCAGCCATAGTAAACCTGTCTAAGACACTCCAACATGACTTCCTCCCAACCTCATTTCTTATTCTTTCTTTTAAAAAGAAAAATCTCTTTATTTTTATTTTATGTATATGAGTACACCATTGCTCTCTTCAGACACACCAGAAGAGGGCACCAGACCCCATTACAGATGGTTGTGAGCCACCATGTGGTTGCTGGGAATTGAACTCAGGACCTCTGGAAGAGCAGTTGTTGCTCTTAACACTGAGCCATCTCTCCAGCCCTCCTCTTATTCTTTCTTAAAAAACAAACAAACAAACAAACACAACCAACTAACGCCAAAGCAGTACTGCCCATATGTGTATGGCTGTGCGGCCAACCACTAGAGCACGAACAACCAACCAGGGAGTCACACACCCTCATAACAATGCACGTGGCTCCCTCTAACAGCTATCACCTGTCAATAGTGTCTCAGGAGTATGGATACACAACTTAACTGGGTTGATCTTGTGTAGGTCTTTTGCAGACAATCACATCCACTGTGAGTTCATGCATGCAATAGCTATGTCAGAGAAGAAAATGGCATTCTGCAGCATTCTTCCAGATCTTGCTTTTCTTTCTGCCTCCTCTTCCCCAGTATCCCTAGAGCCTTGGCTAGGATGGAGGGTGAAGAGGCTCAGAGAGATGTCCCATTTAAGGCCACACCCTCCCAGTCATTTATGCTCAGCACTTTGACCCACTATGTATCTCTGTATTAACTACTGCCCAATGTAAACCTAAGTTTAGCTGACCAAGCTTGAGACAAGCACAGGTCTGTGGTTATAAATATAAATATTTACATAGCGGTTTGACAACATTGCCCTCCCCTTTGCCATCTCTCCTTTGAATAACCATTCCCACCCTAGCTTTGACCCTGCCTTGGGTGGCTTCTTCCCACTTTATCTTCAGTGAGATGAGCTTTTTGGATTTTGATTTCTATTAACCAAGAGACATCTCGCCTGCTTCAGCTGCTCCTGAAGAAAGTCAGGAGTGGGGATGAGAGAGTTAACAGAAGCTCTAAGGAAGGTCATTAGAGTTCCGAAAGCATTTTATGCAGTCACTGAAGGTTTGCTTCTTAAGGGTGCTTCAGAGGTAAGCCTTCCCCATTTTCTACATTCTTTTACAAGATGTGTCCTGCCTTTGTAGGAGAAAACAGACCTTGGTGGAGTTAAAACAGCCTATCCATACATCTTCTAGAGGACAGCCAGATCCTGGAAGGCAGCAGAACCTTCAGGAATGCCAGGGCATGCCTACCAGGCGGATTATGGATAGAGCTCATAGGGTTGCCAAACCAAGCCAGCAACACCAAGGCAACAGGAGAGCCAAGTGGGAAGCTGGGATATCACAGCGGGCCAGAGGCCAGAGGGCGGCTCAATCAAGATGCCAGGAATGGAGCTTAAACAAATGGAAAGCAGGAAGGACAAAATGGAAGTAGGGCAGAGAAAGTATGTCGGGGGAGTGAAATGGGGTTTATTAAGATGAAACTGGCAGACTGCCATCGTCCTTCTATGCGCATTTAGCACACTCTCTTAATATCCTGAAGCAAGGCCTTGAAGTGTCGGCTTCTCACCGGACTGCAGTGTGTGGCCCAGGGTATGCTGGGAAGAGACACTGAGCTAAAGTGGGAAGGCAAAGCTGGGGCAGAAGTGGCAATGCAAAGGCAACGAGAGAGCAAGGCCAAGGACAGGCGTCGTCAGTGTAGCCACGTCTAGCTATCAAAGTCGCAGAGAATCAGAAAGGGATCGTGTCAGTGGCCTCCGGCAAAGACCAGGGCGGCTGGAGCTTTAAAAGTTTAAAAGCTAAGTATCTAGGAAGTGTAATAGGATGTAGAAATGAGCAATGACGGCGTAGGCTTTGGAAATGGAGCATCCATGGGTGATACAGGGAAAGCACATATCATCTTGATAGAAGAATATAATGTGCGACTCCCCAGAGTAAACTCTCAAGCCCAAGAGAAGCAAGGACTATATGGCGTGTATATATATATATATATATATATATATATATATATATATATATATATATATATATGTGTGTGTGTGTGTGTGTGTATATACATATATATATATGTATATATATGTATATATACATATATATGTATATATATGGAGAAACAGACAGACAGATAGATAGATAGATAGATAGATAGATAGATAGATAGATAGCATTTCCTCTAGGCTCCATCCTTCAGTTACCTAGCAACAGCCAGGTATAAGCCTGGTTCACTTATACAGAGTCTCCATGTTCTCTCTCTTCCCTCCCCCTTTTTTCTCCTCTCCCCCTCTCCCCTTCTTCCTCTCCTCATTCTACTCCCTCTCTCTCTCTATTTTCTTCCTCTCTCCCCATGCATTCCTGGCTGGCCTCTCCCCTTCTTTCTCTCTCTCCTCTTTTTCTGTCCTTCTCTGTCCCCTTTCTCTGCCTCTACTCCCTTCCCCAGAAGCCCTTCCCACATCACACTGCTGCTTTATAAAACAATATCATTTAGTGTTAATATGGAATACTTCCAATTTTGTAGACAAATTAAAAATATCCACAAAGGAAGTAATATACGTCCTAAAGTAACCATAGCAACACATTAATAATCACTATCTTAAGTAGTAATATGATGGGTTATTTTAGAATGCTCACCAATTTTCTAAGACAAGTCTGTATGATTTTAAATAGAAAATATAAGCATACTGTGTAAATACCCAAGAGGAACTAGAAAAGGGTTGGCATTCATTGCATGAAGGGTTCTGCCTCCTTCGATGGTGCTTCATAATCATATAGGGCATGTGCATACGGGGTTCACGGATTTTAATGCCTTTGGAACACAGTTGTTCCTGATTTCAGGAAATAGCCAGGCACATAGAATACAGAAATATATTTCTAAGTTACTGAATTCTTCTTTCACTCTTGTCTTAATCATGTTGGGGTAGTAGTGTGTGTATATTGTACATATAACACAGTAAAGCCAAATACACACATGTAAGTATATGTTACTTCACCGTGTTCAAGTATAGAAGCGGATTTATATTAAATGTGTTTGGTGCTGCTGTGCATTGAGCATGGTGGAGCTTCTGCAGCGGCCAACAAAACTTGTGTGTGTGGTGAGGGGTTGTAAAAGAAGTGGCCAAATGTCACATTCTTAACCACACGCCAAGGTACATGTGCACATTGCAAAGGACAATTTTCTGAAACGAGATCTCTCCTTCTAACTTTCTGTCAGTTCCAGTGATCAGACTCAGCTCCAGTGATTAGAATCAGTTTGCCAGGCTCAGCACGCCCTGCATGCACCTCCACCTTCTGAGACACTCACTGGCCTCATTGTCTAGATTATCACAGCAACTGTACCACTTGTCCTCAGACTTTCCTTGCATATTGCCCATGGACCTCCATCAGAGTCTTCTTCCTCAAAGGCACCATTTCATTATGTCAGTCTATGGGTTTGACTAGAGAGAGGCTTTTGGTAATCTTGTGAGTTTCTTACAATACTTGGGATCATTGGAATGGTTGCAAAAGTGAACCCTGAAGATATTTGGTAATGGCAGAAGGTAGATTCGTGATCTGGAGTTTCAAGGACAGAGACATTCTTGCCTTGGTTAACAGGACCGTGGACATACATGGGTGGAGATGGAGGATTCATGAGGCCCTAAGGAAGTCAGGAAACACTTGACTTCAGACTTTCCTTGCATATTGCCCATGGACCTCCATCAGAGTCTTCTTCCTCAAAGGCACCATTTCATTATGTCAGTCTATGGGTTTGCATTGCATTGCATTGCTTGTCCTCACCAAGACATCACATCTTTTGATAAGTAGAAGCGGTTTCTGAATGCAGTACAGCTTGGCTCATGTCTGGGCCCCTTGATAGAGTACCAGCTGCCCTGAGTCCTGCTGTGCCATTTTTATGATGATGCAGTTGCTGTTGATCTAGGCTGCTACTGTGACTAATAGACAACTTTCTTTATTTTTCATTCTGCCTCATGGCCTCTGCTCACCAATACTGCCTGCGATCCCTTGTCTCTGATTTCTGTATTTCACTCCTATCTGTGTCGCTACTACAAGATCCCCACCCAAACCCAAAGCCTTTTATTCAAACCCAACTCTTTTATTGGCACTAGTAACTACCCTTCTTCTTCGGTAGAACTTCCTTAATAGATGATGTCATAAAACCCCCGACAGGCCTGTGGATGGACTCCCCTCAGGACGCATGGAAATCTGGTTGACTCTGGCAGTGGTAGGGTGGAGGGGCTTGAAGCCAGCTCTCCACAGAAGGGAATATAGGGTATTCCAGGAACTGAAAGAATGAGATACTTTTCTCCAGTACAGAGTCTGGAGCTAGAGCTCTTGCCAGAGGTTAAAATGAGACAGGAAAATGAAAACTGGGAAAATAATTCCCAGAGGACAAAGGAGTCAACAGCTGGTCAGCTAGTCAGAGCAAGTGTGTGTGTGTGTATGTGTGTGTGGAGAGAGAGAGAGAGAGAGAGAGAGAGAGAGAGAGAGAAAAAATAAATGTATAACAGTGATAAAAATCCCCCTCTGATGATATATTCATTTACTTTTATCTCTGAAATGTAAATGAACATTGCTTATCACTAACTGGCACTTTGATTCTAAATTGCCATTCCCAATCCTAGTCACCCAGGCTTCTGGTTTAGAACCTTGAATAAAAGAATAACAGTAAGAAAATGTCTTCTCATAAACCCAGAGTCAAGAGTTTGCCATGCCTTAGTGTTGAGAGTTCAAAAATGACTCAGCCAATGAAAAACTGATGAATTTTGGTAGAACTATTGGTGAACCCTCCCCAGCCCCCACCCCAAGGACAGAGAATGCTGATTCCTTTTGTATTGGAAGCAGCGTGCATGATGGATGGAGTCTTTGAGTCAAGACTGACAAGACTTCAGATCCTGACTCTGCCAGTTGCCAGGTGACCTGGTCTAGACTGGTGCCACTTTCCCCTTGAGACAAGTAGAGTAAAAATAACATTTTACAGCCTGGGTTTGCTAAAACCACGATGAGTAAAGAATGAATCTATTACCCTGGATGTTCCCTTCATCATAGGATGACATCACAGGAACCCAAACCACTCGTTTCAGGCTATTATTCCCCAGGCCTTTGTTTTGTTTTGTTTTGTTTTTTTCATCCCTAGAACCTTTTAGAACCACAGGCTCTCATCTATGGTAGTATATCAAAAGCCTTTTCACATGGGCTAGATGGCAGCCAGGCTTTCTAAGCAGGGAAATCAGAGAACGTTCTAGAATCTAACTTCACTGATCCATGCTCCTATCACTTTCCCCCTTCTCTACGAAGAAAAGGGGTGCAGAATAAGTTATCACATCAATTCTGGGGCTCCCTCAGTTGTCATCAGGCGTCTGGTATAATTCACAGTAGTACAGTGTGACATGCGATGTCATTAGTAATCTACCATCACTCGTGGTTTACTTATTCGTCCTCTGTAGGCGTGTAGCACAAGGCTATGTCACTTATGTCATAACTACAGTTGGCAACATTGTAAGGCTCTTTAAATGCCTTCTGAATCATGAAAGGATGCGTTTCAGAGGAATGTAAACCGAGTCTCTGAAAAAAATCCCAATTTTCAGGAGTATCCTCCACTCACTGAGTAGACGGTGCTCCAAAAGCTTGCTCGTGGATCTCCCATGAATCCAAACACTTTTGGTGCCTTTTGGTCTTGTCTGCCTACCCCTACAGATACACATTTAAGGTCAAATAAATTGCGATTTATATACAGAGCAGTACTGTTAAATATATTCTCAGGTACTGGTTAAATGGGAATTGCGTTTGTGGAAGAGAAAGTCCATTTTAACCACTCAGCCTCAGGGAATTCTGAACCCGGACCGGGATCAGGATGTGATGGGGATGTAACCTCTGAAGAGATTCTAGAGTGTTCTCCTACACCGATTTACATGGACAAAATATTTGTTCATGTATTTTTTTTCTAGGGTGGATATATTAAAGCTTGTTTGCATTTAGAGTATTTGGTGAATATCAAAAATGTCATTGGGTAAGTGAAGTGGGTCATTTCAAGGTTATAGAGTAAAATGAAACTAACAGTCTAGGGTATATTGGGAAAGTCCTGTGGAAAAAGACAGATAACCTTGTCTAGAACAATAATCTATGATACTAACTTGTACAACTTTGAGTAGGTAGCTCATTCTTGTTGAGATATGTTTCCTTTATATTGAATAAGGATGATAAGAATAACTGATATTTCATGAGCTTCTTTGAAGATTGAGATAATGTATGTTGTGGGACTTTGTACCCTAGAGAGAAGAAGAAGAAGAAGAGGAGGAGGAGGAAGAGGAGGAGGAGGAATCTAATACTTGTTGAGTTTTATTAGGATGCAAATACTGTGATAGAATTTCTGTTTTGGCTATTATAATATTACTATTATCCAGGCACATACCCATTTCAGTGTCGGCAATACTATCCTCTGAGGAAGAAGTTATTTTCCTCTGTTGCATACAAATTAAAGAGCGTAGGGCACTCCTTCAAATTTGAGCAGGAACTCATCAACTCCCTCCCCCTACAGAATACCAAGACCTACAGAGTGCCAGGCTTGTGAACTTCCTGCTTTCTGATGTGGATGACAGTATTGCTATATTAACATGGTGCTGTGTCCTGGGCCACACCCCAGAGTAGGAGGGCCCACACCCTGGCCCACTCACAGAAGACATGCCCCATTTCCAAGGTTAGATCATAGCAACATCAAGCACAACTGGACTTAATATCTCTACAAGGTAGGGAAGGGTGTTTTCAGATAGATAGACACCACAGATGCTAGTATTGTTAGTCTTAGAACTGACATTGCACTGCTCAGGTTGACATGATAATGTACCCCAGCCTGAGTAGTTTAAACACAGAAATGTGCCTTCTCATGACTGTGAAGGCTGGAAGTCTAAGATCCAGGTGCTGGCATGGTTGCTTTCTTCTTAGGGTCCCAGATGGCTACCTTCTCCCCGAGTTTCTCTGGGTCTGCTCTCTGTGTGTCATGAATCCTAATGCCCCCCTCTTATGGCAGCTGATGAATTAGGACTGCACAAAGTCCTCATTTTCATTTAGGTACTCTTTTAAAAGCCCTTCCTTCAGATATAATATCATAGCATCTTGGGGTACTCGAGGGTGAGATGGGCATATGGATTTTGGAGGGGTACAGTTCAGCTCATAGTACTTTCTTCATAAATAAATGGTTACCCTCAATTCCCCACACTCCTTGGCACCTCAAACTCTGATTCATGAGTACAATACCACTGTTGGCATCACCAGCTTATTACAGCGAGTTTCAGTGTTCAAGACAAGTCCATGAATGTTGAGACACCAGTTCCCTGTGAAACTCCTTCAGAGGGTCCTTTTAGAATCCACTGTCATTTGATCTACGTCTATCCTTTCTTTCTTTCTTTTTTAAAGTCTTTAAGTTTTCTTAGGCCTGGCTTGTTGGTAGATATTTATCTTTTAGTTACTTTTCCTGAATGGAGAAGCCTTTCCACTGTTTTTAGTCACTACCCAGAAGGACCTCAGTAGAAACCAGGATGACCTTTCTGTTCCAACCCAGATGAACTCCCAGGAGAGGGCTTTAGATTCTAAGGCACATGTTAGCTTGCTGTTTGATTCAGGGCACTTCCTGAGTGAGGCAGCTCTCTGTCTAGATGCTTTGCTATTCCATCTGCTCCCCACCCTGCATGCGCTCGGCAGACAGTTTCAGTGAAGTTACCCAACAGCTGTTTCATCAGGCCTCTGGCTGGTAGGATGTATAGCTATGTCTCTGACCTCAGAGACTCATGTACTATGTAGCCCCAGACAAAATTCAGCACCGTGTCAAACATTCCACTGTAAATACAGCACCGAGGACCGTGAAGTTAAGGATGCCAATCTGCCAGGAGAACCCAATCAGCGTTGTTCACTTCGTTTTACTGATTTCTCTTTAAAGCAGCAATCTTGAAATAAGAAGCTCAGATTTTTGCTATCTTTGAAGTAAAAAAATTTAAATTATTAACTCCTAATATTGTTCTCCCCCACCCCCACCCCAGCCCAGCCCCCAAAGTAGAATCTGACTAGATCCCAGAACAGACTGGCTTGGGCTAGCTTTGACCTCTCGGTTCTCTTGCCTCTGATTCTGGGAGTTCCGGCATCACAGGTATGTGGCACCATGCTCAACTCCCACATTTTCTCGTAATTTAAGTCCCACATTGCCAGCTATGGAGATGACTTTATTCAGAACAAAATAATCTAAACCCAGGTACCTAGATGGTAGAGTAATAATTGTGCTAATAATTCTTTTATGTGATCAAATGTTATGTTCTCTTGCGTTAACTCAAAAGCAGATTTGTAAATCAAACAGTTTTCAATGTTTACAGGCAGTTACTTCCCAATCTCTGTCAAGCACACTACAGGCAGTCACCCCTATATAAATATAAAGTTAGAAAGATAAACACTCATTAAAATCACTAGTGGTAGCACTGTTTCTCAGAAGGCTCAGCAATATTTGCTTAGTGAGTAGATAAAGAGATTGACAATGTTTCCACTGGGCTTTACTCTTTCCTGCAGCTAGCCAGCCTGCCCTTAGATGGTGGGCTGTATGTGTGTGTTCCAGAATGCTGTAGAGGAACTCCCTGATTTAACAGCAAACCAAGCTTCTCATTGGTTCTATGCTAAACCACCCATTTCTAAGATTTTTTTTTCTTTTTGGTTAAAAAACAAAACAAAACACTTTATTATTAGTTTCCTTCTAGGGAGTCTCACTGGGGAAACAAACTGCTCTTAAGTGTAGGCTACATGCCCAGCAGTGGATTCCAACAAAAAATTAACTCAGTGGCATCTTTGAAGGATCATTGTCTCATAATGTTGTGGTAGAGCTCAGGGCTCCTCCCTTTCTTTCTCCTCTTCCTCCTCTTCCTTCTCCTCTTCCTCCTTCTCCTCCTCTTTCTTCTTCTTCGTTTGTTTTTGTTGTTCTTGTTTTTGAGGGGAGTTACTGTTGGTGGTTTTTGTTTTGTTTTGTTTTGTTTTGAGACAAGGCTTCTCTGTGAAGCTCTGACTGTCCTGGAACTCACTATATAGACCAGGATGGCCTCGAACTCAGAGATTAACCTCCCTCTGCCTCCCAAGTGTTCTTTCAAAAAAAAAATCTAGATTTAAATTTTTATTTTATTACATATTTTTTCTTCCTCCTCCTCCCCTTCCTTCTCCTCCTCCTCCCCCTTTTTTCCCCTCCTCCTCCCCCTTTCTTCTCCTCCTCTTCCCCCTTCCTTCTCCTCCACCTCCTCTCCCCCTTCTTTTTGTCTCTTGTTACCCTACATGTCCTTTGTGCATCTATTATGGCTTCCAGTTTGTTTTATTAAGTCTGATGTGTTAATTTTTGTTTTATTTTATTTTATTTTATTATTCCATAGAAGCCTGTTTGTTTTCTAATGAGGGACAGAAAGAGGGTTGATCCAGATAGGACAGGAGGTGTGGAGGAGCTGGTGCAGTAGAGGGAGTGGGAAGCTGTAACCTGGATAAAATATATGAGAAAAAAAAAGGTCTATTTTCAACAAAAAGAAAAAATAAGCTTTGTTATTTAAAAAATCTTTTTTAACAAAGAAAAAATCATACACTAAAATTAAACAGACCCCAAGTCTATACAACATAATGAACTTATACACAGTTAGAATTAAGTACTAAGTCAGACCTCCAATAGGAATCAACTTGCAGAACAAGTTTTATCTTTAAGCATGTTAATATAGCCTGCACATATAAATATTAAACTATGAATGATTCAGGTAGGTGCTCTGCTATCGTTTAACAGACTTACAGAGACTTTAAAGCCATATCCAGTCCATCAGTATTGAAGGAGACTGGGTCTTGGTTGTAGTCAACTTAGTCCAGTTACTAACCTGTGATCTCTGTAGAACAGGGGCTTTCTTGTAAGATAATGAGAGATGGAATATATGCACTCTCATGGCCTCTGAGTCAGAAAACTGTGACATTCTGCTGTGGAAAAACAGGTGCCATTTGACCATTTTCCAGAGGATTTGTGAATAGATATGCAGGGTAGGGGTAGTTTAGCTAAAGCGGAGCAGGTGAAAGGGAGACAATAGCAAGACAGTTTCACCTTTCTGCTTTAAGGAAGAAGGAAATCATTTCAGATTCTGGAGTTATTTATGGCTCTTTCAGATAGACTTGGCATGTGTTATTATACTGACTAGCGATTACAGCCAGCATACAAATATTGCCTATCACAGCAATATGATTCTCTTAACCGATTAAAATTGATCCTTCCCAAAGGAAAACACTATGTTCTACAAAACATCTCACTGATTGGTTAATCCCAAGTCTTATTCCATGATCTAGGGACACAGCAATGAACAAAACAGGCAGAGATGCTTCTGAGATGGAACAGGAGTTCCCAAAACACATCCTCACATAATAGATGTGATGAATCAATTTTCCTCGTCAGGCAGAAATTCTTTTTAAATTTCTTTTTAAAAAGTTATTTTGTGTATGTTGGTGTTTTGCCTGCATGTGTATCTGTGTGAGGTGTTGGTCCCCTGGAGTTACAGACAGTTGTAAGCTGCCATGTGGTGCTGGGAACTGAATCCCGGGTCCTTTGGAAGAGCAGCCAGTGCTCTTAACTGCTGAGCCAACTCTCCAGACCCCAAAGTTCTTTCTTTATAGAGGAATTAAGATGCATACTCAGTTGTACAGTTCTCTTCTGGCACATACAAGGTCCTAAATTTGAGTCTTAGCAACACAAAAGAAAGATTTTAAAAAATTAGGCTTCTGTTATTTACATCTGTTTTTCATTCCTAAACTTTGACTAATAATTGTTTAAGATAGTGGTGATTGGAAACTACCAAATGGGAAGCAAAATCCATTTAGTGTCTAGCATAGAACAAGGATGTTTGGTCAGAGTGATGACTGCAAAAGTTACAAAACTACTTTTTTTGTTTGTTTCTTTTGTTTTTATTTTTGTTTTGGGAGATGGGTTTTCTCTTGTAGCCTTGGCTCGTCTGGAACTCACTCTGTAGACTAGGCTAGCCTCCGCTCAGAGCTCCATTCCGTCTGCCTCTACATTCTGAGTGCTGGGATTAGAGGCATGCACCTCCACCCCTCTGTCTTTTTTGTTGGTGGTTGTTTTGTTTTGGTTGTTGTTAATTATTGCATTTTAAAGGTCACTGACCATACATGCATACATATAAACATACATACATACATACATACATACATACTTGTGTGTGTGTATACACATACATATATATGCCACTGGTGTAGCCTGTGTAAAGATTAGCCTTAAACTCCTGATTGTCTGCTTATGTCTCCCAAGCCCTGGGATTATGTAGTATATCATTATACATGGTTTAAGCAAGAACACAGAGGTTTATGTCACTGAAAGTTCTACAAAAGGAGCTGGAGAGATGAATCAGAGGTTAAGAGCACTTCTTAATATCCAAAGACCTAAGTTAGGTTCCCAGCACCCCTGTCTAGGCAGCTTATAACATAACTCCAGCTTTCAGGGGTATCTAATGCTCCTCACTGGACACCACGAGCACTGCACTCATGGACCCAAAAGCCTCCTCGCGCACGTGCACCTGTACACAGACACACGCAATTTTTAAAAACCTTTTGCTAAGTTTTATAAGAAGTCGTATAACAGAAAAATAATGCTGTAATCTAATCATAATGCTAATACCTTAATCTATTCTAAAGTGAATATGTCTGAATACTATTTTAAGTTTTCCTTTCCAATTTTATCACTTAGTCTGTTTCCCCTCCCCATGACAGTGCAGCATCTGTGAATGTTTGCAATGTCTTTCGTATTCATTTCCAGCACGTGAGCTCATTGATTCTTTGTTTCTCAGTTACAACCATCATGGAATCAAGATTAATAACCTGTTTGGTGAGTTTTGTCCACTTTGGAATCTGAAGCCTTTGTGTGCCCTGTGGCCTGTCAGGTTTTCTTCGTTCTTTCTAAATGCTCAAGTAGCGAGGCAGTGGCAGAATAGGGTGCCTGCCGGTTAGCTCACCCCTGCCTGCTTTCATAATGTCTACCTCGTTTCCAAGCATTTAATCATGGTTGAGGGAAAACTGGAAGTGGAGTCAAGGTTCCCTAACATACCTGCCGTGCTTAGAACAATGCCTGACAGATTAGAAGTATTCAATAAATAGTGGAGGAGAGAGTAGAATCTGGATTGTCCTAGAAGAATTTTTATTTCTGGCTCCTCTGATCATTCTTTCAACACTTAGTGTCAGAGACTACTTAGTGGGGACCCACATTGCTTCTACATAATACAAGTACTTCTAAATAAATGTAACCTCAAACCCAAATGAACAGCCCATGCTCTTTTATCTCTCTCTTCCTCAACGCCAGGCTGACCTTGATTTGTAATCCTACAGCTTCCACATTTCCGACCTCTCTAGCGCTGGGAGGACAGGAAAACATCAGAGCAGTAGGTAACTTGATTTTAAGGTGGAGAAAAGGAAGATTTTAGAGCAGAATTGCTATCCTTTATTACAAAAGAAACGAGCAGATCAATTAGCTGACTTAGCCACATATGCTGAAATTATAAAGAGTAACATGATAGTCAACTTTTTTTTTAAAATATAATACCCAGTTATTCCTCTGATGTTTTTGTTTGTCTGTTTATTCCTGGCCTTCAAAGCCATGATCATGAGTCACTTAAACCAGCAAACATTTATTTATGTATTTTTACAGTATGTTTCAGGGCATATTCTGGGACATTTTGGAGAAGTAATGCGGGTATTGAACTTTACTATTTAAGATGCCTTTGAAAACACAGTCACCTCTACAAGACACCAGATTTATTATGTTCATTTTTTTGCCAGTTAATAATTGGACTTTATGGCCAGGCAGTGGTGGCACGTCTTTAATCCCAGCATTTGGGAGGCACAGGCAGGTGGATCTCTGTGAGTTCAAGGCCAGCCTGGTCTATAGAGTAAGTTACAGGATAGCCAGAGCTACACAGAGAAACTCTGTCTGAAAGAAAAACAAGAAAAACAAAGAGACAGACAAATGTATCTGTTATGTATTTAAAAAGAAGATTAAAGAGAAACACGAAATTGAGTTTTTCTAAGCACCCTTTGTGCTAGTAAATTATCAACTTGTCAGGGTCACTACTCCATGGGACCTGGGAGAAAGGAGTGGATAAATGAGCTGGGCTAAAGTCTCAGGCAATAGCCAACTTTATCCAGTGCATCAGTGTATACTCTGAGGGTTAAGAGGAGACATAGAGTAAAGCATGCAAGCTCAAGGGCAAGCTGCATGTGGCAGATAAAATGCATGTGGCAAAACATGTTTTCTCATAGAGGCATAGAAACAAACAATAGCCAGTTGTGATGAATAACCTGAAGTGAACTCACTCCTATTCGATACATTTAGGAGGAGTAAGAAAGCATAATCCAAGAGCAGCTCTGTGTTATTTTTGGTTGGTTCGTTTGGTTTTTGGTTTTTGAAGATGGAGTTTCTCTATGTATCCCTAGTTGCCCTGGAATTCTCTACATAGACCAGTCTGGCCTTGAACTCACAGAGATCTGCCTGCCTCTTCCTCCTGAGTGCTGGGATTTAAAGCAGTGTGCTATCACCATGGGCTTCAATTATGTGTTTTTATAGAAACCGAGGTCACAAGACTCTTGTCTTGGTTTCTTGGGAATTTTCTCAAAAGCATTCAGTTTACCTCATATGACTCCATTCTTGGAGACTGTGTTCCCACAGACAGGAATTAGAATCACCTGAACAATAAACCTCTGGGTGTTCCTGTGGTTTGTTATCTTGATTATGCTGACCAAAGTGGAGCAGCCTGCCCACTGTGGGTGGTGCTAGTCCCTGGTCAGGGGATCATGGACTGTACAAGAGTGGAGAAAATGAGTTGTGGATTCGCATCCATTCTTTGTTCTCTTCTTTTGACTGTGATTGTAAGTGACAAGCGGTTTCAAGCTCCTGCTGCTTTGATTTTTATGAGTTGTGAGCTAAAGTAAACTTTTCCTTAAGTTGCTTTGATCAGTTTTTTTTTTATCACAGCAACAGGAAAAGTAGATAAGACACTTTCTGTAAGTTTGTATGTTTGTCAATTAATATCCGAGGAGTATTATGTCTCAGCATCAACAACAGGAAAGACATTCTTTGTATAGGTAAGTGTAAGTTAATTGTGCAATAGTTTCTACGTTTCCCTCCCCATATTTGATATATAACCCAACATCTAGCAACATGCTTTTTTTGTTGCATATCCCCATCAACCATGTTAATGGTCCTATTATCTGGAACATTTGGTGATAAGAAGTATGTTGTATGATTAGAGGGATGTGTAGTTAATTAACATTTATCTAACACATCTATGTAGCCAGATACTGTGCATAATAGCTGATGTAATTAAGTAATTTAGTTTTCAGAAAATGTCAGCTGAAGAAAGAAGAGTAAGAAAGTTTAAAAGTGAGTCATAAATTTGGTTTTGAAGTGAGAAAGGATGGAGGAGCAAGAAAGCCAACCAAACAAGCTCAAGATTAAAGTCTTGACTGGAAAGCATTCATACTGCTCTCCTGAAAAATGGCCAAATTAAACCAGGATGGAGGAGTGGTTCCCATATGGAGCTAAGAAAGAGTGACTTTTCCCTTGGTGGGTCCTATTGCCTGCCAGTACCCTGGGACTTTGGGACCTTGGTCAGGTCAAGGCCCCTCTAGGAGGAATTTAGCACGCCTTGCCCCACCCGCACCTGTTATGGTCCCGCCCCCTCAGCGGTGGCTCCGCCCCCTAGGGCACAAGCCAATGGACTGAGCTCCAGGGGGCGGGCGGAGGAGGGCGTGAAGCGTGAAGCGTGGGGTGCGAGGCGGGGGCGGGGCGTCGTGTCCGCGGCTGGCGCGGTCGTGGCGGTAGCTGCAGGGCGGCGGTGGTGGTGGCGGCGGCTCCTCGACCCGGCGTCCTCAGGCCAGCCCTGGGGGATGGGGGCGGCGAGCTCCAGCCGGCTGAGGGGGTGGTGGCCGTGAGTGTTAGGCGTCCGGGACGCGGGATGGAGCCCCACGGTGAGTTGAGGGGAGGCGGTGCGGGCTTCCGCCGTGCCTCGGGGCTGGCAGGCGCTTTGGAGTCGGGGGTCCGAGAGTGCGGGGCGGAGGTGGCTGCGGGCAGGGCCCGGTGCTCCGGGCTTGAAATCCCCCTCTACCCGCGAGAGTCGGGAAGGGACGAAGGGCTCTGAAGAGCGGGTAGGAACGTTGCGGATCCCTGTGCCCGTGCGGGGATCGGTGTACCCTGTGCCCGTGCGGGGTTCGCCGCCGCAAAAGTCCCAAAGTTCGCGGGACTGACCGTCCTCATCCCGGGTCTCGTCAGCAGACAGCCCCGGGCCCTTTCCCAGCCACCTCTCGCGCCTGCCTGAGGCACTCGGGCTCCGAGAGCTTCCCCATTGCTTTTCTTCCTCTGGTCTTCACGTCTGTGTTTCCTGCCGGGACTGAGTTAGGAAGTTTGGTGGCGTTCTCACAACTCCACTGTGACAGATGCAGAGGCGGAGGTACCGAGGAACCCTTCCGGCCCCGTCCTCACTTTTCCTCTGGCATTTGTTGTCCAGGAGCCCGCTGTTTGTCAGACACCCCCCCTCCCCTCGGATGCCCTGCCCCCTTCCCAGGCGTTTCTGTCATTTTGCTCCTTGCATTCCTTGGGCTCTGGTCGCCCCTTTTCCAGCTGTGGCCCTAGGGTAAACCGTGCGCTTTGCAGACTAGGAATTGATAAACTGAGAGATTACAGTTACCACCAGGGGAGCCAGCCCCTGAAAGTTTTATTGCTGAGAATGTCCCAGGACTTTGCCTTTGATGGAAACCTGGTGCCCTGGAGGACCTTGTTTTCACAAAACCAAGGCGCACAAGGCTCCTGGTATTGGAGACTTTTTGACAATACCACGAGTTTATCTCACTTTTTTTTTTTTAAACCACTATTCGTCTGTGGGGTTCCAGGATTGGGTTTCACACAGTGTTCTTTTGGGTGTTTAGCATGTTCTGACGGTGAGTCAGGAGGGAAAATTGTATGCATTTTTCGACCGTTCAAAGACCACAGTGGAGTTGGATTTGTTTACCTGTTTCTTCTCTCATTTGGGAATTCATGTTACCTACTGTCTCATTGAATTTGGGCAAAGGGCTACCTCTTTATGAAAAAGAATTCAGATTTAGATAAGAAAGAATGGTTAAAAGGAATAAGTAAAACCCAACACAAGATTTAGGTCATTTTCTTCCGTGATTTCTTTAGCCAGTTTGCCAGAAATGCCTACTTCAGGTACTGTGCAAGTAAGGAGCCCTGCCTCTTAAGCCTCGATACCCTTACAGGGCTTGGAGCTCTGGTCTCATGACTGAAGAAGCTTAAGAGTGAACTTCAGTAAGCTAGGCCCAGAGAGAAAATGTTTCAGTCCCTAAATTAGCAGAAAGTAGAACTTAGGCTGAGAAGAAAACACTGTTTGGCATATATATATTTCCATTTCTCTTGAAATGGAGCATATACCCGAATTACCAGTACCCTCTCTGCTGTAAAGGCAGCTTTTGCACAGAAATCTTTGTGGACAGTTTTTTATTCTTGTGACACTAATAAAATATTCAGCATTCACTGAGAAAATTCAACAACGACATTCCATCTTGCTAGTTGGAACCCTGTAGAACCTTTTCATTTATTGAGTAACAGTAGACAATATGGAATATAGCCCAAGGCGTAATGTTATGGGTGTATTGAAAGAATGAAGTATGTTGAATGAAAGTAGAGGGATGGTTATTTTTAGTGGAGAGAATGAAAAGATTTCTTGGAAGAAGTATTTTGTATGAGTTTGAAGACCCCGAGAATGAGTTTTCAGTAAACACAGAGGAGAAGGACTGTCCTGGGCAGGTTATCTGCACTTCATCCCAGGCTGCCACAGATCTAGTTCTGCTTTAGAGCATCCAGGGCTGTTTCCTTTGCTTGAGTAGGTTGTTGGTTTGTTTTTAAATTTCCCACTCGCCTCCACTGTGGTCATGAGCCACATATATTTGTGGATAGAGAAACAAGGCTAGTTAGCAGAAATAAAGATTTCAGTGGAGTGTTAGGATTTTATTGTTTCTGTTTATTACTGCTGTGATAAGGAAACAAGCCTCCTTGTTCTGAGTAGACATTGGGAGATACTAACTCCTTAGGCAATACTCTTTCTCTTAAGGCCTGTCAGCGTGTGTTCTTGAGAACGTTTTTTAAATACCAGTCTCCCTTTCTGAGAGATAATGGATACGTAACATGCTTTTGGACTCCTTATGTCTATGTGTGTGCCCGGGTGTGTGTTTGTGTGCCACATGTGTGCAGGAGCCTATGAAGGTTAAACAAGGTAACATATTGCCTGGAGCTGGAGTTACAGATGGTTGTGAGCCGCCATCTGGGATGCTGGGAACCAAACCCAGGTCTTCTTCAAGATCAGTAAGTGCTCTTAACTGATGAACCATCTCCAGCTCACTTAAATGTACAAGGGAAGGGGTAAGCAGAGGACCAGGAACTTTGAGACCCAGCATTATATAGGCTTGTTTATAATTCACCTGTCAGGTTTTTGCTTAATGTATTTGCTTCGGTGCATACCTGGCTGGCTTCCAAAGGGAAAATGGAAAGAAAATATCAGAATCAGACTGGTGGGGAGAATTGTGAGATCCCCAAAATACCTGGTATGTAGACTTTTTGAAAACAACAACAAAATAATTTTTAATACAGAAAAATTTCAAGCATATATGAAAATAGAACAAATAATATAAACAATTTCTCCATACCCAGCCTTAGCCTTACAGTATATTGATTTATGACCAATGTTTTCTCCCAGTACCAGAAATAGAACCCAGGACCTCAAACATACTAGGCAAATGCTTTACTACCAAGCAGTTCTTTTTGTTTGTTTGTTTGGTTGGTTTTGTTTTTGTTTTTGTTTTTGTTTTTTTTTTTTTTTTTGAGACAGGGTTTCTCTGTGTAGCCCGGGCTGTCCTGGAACTCACTCTGTAGACCAGGCTGGCCTCAAACTCAGAAATGCACCTGCCTCTGCCTCCCAAGTGCTGGGACTAAAGGTGTGCACCACCAGTGCCCGGCTCAGTCTTCTATTTTTAAACCCTCTTCATTTAATCCTTTATATTATTTTGACATAAACCATAGACATCCTGTTATTTTACCTAAAAATATTTTAGCATGTATTTCCAGAAAGAAAGATTATTAAATATAATACTAATATTTTCCATAACTCAGTTCAGTGTTTAGTTCATTTATAAATTTTTTTTAATAGCTTGACTCAAGGTACAGATAAGGTTTATATGTTGTAATTAATATATACACAGTGACATGCATATATAATTAGTTGATATATAATTGACATATAATAGAATTTGTTTCATATGTCAAAACTTTGAGTCTTGACAAATGATTTGTGCCCGTGAAATCACTGGCATAATAAAAATGTTTTAGAATGATGCTTATATCATTCTAAAATTTATTTATGTTTATGCTACTCTTCAGTTTCTCATAGACAATCAGTTATAATGCTTTTTGCCCCTAAATACTAGCTTTCATCTCTAAAGTTTCATATACATATAATTATGTTAATATAAATAGTTTTTCTATATTTTTGGCCTGACTTTTTATTAGTATAATGCTTTAATTTTTTAACTTATTTTTTATGTGTATGAGTACCTTACCTGAGTTTTGTGTAGCACATGCATGCCTGGTACCTGTGAAGGCCAGAAGAGGGTGCCAGATTCCCTGGAACTGGAGGGATGATGGTTGAAAGCTGCTTTGTGGGTGCTGTGAACCCAGCCCCAGAGCCTTACAAGAGCAGCTCTGAACCAAGGATCTGTCTCTCCAGCCCCTAGCATAATGCTTTTAAGATTTGTTGAAGAGGGCTGGGCAGTGGTGGCGCCTTTAGTCCCAGCACTTAGGAGGCAGAGGCCAGCCTGGTCTACAGAGAGAGTTCCAGGACAGCCAGGGCTACACAGAGAAACCCTGTCTCAAAAAAACAAAAAACAAAAACAAAAAAACCAACCAACCAAACAAAAAGATTCGTTGAAGAGTTCTTGCTATGTCATGGTCACTCTTGTTAAGTGTAGTATTGCATTTTATGATGATACCACACTCTGTTAGCTTGTCTGTTGAGGGATATTAGCTGTTTGCAGTTTCTGAATACTTTGAAAATCTTTGTGAACAAGATTGGGATAAATGTTATGTTTTCATTTCTTTTGGGTATATAAATGAGAAAATTTAACTAAGGACTGCCAGATCGTTTTCCTCTGATTTGTGTACCTTAGCAGCATGGCATTGCAGTTACTGTTGATCCCTGTCCTCAACAACATGCAGTATTTTGGTTTAACTGAAATTTAAGTTTCTTGTAACTATCAGTATCTCTGTTTAGTTCAAATGTGCGTTTTTCCGTTATCAAACACTATTCCAAGTCTGTATTTCCCAGCTGTGTATCTCTTTCTATAAAGTCTTCATTGCTTATTATGAGTTTACTTATTTTGTAAGAATTCTTGACATAATTTAGATAAAACTCCTTGTTACCCACCCACCCCCACCCCCCCAATTTTAACTTGCATTTTCTATTTTAACAAGATCTTCTAAGGATAAAAGTTAATTTTCACCCAGTTTGCCAATGTGTTCTTTTCTGGATCTTGCTTTTTGGGTCTGTCAGAGAAATCATTTCCTGGGGTTTTGCCTATAGTTTCAAAAAATATTTTGGAATTTTGGAGCACAGATGGTGACTATTTTAGGCTTGTCAGCCATACTGACTCAACTGCTTAACACGATTCTTGTGGAAAAAAATTCTATATAATACATAAACAAGATTGCAATGCTAAGAATAACCTTCAAAAAATAGGCGTCTGCTTCTTTTCCCCTAAATTTGAAGAAGTGGTGTTTTAGATTCTGTCTTTATTTTATGTTTTTTCTGTTTACCTTTCTAGTAAATTGCTGTACTGTGGATTAAGAGTTGATAGGCTTTTCATTGCCTGTGGATATCAATTATTTTTTGAAAGAGTAGCTTTCTTTTTGTGAAAGCTCAGTTAATTTATATATTTGGTTTTACTTTTGGAGTCTGTCCTCTTGGTATATGTATCACTATGCCAGAAATCACACTATCTTGATTCTTGTAGTTGAACAGTAAGTCTTGAAGTAAAGGTGACCTAAGTTCCCCAATTTTTTCTTAAAATTATTTTGGTTGTTTCATATATGTAACATTTTAATATAAAGTTTAAGCTCAGGCTGAGTGTAATTCCAGCACTTGTGAGACAGAGGGGGGTGAAGCTCTGTGAATTTGAGGCCAGCCTGGTCTACATAATGAGACCTAGAAACCCTATCTCAAAAATGGGGAAAGGGGGGCGGGGGTACTTAAGCTTGGAAATTTCTGCTAAAAATTTAAAAAAAAAAAAAAAAAAAAAAGGAAAAAGAAAGAAAGGTTCGCTGTGATTCTTTGAAGCCATATAATTTGAGGTAGGAGAATTGCCATGAGTTAAAGACGAGGGTGGGCTACATAGTGAATGCTGGATTCTCTAGTTTCATCTCTGTTGCTCTAATACAGCCTTGATTAAAAGCAAGTTAGGAGAGGGAAGCGTTTACTTCACTTACACAATTCCAAGTTACAGTCTATCATTTTGGGGAAATCAAGGCAGCTGTTAGTCACATCACATCCATAGTCAAGAGCAGAAAAATGAATAGATCCTTGCTTGCTTCTGCCTGCCACTTGACTCTGGACTGCTCCTGCCCTGGAGAGTTCAGGATTCCCTGCCCAGGGAACAGTGCTGCCTGCAATGAGCAGGGTCTTCCCAGATCAGTTAACCTTCAGGACAGGCTTTTATAGAGATGTCCATAGACAAACCTGAGGAACCTGATGAAGATTATTTGAGACTCTCTTCCCAGGTGATTTTAAACCATTGCAAGTTCATCTCTAAAACTGGACTAGCCCTAGACTACAGTAAGAACCTTTTTTTTTTTTTTTTTTTTTTTTAGTTTTTGAGTCTTATTCAGGAAGGTGCTATATTATTTTAGCCAATTATTTGATTTCTTTGCAGTAGTGTTTTTGTCTTAAGATTTATTTTTAACTTACTCATATGTATATTGTTTATGTACATGTGTTTGGTTCTTGCAGAGGCCAGAGAACATCAGGTCTCCAGGAGGTGGAGTTAGAAGCAGTTGTTAAGCCACTGGATGTGTGTGCTAGGGACAAAACTCAGGTGTCTGCAAGAACAGTACACACTTGTTCTTCACTGCTGAGCTGTCTCTCCAGCCCTGCAGTAGTGTTTTATGGCTTTCAATTTAGGGCAAGCTTTGCTAAGCTTATCCCTGAAATGTCTTGGTTTTTTTGATGGTATTGTAAATACAATTGGTTTTTAAATTTTTAAATAATGATTCAACTGTTGGTTTATAAAGTTGAGTGTATTTATTAACTTATGTTTTGATCTTGTTCTATTAAGTGTAGTAGCTTATAAATTCTTCGGGGATTTTTAGGTACACAAATTTGTCATCTTTGAGTAAAGTGGTTTACTTCTCTTTTAATCTGAATGCATTTTTTTTTTACTACTTTAAACTTTCATTAAGAACAGTATTTTAACCATTAACTGTGAGAGTAGCTGTAGGTTTTTAATAAAATGCCTTTTATCGGGTTGAAGAAAATTTCTTCTATTTTAACCTTGCTGACCTTATCATGATTATGAATGGGCAAGGAATTTTGTTAGATACTTTTTCTGAATCTTTTGAAATGGTCACAAGTTCTAGTGACTCTTTTTTGTTTTTTGTTTGTTTGTTTGTTTTTTGTTTTTTGTTTTTGAGACAGAGTTTCTCTGTATAGTCCTGGCTGTCCTGGAACTCACTCTGTAGACCAGGCTGGCCTCGAACTCAGAAATCTGCCTGCCTCTGCCTCCCAAGTGCTGGGATTAAAGGTGCGGGCCACCACCGCCCGGCTTCTAGTGACTCTTAAATTTAAATTCCTGAAACAAGCTCTGTTTAACTATGACATTGTTCTATTTTATGTGTAAATACTGCATTTAAGGAATTTGATCTGCAATTTTATTGTAGCATCATTGTTTGGTTTTAATATTTGGAACACAACCTCAAAAAGACTTGGGAAGATTTACATCCTCTATTTTGTGTGTGTGTGTGTGTGTGTGTGTGTGTGTGTGTGTGTGCTCATACATATATTTTTTTTCTGGTTCAGTGGATTTTTATCAGTAAAACCCACTAGACTTACAGTTTTTGTTCCAGAAAGTTTTAAATTGTGAATTCAATTTTTTAACATTTATAAGAGTATACTTAGATTTTGTTTCTCTTGTTGGGTTTCTTTGGAGTTGTGGTATTTAAAGTGACTATAGTAGCCCTTTAATACCTGTTGGGTCTGTAATGATCTTCCCTCTTTCACTCATATCAGTTTATGTTTATTACTGTCTATTTATTTCTTGGTCAGTCTAGCTAGCTATTTATCAGTTTAATTAATCTTTTCAAATAACTAGCTTTTGTCTATATTCTCTATATTATTTTCTTCACTGATTTTTTGCTATTATTATTGTTGTTGTGTTGTGTTTTGCTTTTTTTTCTAAGCAGGGTTTCTCTGTGTAGCCCAGACTGTCCTAGAACTCACTCTGGAGACTAGGCTGGCCTTGTACTCAGAGATCTACCTGCCTCTGCTTGCCAAGTGCTAGGATTAAAGGCATGTGCCACCACCCCCAGGCTAATTTTTGTTCTTAATATTTCCTTTGACTTACTTTGATTTTAATATACTCTTTCTTCCCTAAGTTCTTAAAGTGAAAGCTGGTATGACTGATTTTAGTCTCTTGAAAATAAAGCACCCCAAACTATATTTCTCTAGCTACAGTTTTTACCATGTGATCTCCATAGCATGTGAAAATTTGGCCTATGGATTAAAAACATGTTTTGTAACTAACACATATTTGGAGATTCCATAGATACATTTATGGTGTAGATTTCATAGTTAATCTTATCTAGGTCAGAAAACTTATACTACCTTTTTTCAGTTAACTATTGGGACTAATTGTGTAATCCCATACATGGCCTATTTTAGTGATTATTCGGGGTACATTTGAAAAGAATGTGTATTCTGCCATTTAGGGGTAGAATTTTCTGTAAAAGTCTGTCTTGTCCAATTTCTTAATTTTTTTTTTGTTTTGTTTTCAGATGTTGATAACTATAATTGTTCTTTGGTTTTTACTGTGTTGATACTGAGCGAAGGGTACGGAAATCTTAACTAACAGTGGTGTCAGGATTTGTCTCATGTGTCCTAGACTTTATTGTAGGCACATATTCTTCTGGGTTGTTACAGCTTTATGATGAAATTGCCTTTTATAATTATTTAATTATTAACTACAGCATTTTATATTTGGTAGAATTTCTTGTCTGGTGTCACAGAACCACGAATGCTTTCTTGTGATTAATAGTTAGATGTTGTATCTTTTTCTGTTGTTTTTCTTTCAGTATATATGTCTTTATATTTCACATCTGTTATTGTTGGCATTAGATCTTGCTATTTTACTTAATTTGAGAATCTAGCTCTTCTCTCCCAGCTATTTTAGTTTGAATCCTCTAGGGTCTCATGCATGGTAGACAACTGTTTCGGTAGTAAGCTATGCTTCTAGCCCACATCTTGCTTTTTCTGGGTTATATAGAATATATTTAATATATAGTATTGATTGATGTGTTTTATTTGTACCACTTGTTAATGGTTTCTTTTTCTTACTTTCTTTTGGATTAATTTTTAAACTTCTGTTTATGATAGCTGTTAGCTTATTAGTTACACTTTCAGAGATTTTAATACACTTTTAAAACTTATATTTTCAAGTAAACTGTTATTTCCCACAAAATGACTCATTGTAACATTGCATTTCCCTTCTTTAATCATTACCATTTATGTTACTTCTTCACTTATTGTAAATGCTACAACATAGTAAGCTTTAGACAATTGCTGTTTAAGAATGTGCTTGTTGTGATGTTTCATTAGGGCTGACTCAGGTGAGCTACAATACAAGGCATGGCCTTCCAGGACCTCCTCCTGAGTGTTCACTCTGTCATCCTCTTCTCTAGGCATTGAGAAAACCCAAATCTCCAGCCCCCTCTAAATGCTTTGTACCCTTTGGAGCTTTGCCTTGAATGTGCATCTTAGTATTCAGAGATAATTAAGGAATTCTCCATGCAGGCCCAAGAGTAGTTCTTCCATATTTTCTTCACTCCTGGCTATCCTACAAAGGTCTGTGCACCCTGGAACCAGGCTCTCGTTCTCTCCTCAGTTTAGCAAGAGTTCCATATCCTGCCGGCTTCTCTCTTTTGCTGTGGTCTAGAAAGTACCATTAGGCAAAAGCTGGGATACCGTAGAGTTACTAGGAGATGGGTGGGTGGGGCTAGCACACGCCTTTAGTCCTAGTGTTTGGGAGGCAGAAGCAGGCAGATCTCTGTGAGTTTGAAGCCAGACTCATCTACAAATCGAGTTCCAAGAAAGCTAAAGCTACACAGAGAAACCCTATCTTGAAAAATTAAAAAAAATATAAATATATAAATAAAAATAAATTAGGAGATGGTAAAGTTTACTTCATTGAAAGTTCAGAGATTATAGTTTATTTCATTAGTTTGAGATCCCATGTCTCAAATACTACTATCCCTTGCTTTGTGTAATCTAACATTTGAAAGCAGTATCTATCCCCGAACACACTGTCGCTCTCTCCTTTTTAACTACAGTGAATGGACAAATCTGTTGTTTATTCCTGCACTTTTATCTTTTAAGGATTTCTCTTCTATTGCAGTAGTGTCTTACTTTGAGCCAGGCTGGGCTTGAGCTCAAGGTCTGCCTGCACACACCACTGCTCTCTTTAAAGGCCTGTTCTCTTGCAACTCTTTGGAAAAACTGTTGTCACAATCCAGGTTTTACTGAGGTCATACTAAGATATAATTTGACGTATTTTCTGTCTTACAGCTTATAAAGTGTAAGTATAAAGTATTGAATCTAGATTAAGGAGGTATCTTGACCTTTTGAAGCTGGCTAATTCTTAAGAATGGGTTTGTACATGAAGGCATTTAGCAGGTCCATGGCCTTTACCCACTAGGTGTCAGTAGAACCCCTTCCTCAACTGTGCCAACCCAAAATGACTCCAGATGTCAAATGCTTTTAGGACCATGTTCTGTTATGAAAATTGCAGGCTGCCTAAACCACATAGCCTGCTTCAGGGATATGAAAATAGCTGCTTAAAATTAGCACACTATAGATAAGAATATAATTATTCAGCCTTGTAAAGAAAAATTCAGAAGTTTGTAAGTTGATGCTTCATAGGGAGAATGATTCACAGGTATCATAAAAAGTACGAATTACCATTTTAAAAGAGAAATAATAGAGGCAGTCATAACAGAAAATAGTAGAAACACAGGTAATTGTTCTGTTTTTGTTTCAAGACATGGTTTCTCTCTGTAGTCCTGGCTGTCCTGGAGCTCACACTGTAGAACATGATGGCTTTGAACTCACAGATCCCGGCCTCTGTCTGCCTCCCATATGCTGGGATTAAATGTGTGCTGCTGCCACCCACCTACCCCTACCTTTGGCTGATAATTTCTTTTCAATTATAGATCACTTCCAGAAATGTTTTTCTGCAGCTTGCTGAACAATTTGAGATGTTGCATTTCTACAGTAGATCCAAAGATGGTTTTAACTTTCGAGGGAAGGGCTTTTTAATTTTACTATAAATCAGTAATTTTAAGTACAAAGATTATTTCAGGATTGTGCTTTTCATAGTTAAATTTATTCATGCCATATAAACTTTAAAATATAGATCAGGAGAGAGGCCTTTTAATTTAAAAGTGAATTTATTTTTGTGAATATTTGCAAATACCATCCTTTGTATGAAGAATGGTAGCTAATGTTTTTAGACAATTGAAAGGTTAAGATCGAAAGACCAAAATTTCCCATAAACAGCCCTACTTTAGACTTTAAGCTTCTCATATTCATTGATCTGTTCTGTGTCAGGCTCTGTGGACGGTAGTTGGCTGTTTCCATATGGGTGGGATGGTTAGAGTCGGGTCTACTATAGAAAATGTTAAGAACCATGTGGAGAAAATAGACCCAAATACTGTATTCTCTCTATATCTTTTTTTGACCTTCAGAATCCTTTTCTCCTGTGTGTGTCCTTCAGTTTTGAGTAACCAGTGGTTTTATGGGTTGTTCGTGGTGCATTATTCTCTTGCAGTGGTGTTGAAGGGAATGTTTTTTACATGACTTTGACATTATTGCTTTCAGTTTTGATATAGTTATATTTGAAGCTTTATGAGTGCATTTTAAACAATCAAATCTGAAGAAAAAATGTGGGGCTAAGTGACCAAGGAGCCTCTGTTCTCAACTTATCTTTGCTCAGAGGCCAATTAGCTTCACTTTACCCAGAAATTTGTACATCGAAGTGTCCCTCCACTTTTCCCCTAGCAGTAAGTAGTCTTTCTCTGTAGCTTTTTTTTTTTAAATCTCTGATTCCTTCTCATTTTTCATTATCTGTCTCTGTCTTTTGCTCACCCTCCTCTCCACAGTTATCTCTCTCCCAGCTCTTCATGCCCCTTTCTGTCAGTTACTTGTTCATCCTATTTGTTCAGTGACATAATCAGATCCATTTTAATCAGAACACAATCTTCTTTTTTGTTAGTTGGGTGGGGGCAATTGGTGGCGACTGGGAACTCAGTGAGATAGGCTTTTGTGTATGTAGCCTAGGCTGGCCTGGAACTCATTGGGTAGCCGAGACTGGCTTTAGAATCTTGATCCACCTGCTGCTATCTCTTAAATTGTAGGATTACAGAAACGTGTCACCAACTTCAACTCACAGTTTTCTTTATTAAATGAAATGACAGAGACGTAAAAAGAGAATTGGAATATTTTTAAATAGATTTAAGGGGGGGTGTGAGCAGCTGAGAAGCACATGGAGCCACTTGTTACCGTTTCCTCCCAGTGTGTGCTTCTAACTCTGATTTTGAGGATGCCTTTCCTCTTAGTTGCTTGCTTTAGAAGTTCAGACATCATCAGTTTCTGTGCTGAAAGTCTTTGTTACAATTTCCCCCAATGCAATGAAAAGTCATTTTGGTTTTGAGGTTCCTGAATATTTGGAGCACAAATTTGGTATTTTGTGCTTGAGGGTAGAAGGGGTACATTTGTGTGAATCTTAAAAATCCACTGTAAAGTTAAAGTAACCAAGCAATTCCATATTTATCCTTTAAAGTTACACTAAAGGGGCTGTTTTTCTTGTAATAAAGGGAAGATTTAAGTGTTTATCTTTAAGAATTTTCTCCGGACTCAATGCCTCGCTTTTTGGCCCTACAGTATTTCCATCTTACTTTCTGGTCTCCTTGGGTCCCACTCTCTTCTTTCTTTGCTTGTTTCCCCCTTGGTGTTTGCTGTTGTGAGTCTACGCCCACATTTTCTTTCCACCTTCCCCCACACTACCCTGGATCCTTTTCCTCCCACAAGTGGTCATTTTTCTGTCTCTGTACTGTTCCCACAGACACCCCCCCCCCCCCATGTTTTTCTGTATCTCAGTTTTCTGTGTTGAATTCAAGAGCCCTTGTATTCTGCGGGACCTGCTGCTTTTTAAGTCATTCCTTCATATCCTTTCTTCCTGAGGTGAGTTTGAGAAGGCAGTTGACCAAATACGACCCTTAGTGGGAAATTCTGCCCTTTATGGGGGCAGAATGGTGTTTTGTTTCGGTGTAGGTCATTCTTTTGGAAGGGTGTTGGGCTAGGCCTTGTTGGATGTTACCTGAGTAGAGCCTTCGTCTTCTGCTCTTATCACTCTTGGGGTTTGGAGACAGAACATGAAAGTGGTCCAGGAAATACAGATTTTCCATCCAAGAACGCCTACTAGCCAAATCCAGTTCTCAGGTGACTTTTCCTAAGTAATGTTTTCTGTGAGGAGACCCTGTCAGACCAGAAGCTGCTGAAAGACTACCACACCCTGGGCTCCTCTACCTTCTCTGTGTTCTGTCCCCGCCCCTGTGAGCTCGAGCCAATGGGCTGAGCCCCAGGGGGTGGGCCAGGGCGGGGCAGGGGTGGGGCCAGGGCGGAGGATCTCTGCTGCAGCTGCAGCACAGCAGTGCTGGCTTGGCCCGGCATGGGGGATGGAGGCAGCAAGTTTGAGTCCTGGGCGGCAGCAGCCGCCGCCGCCAGGCTGTGAGTGTTCTTCTGGAGTCGGCACGGGGGATACAGGATGGAGCCCCACGGTGAGTGAGGGGCGGCGGTGGTGCTCGTTCCCACCGAGGCTGCTGCGTTGGGGTTTTCCTGAGTTGCAGTCGAGTCTGGGTCCGAATTTGTTACTAGTTTTTGGTGCTCACAGTCCTCGCTGAGCTTAGGAACCGGACTGTGAGTTCCGACCTGCAGGGCTGAGCAGATGGTATTCCAAGTAAAGCCGCGCATTTAGCTCACATTTACCTACCGTGTACTGAAACTTCACATTTTGTAACTCCTTTAAATTTCAGGACAGGCCCACGACCCTTGAACTCATTTCTCACACAGGAAAGCTGAGGTCAAAAATCTGCCCAAAGTAGTAATTGACAATATCAAGGCTTAAACCTAGGCGCCCTTGCCCCAGAATCCTAGGCGCCCTTGCCCCAGAATCCTAGGCGCCCTTGCCCCAGAATTCGTGCTCTTGCTCTTGAGCACAGTGTGCTCCCGCCAACCCCGCCAGCAGTTCTCACTCCAGGTAGGGTGCTCAGTCCCAGGTTATTTTAGGAGTTCCATCATGATGTTTTCTTCTACGTTTTGTGTTTAGAGAATATTTTTGTTTGAGCACTTCTCAGTGTCGTGGTGTGTTCTCATTTTGTTTTGAATATGTTTGGAGGTTTGGTTTTAATTTTAAAACATTTATGGATGTGCTTAAGATTGAGGATTTTGAAGGTAGAATTCTAGTGGCTGATGACAGTCTCTGCTTATCAGTTTTTCACCTTTGAGAGACAACTCACCAAACACCCTTTTGGAGACAGGATTGTTACCTGTTAAGGCCTCTGACTCTCTTGTCAGTTGTGTCTTTTGTCTGACACTATCAGTGTTGCCTGTCCTTTTTCGTTTCTCTTTCCTCTGTATGTATGAAGTCAGGCGTGGGGAACGTGCACTTTGGCATTGGGTGGTTTTGGCTGGTCAGAGGCGAGCCCTCCTTGCCAGGAATGCTAGACATTCTGGAGGCGTGGGAGGCAGGGCGGCTTTTTCTCCTCTTTTTTATTTTTATTTTTCAGTTTTTTTAGTTATGCTGGATTCAGACTGCATAGGAATGAAATGTGTGTTGTATATCTTATTATAGAATTGTTAAGGATAAAGCTGTTCCCGACATATTCCTGTTCTGTTTTTGTAGTGTTTTTTTTTTTTTTTTTAAGTGTAATTAAAGACCTTTACACTTGATTCCTGTGTGGGCTTTTTTTTTTCAGTGTCTTTTTATAGATTCTCACAAACTCAGAAATTATGCTGAAACAACAGATTTTTGAAATTATGCAATTTTAAAATATAAGTAGTAAGCACTAAAGTGCAGATATTTTGAGCAGTTTTACATCCCAGTTAGTTCTCTGCTTCTGTCATATACATTATGGAGTGTGTGAGGGGACATTTGATTGACAAAAAAGTCGTGTAAAAGTGACCATTTGGGAGTTTAGGAAATCTTTATGAACATTTCTTTTTTTTCTTTTTCCTTTTTTTTTTTTTTTTTCTACTGGTTGTTGGAACTGAGGGCCTTTTGCCGGGCAGCAAGCACTTTTCCACCGAGCTCTGAGTCCACATTTGTAAAGCACATATGATTTAGAGCTTAGAGTTGTTTTGTATGTTCATTTTCTACTTTCTATAAAATTCTTTAAGAACTAGATAATACAGTGTGTAATATTTATGACTTAGAGTTGGAAGAGAATTAGTTTCACAAATATTTCAGTCAGCAGTCTGTTTGCACAGCTCAAACTTCACTTGGAAGCAATTCTAGGTTTCCATGAAATCAGCTAAGCTTCTGGGACTGTTTCCAGTCCTATATTTCTTGTTTACAATCTACAGACTTATGAAGCCACAGCTTGTTTATTATTTAAATATGCTTAAAAACAATTTCCCACAATAAAGTGCCCTAGTAATAATAGCTCACAATTACTGAGTCTTCATGCCAGGCACTGTGCTAAGTGCTTTCCATGCATCACTATCTAATTTAATTAAATTACCAGTTTCAATCTGTTATTAACTATACTTTATATTACCACTAAGCAGAGAATACTATTTTGGTGCATGGGAAAGTAATGTACAGGACCTTGCAAAGTGCATATTGTCCAGACGTTCTCATTGTCACAGTTCAATTAGAAAAGTGTGATTTTAATTTTAAACATCTTTTCAATTTTCTTTAAAAGTTTTAAATGTGAGAAAAATTATAAAGATGTTCTAAAAAATTAGTACATTTAGCATAATGCATATTTCATGCCTTTCCCCTCTGTGTTCATTGGTATGTTAACAGGTTTTCTAAGTCTTTTCTAAAAATTAGAAATCTTTTTGAAACAGGGTTTACAACTTTGAATTGCTAATTTGACACAAATTATTCAGTTCTTTTTACTGGTGAATTGATTTTAAACTTATTAATCTTCTAATTTTTTAAATCATCTTTATCAGTGACTATGACTAAGTGTCTAGTTTACTAAATTTAAAGGTGACATAAACAACAGAAAGACTTTATTGTGTAAACTGCAGGTAGAGTTTGATAGGCTACTTAGTAGCCTTCTCAGTAACATGTAAAAGATCTGCCCAAACAAGGTACTGGAGTAGTTTATTTTTGTTAGTTGAAGGGGATACTTTAATATTAATGACCAAAAATTGTCCTGTTCATTTTGGAAATTACAAGGAATAATTTGAGGTTGTAAGCTAGTTTAAGTATAAAAAGTATATTCTTAAATAATTTGAAACTGACAAAAGACATTGAGTAAATGAATCTTTGAAATTGTAAATGGTGATGGAGCATAATATTTACATAATCATAAGTAATAATAGAAATACAACTTCCAGGCCCTTCTGATGGCACACTCCTTTAATCCCAGCACTCAGAGGCAAAGGCAGGTGGATCTCAGAGTTTGAGGCCAGCCTGGTCTACAGTGTTGAGTTCTAGGACAGCCAGGGTTATACAGAGAAAACCCTGTCTTGAAAAAAAACAAAAAACAAAAAAACAAAAAAACAAAAAAAAAAGACAAAAAAACAAAAGAAAAGAAATATAACTTTGATTTTCATTTTATGTAATCTCACACCTTTACATAATTTTGTATGCTTTTTTGAGAATATTTTAGAGATAGATTTTTTAAACAATTTTCTCTACAAAATACTATATCCTAGAGTTGTTTTTGTGTTTCTATAAAAACTGTTAGAGTAAACTTATAAGCCCATTCATTATTAATCTTGCTAAGTCGTTCATTTTGCTGGTAGTTTCAAGTAGCTACTGTGATACAAGCAAAAAATATGGAGGTTAGCAAATGGTTGTGGTCTTGATGTCAAGATTATAGCTGGACAGGGATTCATAGTTTAAGGCATCTATTTGAACTATAGTAAATACAAAGGGAAAATTTTAGGCACTATAAGAGCATTGTTGGAGACCCTGCTCTGGTTTAGTGGTGGTGATAAAGGGATGCCAGTGGTACAGGAAGACGTCTGTCTGTCTTCCTTTCCTGTCCTTTCCTTTCCTTTCCTTTCCTTTCCTTTTCTTTTCTTGTCTTTTCTTGTCTTGTCTTTTCGAGACAGGGTTTCTCTGCATAGTCTGTCTTAGAACTTGCTCTGTAGACCCAGCTGGCCTAGAACTCACAGAGACCCACTTACCTGCCTTTGCCACCTAAGTGCTAGGATTAAAGGTGTGTACATTTTAGAGGTTCCTGACATATAAATGGAAGTAACTAAATCTTTAAGAAATTAATATAGTAGCTTAACAAAAAGTAATGCCAGTTCATTAGTATGGTAGCAGTAAAAGTAAGAATGGATATATTAGAGAATTGTAATTGGGACCCAAAAATCTATTATGTGGTATGAATAAATAATAATGTCTCTTACATATAACAAAGATATTATTATAAGAAGCTTTCTATTATTGATTTCATGGAGGTCCTTGGTTGTTCTATCATTATGAAAGTATCCAAATACTTGCAGCATATTTGGGAAACTTTTTAATGATGTTTGAGCTAATTCTCCACCACCCCTGGCCCCTTCTTTTGGTTTTTCCAGTCAGGGTTTCTCTGTGGAACTCTGTAAACCAGGCTAGACTTGAACTTAGAGAAACACCTGCCTCTGCCTCCTGAGTGCTAGGATAAAAGGCGTGTGCCACCACTGTTCTCCTATTGTCTGGGTTTTGTTTTTGTTTTATGAAACAAGGTCTTTCTACATAGCTCAGGCTATGCGGTCCAGGCTGACCTTGAACTCACAGAGATCTTGCTGTCTCTGTCTGGGGAGTGATAGGATTAAAGGCATATGTCACCACTGCCTGGCCCTCCTCTGTTGTTTCTTTTCTGATTCCAAGAGATACAACCAAAATAAGGACTTTCAATTTTAGAACAGTTAAATAAAGATAAAAAGACAAAAGATTTGAGTTCCAGTAAATTGGAATTAGATGTCTTAACAGAAAACCCTTTTTATTTTGTGATCTCTTTTAGTCTTCACATGAGCCGATAAATTAATTGAATAGATTGCCTACATTTGGAAAATGTTAGAGCTGAGATTAAAATACAAGTTTTTCTTATGCCAAGTATTTGTTTGTCCAGTCGAGGTATGTGAGATTACTAGACACTCTTAATCTTCTTTCAACAAAGAAATATTCTTGACAATTTTGGATAAGCTAGATATATGTGCACGGATATGCAGTCTCAGAAAATTACTCTAATTGAACTAATGTGCTGAATGGACACTTCTGTATCATTGTCTCATCTAACTCTGACAGTAATCTCTGCTGTAGGTGTTGTCAGTATGTTTTCCTTGAGTGAGCATATCACAGTGAAGAGATGAATTAACAGCTTGAGGTCACACAGTAAGTGGTAGAGGAAGATTTTGAAAATATGTTTCTCAAAGTGTGTTTCATCTTTAGTTTTGAAGGCAGTTCTGTGAAGGGAAAATATGACTGTCACTAAGTGATGCTTTGGAACTGTCTTTACAATAAAAAAAAAAAAAGGTAAAATTCTCTATCGTAAGAATTAAAGTGGTTGTGAGCACAAATTTTAGCATTAAGGTTTATCTAGGATTGAACTTCAGTTGAAAGGAATATAGAGGCATTTCATTAGTTGGGAATATAGAGGCATTTCAGCCTCAAAAGCTCGAGTTCTTTGCATTGTGAAACGAAAAGCTTGGTAGGAGCTTGCACATCCCAGGGATTGCTTATCATAGAGTTGTCGGAATTGCAGACACTGAGTGGCAGCCGCTGTCATTAAGCTCAGTGTTTCCTTATCTAGAACTAGAATGCTGAGGTGGGCTGGGGGCTGGTGGTGAAACCTAGTATGATATTTCTTGGCTGATGTGCTGTTTCCCCCTCTCTTTTGTTTCTTGTCCCCTTAAGGATTTCAGATTTTCTGACTGTTAAATGAGAGGATGATTGCTCACAAACAGAAAAAGGCAAAGAAAAAACGTGTTTGGGCATCAGGCCAACTCTCTGCTGCTATTACAACTTCTGAAATGGGGCTCAAGTCCGTAAGTTCCAACTCCATTTTTGATCCGGAGTACATCAAGGAGCTGGTGAATGATATCAGGAAGTTCTCCCATATGTTACTATATTTGAAAGAAGCTATTCTTTCAGGTTTGTCAACTTTTCTCAGTATTCTTACTGGTAGTTTGTACAACTAAGCGCCAACCCAGTTATGTGTGTCCCATGACAAGAACGGGCCGTTCCTCACTACTTACTTTGTGACTTTCCCCAAAAATGTTAAATGTGTACAATGTAAATGTTTTTGTAATCAGATAACAGAACAATACATAATAAAAGCCTTGTTAAGTGTGAGAGGACAAGAGCACAAAAGAAAAACTAGTTTTGGATTTTGAGCAGAGTTGAGTATATTTTACATTGGTATACTTGAAAACACTGAAATCTAAACACTCCTGGTACAGATCTCTGAGAAGCAGACTAACATATGTAATTTACCTGGCTGGCACTTTAGTCTAAAATTTGCTTTGCATATTCTTGCCAAAATTTAATCCGAAATGTACATCTCTGACTTGACTGGAGAACCTGTCTTTCAGCTATTAGTGCCACCTTCATGTCCACATTTGACATCAGTGACATGTAGTGCTTCAGAGACATCTGCCTCTTTAGTAATAAACACTGGTTCACAGTGTCATCTCTAGGCATAAGGATCTCTGGTATATGAGGCTTCTTGGGCCTTCATAAACATTTATCAGATTTCAATAAATATGTTTGAGCATATAACTAAAATGTTTATTTCCTAAAATGTCATCTTTATACGAATATTTTTCAAACATAACTATAATTTTCAAGTTGAAATTCCCAAAATAATTGGATTGAAGTGGAGGGTTCAAAATTTTAGTAAGTTTTCATCATATATTGTTCTTTTGAGATTGTGTAAATGTTAAAGAAGTTACTCACAATCCTGTTTATATTTAATAGTCCATCTGGCTATGGGTGATTGAATGGCAGTAAGCTAGAAAGATACCCTAAATGCCTTACTATACTCACAGCATCTCAACAGAACAACAAACCTGCCACTTATTCAAAGAAGTATGGCTTCATAATAAAGCTTTGTTTTTAACTAGATTACTTTTAACTTGTTATTTTTGTTCTTTTTGATGTATACTCCATTACTGCTTGAAAGGCTATTTAAAATAATATTTTAGGTAATAAAGTATTTACCTCAGCTTATAGTAGGGTATAGTTTAATGTTAACATTTAAGTTTTAGTTAAGAATTGAACTAGAATTTCTTTTGGTATTTTTGGGGAAGAAATTTATATTCTTTCAAATCTACATCTTATATAGTTATCCTTTATTTTACAGATTTAAAATGATATTTTAAAACAAGTTGTATCATCTTTTATCTTAAATAAATTTATGAGTTTCAGTATGTAAGTAGACATAGACAAACCAGAGACTAAGAAGATTCTCACTGGTCCTCAGTGAGAAAAGAGAAAGGTGGTTATAACATACAGAAGGAGACTACTCTTTGAAATTAAAGGTTCACGTAACCCAGCAGTAGTGGCACACTCCTAGATCCAGCACCCAGGAGGCAGAGGCAGGCAGATCTCTGAGTTCAAGGCCAGCCTGGTCTACAGAGTGAGTTCTAGGACAGCCAGGGCTACACAGAGAAACCCTGTCTCAAAATAATAATAATAATAATAATAATAATAACAACAACAACAACAACAACAAACCCCCCCCCAAAGCAAACAAACAAACATGGTGGATAAAGTACTTGCCTTACATGTATGAAAATTAGAGTTGGATGCTCAGAACCCGTGTAGAAGCCAGGCAGACTCAGTGGCTACCAATTATTCCTTTCAGGAAAGACAGGATAGGATAGTAGGGGCAAGCTGGCAGGCTGGACAAACCACAACTGGTAAGCTGTGTTCAGTAAGATACCCTCAAAATGGAAAGAGCTCAAAAAAGATACCCAAGTTCAACTTGAGACCACACACAGCATGCATATGCATGTGTGCACCCACAAGAAGGAACGTGTGCGAGCGCCTGTGGAGCAAGAAGCAGTGGAGAGAGATTGAAGCTGAAGCTGAACATAGCTCAGTGAATTTATCCACAAGTTTTGTGATGCATTTTTACAAAGTATCCCCTCCTTTCCCAAGACTGATTTTATGACAAATTCTACTACATTTGAAGTTTCCTAAGTAGAACTATGAAACTAATTTTAGTAGTTGAAGAACTGGTGATTATCAAAGACTTCTGTATTCCTAACAGATAGGAAATACATAGTCTCATTCATGTGTTCTCTTTCCTCCCCCTTCCCTCCCCGCCACACACTGGTGCAAGTGTTCTAGATGATTCTCGACTTACAAATAAATGAACCCCTTAAAGAAAGAGATCTGAGGCCTGGATCCTTAGTCTGCCTCAGTTAAGTGCTAGTTTGGTGACTCTTCCGGTACTCATAGCCAAGGTGAGGTTCCCCTGTAGCCTTACACAAGTAGCGGGTGTGAAATTTTAAGTTTGAGATTTGTATCTAGTATCATTAAGGTACATTACTAATAATTACAGGGATAAATTATGCATCTTACATTAAGGAGCTAAAGATACTCACTTTAATTTATATGTTTAATTGTGGATTAGAATATATGTAATGTAAAGCCTAATTCAGGTCTATAGTTGCCCCCTACCAGGAATCATCTGTTCTGCTTTCCAATAACAAATTCACAAATGTTGGTCTAGTTTAGCAGTATTTTTTAAAATAAAAGACTTACTTTGTTTGTGTAAGTTGTTTTGCCAGTGTGTAATGCTGCATGTATCACGTGCTCACAGAGACAGAAATGGGTATAGGATGCTCGTAGATCTGGCATAAGATTTTTGAACTACTTGATGGGGGTGCTGGGAACCAAACCCAAGTCCTCTGTAAAGAGTATCAAATGCTCTTAACTGCCAAGCCAACTCCAGCGTTTCATGAAGGAATTTTAAAGTATGCCTTTGTAACAAACCTCTGGAATCTGAGAATTTAGAAATTTAAAACCTTTAGTTACATAGAAAGAACACAGCACAAAATTGCTAGTTTTTCTGCTACTTCATATTTGGAAGTATAGAAAAACATTATAAAATATATTCGAAGGAAAAACAGGTTTGATAATTCTTGTAACGTTCCTTTTATTTATATAACACATTTTAAATGGACTTTAATAAGAGCTTACCATTTCCTTTGTTCTTCTAGTTGTTTTGTTTTGTCGTGTTGTGCTCTTTTGTTTGAGAGTCTTACCGTGAAGCTCAGATTGGCCTTGAAGACTAGTGTCTCCTCTTTGGGCCTTTAGTACTAGGGATGACAAGGCTCCTTACCCCCATTCACTTTCTCTCTTCTCCCCTACCCTTACCTTTTTTGTTTTTTGTTTTTTAAACAGACAAAGATGAAAGATATATTGATACATATAAAAAGATGAAAGTTTATTATGTAAACCACATAGTGTAGACTCCCATTAATCTATAACTTCTTTAATCACAAGGCAGTTTATCAGAGAGATTCAGAACCTAAACACAGGTCTGTAATCTCTGGACTTGGGGAGCTGAGGCAGGAGGCAAATTCAAGGTTATTATGTAACAAGAGCCTATCCCAATAAATCAGCTGCAGACTGTCAAGCTGGCACCCCCGCAGCAGCCCTCATTCCACTTCTTGCTGGTTTTCTGTACTCCTGAACCAAGGAGATGCTAGCATATCTCTGGATTTTTGTTTATTAAGTAAGTCCTTACATATAAAACTCTCCGTAAGTGCTTTAAGTCAGCTGTTACTAGTTTTAGAGTTCCCAGGTAGCTAGCTAGTAAGTTTGTTTTGTTTTGTTTTGTTTTAAAAAAAAAAAAAAGGCTGCTGTACCTCAAGGTTCACAGTTGTCCTGTAAATTCAGAAGTCATCACATGAAAGTAGAGGTTTGCTGCTTGTAAGTTCTGATGCTTTTTCCTTTGTTGTTTTGGTCAAGCTGAATTAACAAAACCATTTTTTAAATTGGTCAGTTTTTCTTTTTTTAAATCAAGGAAAACACCATGATTTTTTTTTCTTGTATTCACTCAAGCATTTCCATGAAGTGTTTGCAGTATAAACACTGTGGTATTGTGTTAATGGCTGAGAAACAAAAAGTAGAGCTGGCTAATCTGTTTTCACTTGATAAGTTGAATGTAGCAGAAAATGAACGGCACTAATGGGTGAAACAATACAGTAAAGTGCAGTGTGCCACATTGACGGGGAAACACCCAAACATCGGGATACTATTTTACTGTTGTAGAAAACTAGTTAAACTTGCTTATATTTCTATCTATAATATCTTTGTAGTATTAAATCAAAGGCAGACATTACATTTATAAGGTGGCTATGTACAAAATTGCTTTGTATTTAGTTATAGTACTAACTGATACTAAATGTAAGCTGTCAGATACAGAAATATTTTAATGCAATGTACTCTTACTTGATTTCCAAGTTACTTACTAATATTGATTTTACAATAGAATTAAATTCAAACTTCACTATTTCTTTTTTATTAACCAAAATATTGTGGGACCAGGTGAAGCATATCTGTTGCTAAATCTCTGTGAAGTGTATCTCTCTTCAAAAGACATTTCGTGTGAATGACTTATAGATTTACTTGTAAGGATCTTATTTGTAAGCATGAAGACAAAGGCAGTTTCTTGTTTATTAGTTGATATTCACAGCAACCTTATGAGAAAGGAAAAGGAGATACTCTTATCAATTCTTTTTTACTGATAATGAACATAAGTTCCAAAAGCCCAGCATTTCATTTCAAAGAAGTGGCAACCTGGATTGGTTTTCCTAACCTGAGTTTGTAGGTTTCTACCATATGTAGACTCCTCAGCCTCTTGCTTTGACTAATTGAGCCACTGTTCTTTTGTTTGTTTGTTTTTGCTTAGTTTGGTTTTTGGTTTTTGTTTTTGTTTTTTTTGTTTGTTTGTTTTGTTTTGTTTTTTTTTTGAAGGGGAGATAACTTGGTGTAGCTTAAAGGAACCATTTCAACTGCTGGAAGTTTTGAAAAGTTGCCAGTTGCATGGTGGGATAGGAGAGCTTTTCTTCATAAAACTAACTGGAGGTAGCTTTACTATAAGGGAAAGAATGTTTGGTATAAGCGAAACTTGTTTTCTTTGAACACTTCCTGTACAGATAGTGGAAGGCTTGCTAATTTTGTGAAGTTCCTGGTGAAGTTAATTATCAGGCTATGCTAATGTCCTATTATGAATCATTGTGATCAGTTTTCCCTTTAGATTTTTGTTGATTTATAGACTTTTTTCAGAAGTGTATATTAAGTCACATGGAACTGGAAGTAGAGTACAATTTGAGGTTTTATGAAATGTATTTTAAGTAACTCAGTTACAACCTTTCAGTATGTTCATTGAGAACAACTTAAATATCTGTTTAAAGGGCTTCTTGTGTAAGAATAAAGGAAGTTTAAGTTGGTAAACCATTTATGTTGATAATTACTGCATGTTCTACAGTATTTAAACAAAAGCAAAACAAAAAAGCCCTCTAGAAGGGAATATACTGAAGTTAATTCTTAAAGAGAATAGTGAGTTTTGACTCACAGTGGATGATCAGTTAGCCCCCAAGGCTCTGTTGTGTGAGATGGCACAGCACAGGATAATGGGAGTGTATGGTAAAGAGAAATTGCTCACAGCATCACATCAGAAGCTTCAGAGCAGAGAAAAAAGATCTGGAGTCTCACACTTGTCTTCCATGGCTTTCCCTCGGTGTCCTGTAATTGTTCACTAGCCTCTCCTCCTAAAGCAGTGGTTCAACTTTCCTAATGCTGCCACCCTTTAGTACAGCTCCTCATGCTGTGGTGACCCCCACCACAAATTACTTCATTACTACTTCATAACTTTAATGTTGCTACTATTATGATCTGTAATGTAAATATCTGTGTTTTCTGATGGTCTTAAGTGAGCCCTGTGAAGGGATCATTAGGCTCCCAAAGGGGTCGTGACCCACAGCTTAAGAGCTGCTATCCTAAGTCTCTGTTCTTTCCTAGTGTTGCTGTCCTGGAACCCCTTTTAACAGAGAGCCTTCTCGTCCTTTCATCTCTTTCTTGATAGGGCTGTTAGTATAAGGGAATGGTTAATGAGATGGGAGAATATTTTTGTTTTTTTATCCTGAAGATAGTTTTTCTTTATGGTTATTATCTTTCATTGTAAAAAATACTAATGTAATTATGAAATAACTACAATTTTTGTTATTTTTAAAGCTATGTCAATAGAGACAATAAATAGTAAGAGTATGAATTCTGGAATTATATACTCTGGGTTTAAATTTTGGCTCCACAGTATAATAAATAAACCTGATAAATTTGGTGTGTTTCAGTATTTTCATCTGTATAATGAAACTCTAATAAAATTGTGGAACATGAAATTGGACAGTATTAAATATTTTGAAACAGTATTTTTCTCTAAATATATTGTTTTGTAGGAGGCAGGGCATTGTTTTTGTGTAACTCTGGCTGTTCTGGAACTCTATAGACCAGTCTGGCCTCAAACTCAGAGACCTGCCCCCTTCTGCCTCCTGAGTGCTGGGATTAAAGGCCTGTGCCACTCTCCCTTTTCACAATAAAAAACACTTTGATTGAAATGCTAAGTTACATGGTCACAAAGTTACAGATGTTGTAGGTGGTGTGATCTGCACATTCTAGCCAGAAGTGGCCTGGGCCCAGAAAGAACACTGCTAAGAATATCAGAACCGCTGTAACATTTGTAGGAGTAGGTAGAAGTTCAGGCTTCTTTCCTGTAGTCAATTTTTCATCATAAACAACTAATTGAACTTTTGTAAAAGGCCAAAAATTCACTAAAAGATCTGTGTATCTTATAAGTAAATTTATCCCAATTTTTAAAATGTGTGCATCCAATGATGTTTCTTACATATGTACATGTAGGTTACTTGTTTCTAATAACTAATGCAGAGAATCAATTCTAATGTGGAAACTTAACTTTGTTTTAGGGATTTTGAGTTTGTTACCATGTATATTAGGCGACATGAGACAGGAATTTAGTTGCCTTGAAAAGTCTGGAGAGCATGTTTAGACTGGGAAAAATGAAAAAGTAGTCTTAAATTGGCCACATTGTAATAGCCTTGAAATCCTTAGGAGGTAGTGGTGGTGGTGGTAATGGTGATGATGGTGGTGATGGTGACTGTGCATCTGTTTCATGGGCTGGAGGTCTGAGGACAACTTTGGGGAGTCGATTCTCTCCTACCTTTATATGGGTTCCAGAGATTGAGTTAATTTGCCAGGCTCTCAGAGCAAACACCTTTATCCATTGATACATCCCACTAGTCTGGTTGTAGGTTTTGATTTTTGTTTTATTTTGTTTGTTTTGGGGTTTTTGTTTGTTATTTTTTGGATTTTCAAGACAGGGTTTTTCTCTTATGTAGTCCTGGATGTCCTAGAACTCATGTCAGACATCAGAGACCAGGCTGGCCTTGAACTCCAGAGATCTGCCTGCCTCTGCCTCGAGTGCTGGGATTAAAGGTGTTCATCACCACTACCTGGCTTAGTCCTTTAGAACAGAGTTACACATACTGGTGCGGCTTTCAGATGCAATGCAGAGCTGAGGGTGAGCTTGAACCTTACTGAACGTCTGCCTCCACCTCCCAAGTACTTGGGTTACAGGCATGCCACCACCATGTGGGCTCCTGAAGTCAGTAATGAATTAAGTGACAAACGGTTTTCTGAAAGTACTGAAGAAATGGTTTATAATTGTAGTAATTGAAAATAGAACTGAATATATGCTGGGCAGAAATCATGGAACCAGTGCTTTCTACTCAAAGTATCTTCATGTCTTTTGTAGCTTAGATTTCTAGAATTCTATACTAGAAATTAATTTTTAATTTTTCTTGTTTTTCTTTTAAAGACTGTTTTAAAGAAGTCATTCACATCCGTCTGGATGAACTTCTTCGTGTTTTAAAATCTATAATGAATAAGCATCAGAACCTCAATTCTGTAGATCTTCAGAATGCTGCAGAAATGCTTACCACAAAAGTGAAAGGTAAGGAAGGTTTATTACGGGTGGGCCCGGCCACTGAGAGTGGAAGGATCCAGTGACACCTTCACATTTCGGGCCGTACTGACTGTAGCCACCTATTCAAGGCATTGGTTAAGGGTGGGCCACTGGGGGTGGAAGGATCCAGTGACACCTTCACATTTCGGGCCGTACCGACTGTAGCCATCTACTCAAGGCATTGGTAGGATTTAGCTGAAGAAGAATTTTGTATATTTTGATAAACACCTAAAGATTTCTTCTCTTTAAAATAAAAACTGTTAGGCTAGAAACAGCTCAGTGGTTTAGAGCACTGGCTGCTCTTTCAGAGGTCCTGAGTTCGGTTCCCAGAAATCACATAGTGGCTCCCAACTGATCATGATGGGATCTGACACCTTCTTCTGATGTGTCTGAGGACAGCTACAGTGTCTCATATACATAAGATAAATAAATACATCTTTTTTTTTTTTTAAGAAAAAAAGCTGTTAGACATGGTAAAAATTAAACAGCCAGGGTTTACAATTTTAGTTTTGTGCATGAGTTCATCCCCCTTTAAGGTTGTTTGTTACTGCCTGAAGATTCTTTGCCATGTGAAGACAGTGGTGTTGGAAAATGGTCATTTGTAGTGACTCCAAATGGAGAAGGCTCAGTTTAATATGTGAAAATGAAATTGCAATTTTAATTTTATCAGGTATTTGTGGAGATATAGTATGTAAGAAAGACTGAATGAAGCAGTTATTAGTTTAGGAACTGTGAGGAATAATGCACTAGATAAAAACAGAAGGTGTGAGCTTGAGTAGAAGTGGGATGTGGGAATTGCTAAGGGCCAGGGATGCTTGAAAATGAAGACCTCTGGTCAGGGAAGGAGGACCCCAGTCAGAAAGAGAGGACTGACAAGAAACTGGGGTCAAGGAAGAAAGACAAACTGGAGGAGTGTCTGCCAAACGGGGGGAAATCATGGAGTTTCAGAGGTGCAGGGTTTTAAGAAAGAAATGGGGGGAAAAGTGTTTATCAGAGTAAAATGTCACTGACAAGACAACATGGCTTCCGGTAATGACACCATAAAAAGTGGTTAGCAGTGATGTGTGGAAAGTCAGAGGCACAGTAATCTCCTGCCAATGGTGAAGGACAGACTTACCAGAAGGAAAGGTTACTGTCCAGAATTTTGCAGGTCAGGTATGGTCATGAACTGAGCTGTCAAGGAAGCTGCAGTGTAGGTGGGTCCCTGTATGAGAACTCTGGATGTAAAGAGCCTGAGGACAGTGGTGAGATGCTCATATTCAGAAAGGACAAGGGGAAGGCAGTGTCAGGATAAGGCAGAAAGGAAATAAAAGCCTTGCAATAAAAATGTAGCCTATATCCCCCCCCCCCCACATCTCTTTTCTGACTTAAGTCTTTTCCTGTAAAATAAGTAAGTAAGTAAGTAAGTAAATAAATACCTTTCCTGTTTGTGTGGTTTCCTTTTTTTCTATTTGAAGCACTGAGAGGGAAAAGGTACTTTAGACAATTTTAAGTGGGAAGCAGGGGTAGCTTGTTCTGTGACTCTTAAAAATGTGCTTAGTAACCAGATTTGTTTTTAAGGGGATTGTTTACAAGCACCATTTAACTTCACTTAGATAGGGAAATTTGTGTCTATAGATAGTAAAATTTCCATGCTTGGAAATATCGACTTAGTTCAATTGTTGTCAGTGACTATTGTGTGCAGTCAGGATGTCCTGGGGAAGGAGTGCACCAGCATGTGGCTGGTGTCCACATTCCAGAGACAGATCTCAAGAACATGGGCTCCAGCTGCCTCCAAGAGCCTTTTAACCTTGAGGTAAAGCAATCTTTTAAATAGTATTTCACACTATGGCTGTCTTATACTCAGAATTATTGTCACTATGTTACTTTGGTGTTGGATGAAGGTGGAAAGACGAAGATAGGCTTGATTTGTTGGTGGAAAACCATTTCTGTAGGATTCCCTGGAAACCAGAAAATGTTAGAAGGGTTTGCTTTTTTTTTTTTTTTTTTCCTTTTGTTCTTGAGACCCTCCTAAAATAGAGTGACCTGCACAGTTGAGGCTAAATCAGTTTATTTAATAGCAATTTAATTTTCAAAACCTAAGAAGGCAAGATATAGGTAGAAATCATCTCTGAATGTAGGAGCCAAACAGTCTGACTGTGTTGATACTTGCCATCTTTGGGCAGGGAGTTCTTGTTTTCTTCATTTTGGGAAGAAACTTCAGGAAAAGCAGTTGTGTGGGATCAGAAAGCTGTAGGAATGGAGGAGTTATCTAGCTCGTTCTTACAGTCCTAGCCCCTAATTACATTTTTAAAACAGCAGTGATCTGAGCAGCTATCTTGTTTTGGATGTATTAACTGCCAAATTCAGTTTGCAAAATTGCCAAACTGCTCAAAACAAAATTAAAATAAAATAAAAAACATAATACAGAATAGCTTCGGGGCTGTAAAATCTGGTTGGTTGTATTGCCACATCTGGTTTTTAATGTAAAACAGAATCTTTGTTGCTTTTTTTTTTTTTTAAACTGTAAACATGGAATTTACCTTGTAATAACTTTAAAATAAAAATTCTTAGCTTTCTCCCATTCATCTGACAGTGATTTGTAGTTCCTGTGTCTCTTTCTATTTCCAAACAGGAAGTTCAGTTGACAAAATATTTGCAATATGGTAAGAGAGATACAGCCTATTTTTGAAGCAGATAAAGACATCTTCAGACGTCAGTAATTTATGATGTACTTAGTATTTTCAACTGTTTAGGTCAGTTTTATTTGTAATATAAATGAAAATGTGGTTTTTAAAAATATCTATATATTTCCCTGTATTCATAAATTGGCAAAGAGAAAAAGAAAAACAAGCCTTAATCACACAAAGAAAGATGTTAAAGCCTCGTCTTTCTGTTCTGCAAACCTGATTTTTCAACATGTAGCCATTCATTTTAGTCCCGAAATAAACAGTGATTGTCACTGATTTCTGTTGAATCTTTCTAAAAACATATCACACGCACACATATAAGCAAACACGCGTACAATTCTCCGTTTAACCCACTTGCTATATAAATGATAGTGTTCTACTTCTTGCTCATTTGTCTGTACACAAAACGTTTCTCAGTTCTTTGGCTTTTGTTTGATATTTTTTCAAAGCTGTTTGGTGATACATAATGTCGATGTGCTATAATTTAACCAGATCATTCCCAGTAGATGTTTAAATTATTTTCTGCTGATGCTTCTTTGCATAGCCAGGTGAATTCCTAGTAATAACTTCGGTGTTGAGAGAACTTGTGTTTGGGATATTGTCAGGTACCCTCTGATACCCTCTCTTAAGCCCTGCCCTCTGATAGTATGAAAGTAGCTGCTTTATTCACTTCGGTCAGCAGTGCTAGCTATCAAGATTTGCTACTCAGGTTCATAGTAAAAACCTTTGTCTTAGGTAGTTTGATCTGCATTTTCTCCATTTTGAGTGCAACTGAGTATGTTTCAGGGTCATTTGCACATCCTTTTATTTGAGTTGGCTTATAACCTGATTTTCTCTTGGTGTTTGATATTTTAAAAATATAATTAATTTGTAGAAACTGTCTAATATAAGCTCTTCAATATAGTTTATAATTTTACTTTTTTATTTTTATTTATTTTTACACTTTAAAGTATCAGTCCTTTTATGTGTGTTTTGAGTCTGAGTTATTAGAATGGCCTTCTATACTCTGAAGTTTCACCATTCTCTAGCTCTTTTTTCCTAAAGTTTTTATGGAATCATTTTTAAGTTGAAATCTTAAAATTTAGAGAAACAAAATGTGTTCTGTTAAAGGAGTCACAACCCCTTTGGGAGATGCATATAAGATATCCTTCAAATCAGGTATTTTCATTATGATTCATAACAGTAGCGAAATACAATTATGAAATAACAATGAAAATAATTTTATGGTTGGGGAGTACCACCACATGAGAACCTTTATTAAAGGGTCTCAGCATTAAGAAGGCTGAGAACCATTGGGTTGAGAAGGCCAGTAGCAGTAGGAATGATAAGGAAGAAAACATTTTAGAAGCAAAGTCTGAGCTGAGCCGTGTATAGGAAACAGCAAGTAGGAAGTAGAGGAAGCATATGAAAGAATGTAAACTCTTTCAACTCTGTAAACGTTGGTCTGCAACGGGCAGACAGCACCGGGACAAGTACTTCCTTGGCAGTATGGAAGTGAGGAAGTTCTGTGGGGTTACATGAGGTATGGAGGGAGCAGCCTAAGATGAGAGCTACTGCATTGCAGCCACTATATCCACTCCATCCTGGACACTTCATTCCATCCTTGATAGGCTACTTTGCATGTAAAGAAAGTAAATGTAGATTGTGTCAACACTAGAAGTAGTCATGGTCAGACTTGAACCCATGTCTGAAGCTCCAAAGCCTTACTTCTTCCAAGAGTTCAGTTTTCACTGATGGAAAGCTGGTGCTGAGAGTGCTGTTTGACTGATAGTGTTCAAGCATCATTTAATTCCCACAACTGTTGAGATTATAATTGTTCCCACTTAATAAATGAGGAAACTGACTAAAGATGTTAATGTTTATATATAGTCAGGGACAAAGCTAAGACTCAGCCTACGCAGGCTGTTTGTAGAACCTGTCTTCTTTAGGAGTCAGCACCAAGAACTGGGGGACAAATGGGGTTTTATGGGCATGCAGGCATTTTACTCTTCTCTGGATGGTCTGTAGCTTCCTTCAGCAGAGTGTTCACCCAGACATTTCCTGGGAATTACAGACATTTAACTACCTGACGCTTTATAGAAAAAGTTAACATTGAACCTGGGTAAAAAAGCCCAATCTTGGTGAATTTGAGAGAAATTATACTGAAAGTTAAAACAGTCATTACCTATTATAGAGACTTGGTAGAGAAAATGGAAATTAGATTGGATAGTAGCTTAAGAAGAAACATAGTAAAACAAAATTTTTCTTTCACACAACAAAGATATTTGAACATTTTTCTAGGAAAAAATGTTAATTGAATGAGATCTAGTGAAAGAAGGAAGGAGGAAGAACAGTGCTGGTTCAGGGTTCTGAAGAGACAGAATGTATGGAACAAAAAGGATGGGACCGCATTAGGAATAAGAGTGGCCCTGAAGGGGAAGGAAAGGCATTTACGGTAATCTCATTAGGTGACTGAAAGACAAGAAAGATGGCTCAAAAGAATTACCTTTTTATTACTTACAGTCATTATAATAATTATTTGTGTCTCCTAATTGTGTTTAATGTCATAAAAAGACATACCTATGGGAAAGGAAAAAATGATTATAAAAATTAGGATAGTATCATAAAGTACTTTCCAATGAACAATTAAAAGTAGTTTTATTGAGGTCTAATTGATAGACAGCAAGCTCCTCTTACTTTAATGCTACTTTTTATAAATGTTGCTGCTGCACATTCTTGTGACACAGTCGCCAGTCGGGATAATGCCTCCCTGTTAGGGTTCCTCCCTCTACCTGTGTCTTCCTCTCCTTTACAGATTCTGATGTTTTGTGTGTTTATTTCCATTCTGTTTAAAGTACTAATTTCACTCTTTGTATTTGACCCATAGGTTATATAGCAGTATGCTATTTAATTTCCAAGTATTTAAGAACTTTTTATAATTTTTCTGTTAATTTTAATCTGATTCCATGTAATCAGAGACTGTATTTTGAATAATCTGAATAGTTACGCTTATTGAGAGGTAGCTTATGTCCCATAATATGGTTGTGTTTCTAAATATCCACTTGCAAAGAACTCGTGTCTTATGCATTTTGCTTCTGGGCAGAGTACAAAATGTCTGTCTTGCTAGGTTGTAGTTGATGGTGTATCATTCGGAATTTACTATCCTGCCTTATTTTATGTTTTCTGTCACTTATTGAGAGTAATAGTAAAATATCTGTCACTGATAATATATCTATTTTTTATTGTGGTTATGTCAGTTTTTGCTTTGTGAACTTTCCAGCTCTATACATTTATAAATATATGTACACAAATATATAAAATTTTTATGTCTTCCTACTTAACCAGACCTTCAGTATTATGACATTTTAAAAATACCTCTAGACATGTCCTTGGTTTGGAAATCTACTTTGTGTAATATTAGGCAGTAAGCTAGGGCAATTGCAAGCTTATGGTTAGTTTCTTGTTTGCAGAGTTTACTGCATTTTAGCTAGGTATAGTAGCACACACCCAGGGGGGTGGGGTGGGTGGGTCTCCATGAGTTAGAGGCCAGCCTGGTCTTTGAAGTGAGTTCTGGGATAGCCACAGCTACATAGAGAAACCCTGTCTTGAAAAAACAACAAAAAAAGATTGCTGCCTAATAATCTAATATCTTTAAAAAAAAATAGTGTGTTCTTCAGTTTTGTGTAGGTTTTTGTTTGTTTGTTTTTAGTTATTTCAAGCAGAAGTGGAGTCTGTTTCTTCAGCTTGACCAGGGAAAATGTCTAGAAATATTCTTAAAATTGTTTGCACTGACTGGTTCTTAAGTTTTTGTTTTGTTTTGTTTTATGGGACATTGAGAAAATTTTGGTGAAAGGTAGGAACCTAAGTGCCATTACCTCATAGTCTGCAGAGGCAGATCATACACAGTTCTGGCTGTGATTTCATGCAGAGGCAGATTCATATACAGTTCTGGCTGTGATTTCAGGAGTTCTTGCTTTCTAAGCATATTTGCATATTTGAGTCAACTTCTAAAAAAGTACAGACCTATGAAGTCTTTGGTGATGGAGCTATTTTTCAAACTCCAGCCAAGATGTAAAAGGAGGGTGGCTTTCTAGCTTCTCAGTCGTCCTTTGTAAACACACTGGTGCTGGAAGGGACCAGCTAGCTGCTTCTTACAGAGTAACATGGCTCGCTTAAAGAAAAAAGGCCAATTCCAACTTCAGAATTTGCCTTGGTAAATTATGTCTTGGGTTTTATCAATAGTACACAGAAAGAAACTAAAATAACCTTTTCAGATTTTATTTCATAATATTCAATAACAAAATGCAAATGTCAGAATATCCCTACTATAAACAAAACATTTGTCAGTTAACATGTACTTCAGATCCCAAGAGCCTGTTAAGAGAAAATAAAACTATGTGTAATTAGGATTTTAACTTTTCTAAAATACTGGGTTTTTAACGTGATGCTATGTCATGTGTTTTATGATATGCAGAAGTATCTATGACTCCGGTTGCTGATAGCTTATATTAAGCTTGTACTTCATAGCAACTTATAACTTATATTAAGCTTGTAACTCCATAGCAATGGACCAGTATCTTTAGTTCTTTTTTAAAATGCCAGAGAACAGTAAGTTTAAAAAAAAAAAAAAAAAATAACCCAGAACATTCCATAAAGAGGTCAGGTACAGCTTGGCCTCCATGACTCCAAGACTGATTTCTCACTGAGTTACCTTTTAGATGTGTTGGATTATGTAATGCATATATAATGGGCTTGCAATCCCAGCTACTTCTTTGCAAATTGATGCTTTTGCATGATTTCCTTAATAAAGAACTTAAATGTTCCTTTCAGTTTGTATATTAGATTTTAAGTTTCTGAACCCCTTCATACTTTGAAGCAATAGTGATCAAAGGCGTAAATGGTTTTGTATAAATCTAACGCTCAATGTGTTTTCCTCCACTTACTCCAACTAATCTCTGCTTGTAGCTGTGAACTTTACAGAAGTTAATGAAGAAAACAAAAACGATCTATTTCGAGAAGTCTTTTCCTCCATTGAAACTCTTGCATTTACCTTTGGAAACATGTAAGTGAAGACTGTCGTTGACGTCAGTGCTCCTGGATGCCTTAGTAAGAACATAGAGTCCATAAGTCTGTAGGATAGAGAAAAACAAACTCTGAGGCAGTGTCACATGCCATCGCAGCTTGGCAAGAGCTACCTTCTCGGTTGCTTTATTGACTGTATTCACAAGTCTTTGTAGAGCCTGTGGTTTGTGTAATAAGAATCCCAGGTGTTTCTTAAAACAGTTTATTCTAGATGATAGATTGACAGTAAGAGACCAAGCAGTGTAATGATTTGTCTTTTTATTTCTTTGCTTTTTTTCACCTCTCTGGACAGCCTCACAAACTTCCTTATGGGAGATGTAGGCAATGATGCTATACTACGACTGCCTATTTCTCGAGAAAGTAAGGTAGGTCAATTTTTTTTTTTTAACTTACTATCACAACTGTTTCCTGACATTGATTTTAGTATATTCTGACTATAGATTACCCTATCTTTTGAGGCCAAACAAAGCAGATTAGTTAATTTTATATATGGTCAGTGTCTGGAGCAATAATTTGGGTATACTTTTCTAAGTGATACTGTATTTTAAAAAACACTCTGACTCTTCATGAATCTATGCTATGTGGTCCAAAACCTTTGAGAAGATTTTTTTTTTTGCTGGGGGTGAGGGCAGGTGGATATATGGGTGTGGGTACATGTTCATATTTGAGCTGGTGGAGGCCACACATGAGCCTAGAAAATAGCGTTCTATCCCCTTTTTTAGAAAACAGCAAACTAAGCTTAGGTAATTCTAAATGTATAGTCCAGTATGCCTAATAGAGCTGAAAGGTGCTTCTGATCCCTTGTGCATTGAATCCATAAACCCAGTACTGCCCAATCACGTAGATCAGATTTAAGTATTTAGTCACACGCTTTAGTCTCAGCACTTGGGAGGTAAAGGCAGACAGATCTCTGTGACTAGCTTGGTCTACATAGTGAGTTCCAAGCCAGCCAGAACTTCATAGTCAGAGCCTGTCTTCAAAACAACAACAACAACAAACCCAAAAATCAACCAAACAAAATTTATTTAATAATTATGATATTTTTAAATATTGTCTAATAGATGTAGCCTTTACTTAATATGGTTCTTTAATTTAAATTGATAAATAAAATTAAAAGTTTATTTTCTAGCTGATTGGCCATATTCCAAATGTTCAAGTAGCTACATGTAGCTGGTATATGATTTTATATATATATCATACAATATGCATGGCATTTCCATTATCACAGGAAATTGTGCACTAAGCTGAAAAGACAGGTGTAGCTGTGATAAAATGATAAAAGATGGTCAGGCACTCTCTCAAGCTTGCAGTCTCTTTAAGTTTGTAACTGCTTCTTGAACCTTTTCAGATTTGTGAAATTTGAAGTTTAATATGGATTCATTGATTTTTACCTAATCAGATTAAACAGTTTGTTTATTGTTGAATCTTGGGAACTATAATTCTTGCAGTGTTATGGTATTTAAGCAGACTTCTTAGGCCTCTGAGTTTTAAATACTTGAAATTCTTGGGGAGGAATTATGTCAGAATAATAAAATCAGAACAGAATTTTGGAAGCAGTGATTTGTTGTTCTCTGCTCTAATCTTGAATTTGTTTTCTTCTATGTCTTAAGTCTTTTGAAAACATTTCTGTGGACTCAGTGGACTTACCTCAAGAAAAAGGTAAGTGTTTAAGATTTTATTGAACATTTTGTGTTTTCTTTCATTAAGTATTTTGATATACTTAATCTCTTTGTGCTTTATAATCTGGGATATTCATTCTTGATGTAAATATAGAGAGTTTTACATATAAAACATAAACCTTGTTTGAGTAGATGATGTGATAATATAAACTTATCATAATCACATACAGATTGTAGCTCCACAAATAATAGAAGTATATATGAAGGTAAAACCCGTGGGCTGGAGTGGCTCTGTCTGAGATACTCACTGCTCCTGTAGAGGGCCCAGACCCGGAACCCAGCACCCAGTGGCAATTCACAACCATCCGTAACTCTAGTTTGTGTGATCTGACTCTTGCTTCTGGCTCTGTGGGCACCAGGCATGGATGTGGTACACAGACATACACATACAAGCAAAACATAACATACACAGAAAGTAAAAGTAAATACATTTTTAAAGATAAAAATACAATATAAATTGAAGCACAAACACTGGCGGTTTATAAACTTATCCTTTGAATTTTTAACCAGTTTTTATTTATTAATTCCTAAGGATCCAAGTCCTTTTTTTTTAAATCACTATGTGCTCATACTTAACTTATACTGATGTTTTCATTTTCAGGAAATTTTTCTCCTATAGAACTAGACAACTTGCTGTTAAAGAGCACCGACTCTGTAGAACTGGCTTTGTCATACGCTAAGACATGGTCAAAATATACCAAGAACATAGTGTCCTGGGTTGAAAAAAAGCTCAACTTGGGTGAGTTCTCTGTTAGAGCATCTGATTAATCTTGAAACGCTAGAGCTAAATTATTTGTGGTTCATTTTCTACGGAGTGTAGATATCATGATTTATAATTCGTGGTTATTTCATTTTAATAAACAGAATTAGTTTTTTCTTGAGCTAGGCTTTCTTACACCAGATACACATCCTAAACATTTTCTGTTGACTGCTAGATGTAGGCACACAACAGCAGACAACACTGCCTCTGCCTTTAAAGACGCCCTACTGTCATTGGTAGAAAAGTGTGATCAGGTACCGTGGTGAACGGAGAGAAGAGCTGCAGTGGTTGCACAAGCAGGGAGGAAGGGAACACGGCAGAAACAGCCGAGTAGCTAGTGTGAGCACAGTGGGCACAGCTGAGAAGAAGATGCTTTGCTATCGACCCTCTTACCTGAGCCCCTGACCCTTGGAGAGTAAGCACGACAGGATTGCTATGCCCATTTTCCTCAAGGGCACATCAGATTTGTTTATGAATGTGAGGCATGTTTGGAGGCAAGTAGGATTCACCAGTGCGCATGCTCAGACCACACTGGCTTCCGTCTTGTTCTGACAGCTGAGAGTCATGCCCGTATGTCTGGAAAGTTCCCCAGTTGATTCTCTTGAGCAGTTGGATTAAAAGTTACTTCCTTATAATAGCATATGCATACTAATATGTGTGATCGTTTCTTAGTTGAAGAAGCACAAATAATTTTAGAGTGTCTATGTAGAGAAAATGCCAATTTTGTCTTTTTTCACCTTTTCAGAATTGGAGTCCACTAGAAATATTGTAAAATTGGCAGAGGCAACTAGATCTACCATTGGAATACAAGTAAGTATCCCGCGCACCCTGGGCTCTGAGTTATACAAATACCTATTTTAATACTAATTTTGCTAACTAGTTCATAATTTCAATATTTGTGTCATATAGACACAGTCATTTTACTAGAGAAAAAAATCTAAAGTTGTGTTTTGAAGAACAGGAATACATCTAGAACTCTAGCAACAGGTTTTGTTAATGTCAGTCTTGGGGACTGAGCCATACACAGCACGTTAGACGAGTGCCTCCAACGCTGTGCTATTGTAAACCTTACCTTTCACCTGTAAATTCTAGGAGTTTATGCCGCTGCAGTCTCTATTTACCAATGCTCTTCTTAATGACATACACAGCAGTCACCTTTTGCAACAAACAATTGCAGCTCTCCAAGCCAACAAATTTGTGCAGGTAAAATTAATACATATAGCATATAATACATGTTTGTTTGTTTTTTAAATACCAACATGCCTTTATAAAACTTACTTCTTATATCATTAAAAGCCTCTACTTGGGAGGAAGAATGAAATGGAGAAACAAAGGAAAGAAATAAAAGAACTTTGGAAGCAGCAGCAGAATAAATTGGTTAGTATTGAACTGGAGCTCCGCTTGCCAGTTTATGAACATCCAAAATTACCTGCAGTATATAACCCATCTTACTCTGTGTTCCCTAAAATGTTGTCTAATAGTCTCTTTAATGTTCTTTTCTGGGTAGCTTGAAACAGAGACAGCTCTCAAAAAGGCAAAATTGTTATGCATGCAGCGGCAAGATGAGTACGAGAAGGCAAAATCATCCATGTTTCGTGCAGAAGAAGAACAGCTAAGTTCAAGTGTTGGATTGGCAAAAAATCTCAACAAACAGCTAGAAAAAAGGCGGAGGTTGGAAGAAGAGGCTCTTCAAAAAGTAGGATTTTTGTTATTTGAAATTTGAATTAATAATACTCTGCTAAAGATCTGACTGTCAAACTTTACCAGGAGTCAGGACCACCAGGAAAGCATATTCAGGTAGTTGGGTCTGCCCACCAAGTTTCTTCTTCAGTTGGTCAAGATGGGACCCAGACAGGCATCACTTCTAACAAGTCCCAGGTGACCGCAGTGTTGCTGGTTACAATCCACACTTCAGGAACCACTGTGTTGGCATGCTTGGGAGTGTGTTAAAGAAGGAACTCAGGATAGTACTTTTTTAGTTTTGACTTGATTATTTGTAAGGTCTGCTTTAGGCAAGTCTCTCTGTATTACACACCTGATGAACCATAATAAGCAGAGGCTTTGTATCATTTATGAAATATAATTTGACAAATTTTGTTAAAGATGAAGACTATTTCTTATGCAAACAATACAGTAATTGTAAATTAGCCCCCCCCCCCCGCCGCAATTAAAATCTAGGGTTCTTAAATTGCTGACAAAATGCTATTTATCTTTATTTTACTTAATTTATTTCATAGTATTTTATTGAAAACTGAAATATTTCAGATTTTTCTTTTCATAAAGATTTCCCATTTTTTAAAATACTGCTTTAAGTTAAGAGCACTGACTGCTCTTCCAGAGGTCCTGAGTTCAACTCCCAGCAGCCACATGACGGCCCACAACCATCTGTAATGCACACAGTTCCCTCTTCTGGTGTGTCTGAAGGCAGCTATACTAGACTCATATACATAAAATGAATAAAAATATATCTTTTAAAATAAAATACTACTTTAATTACAGTAAGTTTTAAAGTATAAATGTGGTGATTGCTGTTGTTTCTGTGGTGTTCTCGAAGGTAGAAGAAGCAAACGAACACTACAGAGTCTGTGTAACAAACGTTGAAGAGAGACGGAATGATCTGGAAAATACAAAGAGAGAAATTCTAACACAGCTTCGGACACTTGTTTTCCAGTGCGACCTTACACTTAAAGCTGTAAGTTGTTTCTTCATTATTTGAAGGCACAGGAGAAAGTCTTGGTCTGATGAGTTTGGTTGCTGAGACTTTTAAATTCTGAGGCTCAAAGAACATACGGACGGACTCTGAGTTTCTAATCGTCGGCTGTAATTTGAGCTACCTTTTTTCTCATTCTCGATTTCTTTCTTTCCTCTCTCCTTCCCTTCTTTCTTTACTTTTCCCTTCTCCTCCCTTGTTCCCTCCTTTCTCTCTGTCTCTGTCTCTCTCTGTCTGTCTCTCTCATTTCAAGACAGGATCGGCTGTGAAACCTACACTGGCTTTCAGCTCATGAGTCTTCTGTCCTAGCTCCTAGTGTTGGGATTACGTGTGTGTTAAAGTAACTTTTATAACTTTTATTTACCTGATAGAATGATTGTCTCTGAAGCATACTGCCTCTGTCTGCTAACCTAGGTCTAGTCTTGGAAGATTCTAGCCTCCACAATCTTATCTAGGCCTAAGAATGGTCTCAGCCTTTGAGACTGAATAAGCTCACCCTTTCTTGTTCCTTCTGAAGTCTAGCTGGTTCAGCTCAGCTGTTCTGGCTCAAACTCCTCTCCGAGCAGACTGTCAATCTGGCTCCTCTTTTGGGTTCTGACTGAATTGCTCTGCTTGGCCTCATACTAACTTTGGCAATATGTTCTAATCTTCTGACTCCTCATTTTCTGGCTTGTTCTGTCTTCACCTGTGTATAGCTTATTCTCTCTCTGTACAGCTCTCCTGGTAAAACTGCCTCCCACCTTGTTCTCTCTGCTCTCTTAATAGAACCTCTCTTTCCTGTCTGTTCCTGAGTTGGGCATGTCCTATTCTGTCAAATCTTTCTCTGATTCGACATTTTTTTTCCTGCCACTCAATTAGACATCAGTTTCAAACGTGACTGCATCCTTGTACAAACTAACTTTACCTTCATTGGGATTAAAGGTGTGTACTAAGGGTGTGTTTGTACCTAGCCAGAGGAATTAAAAGTGTGTGCTGAGGCTGAGCCACACCACAACTAGAAACAGAGTTTTTTCCAGTAAATAACACCGTCTTAGGGTTCACAATGTGATCAAATATTCTTCAACATGTATGCACCACTGTGTCTTGTTTTGTTGTTGTTGGGGTTTTTTTGTTTGTTTGTTTTTAGTTACTTTTGTTCTTTCTCTTCACTGTATTCTCTGAGTTGATGGTTTATTTGGCTAAAATTCAAATGTGAGCGTTGGTAATTGACTGACTACCTTTCTTGCCTTAGTTGGTAAAACTGTTTAAACCCCAAAACATCTGACATTGCTGTGAGATAGTTTTAGGAATTTAAGTTTAAAATAGATGGTAAAACTGACCCGAGTGATTTATGAAAAAACAAAACATCCTGCATCACATTTTTGTCTGTTTTTAAGTATTTTGTAAAGAGTTTATATTCAACAGGCCCTTTTGGCATGTGGTTAACAATTTAAAAACTAGCTATCAATCTCTGTTACCTGCCACCACAGTTGAGAGTCAGGAAATCTCGTCTGTGTTGCCATCTGTTGTCAGCCGCCATGACCACACCTGATTTTAACAGCACTCACATGTTCTCCATCTTGTTAATTAGCTCTAAAGACATTAGAATAAGCTTCTCTGTGTGTAAATGTTCTCTAGTTTTCCAAAATGTCTCAATGTACTCATAGCACACAACCTCTTGAGACAGGCTGCTTTTAACACCTAGCTCCTTTGAGATTCATCAGTGTTGTATGTCAGAAGTTCCATTCTTGGTAGCTGACAGCCTTGTGTTAGTGTGTCAGTGCTTGTCCATTCACCAGGTGGGCATGGTGCTGTTTATAGTTTGGGTCATTCTGAATGAAGCTCCAAGAATATTTGCTGACAAGTTTTGTTGTACATAGAATTCATATTTATAGGAATATATAGGAGTGTGCATGTCACTGTCAGATGCATCATTAACTCAATGAGAAACTATAAGACAGTTCTTCAGAGTGCCTCTGATCAGTGTGAGAGTTCTAGCTCTGTGTCCTTTTATTATGGCATGGTTAGCTGCTCTATTAGGTATGTGGTAAAGATCTAATCATGGTTTTCATTCATGTTTCCAGAGAAGAGCGGTGTGATATAATTATATTTTAATTAGAATTTTAAAATAACACTAAAAATAGTTTCAAGGGCTTATTTACAATTTGGCTATTTTAAATTTTTCATTGTGTGGGGTTTTTTTTTGTTTTTGTTTTCGTATGATTGAATTCGCTGGTATATATTGAGTTCATTTTTGTTCAAGGTGTGGATTGAAGCTGGGTTTTGTGTTTTGTTTTTTTGTTTTGCATATAGATGCCAAGTACCAGCACAAAGAGGGCCGTTCCAGAGAATTTATTACTTAACATTTCCCAATAGAACATGCAAGGCTATCCTTGGCAATATGGCAAGTCTGAGGCCAGGCCTGAACTATTTGGGACTCTGTCTCAAACAAAATATAACAACAACAACAACAAAATTTTAGTTGGCTTCCTCAAGAAAGGCAAAGTGAGCAAGGACTACAGACCGTTAGGGTTGGCTACTTCACACATTTCATTGAGCTTTGGGAATGAGGACATGTGTCTTTCAGCCTTCTTCTTGGTTTATTTAGGGCAGGAGAAATGGGCCTACTGTAGGAGATGCGTTGGCTTGGGCTGTACACTCGAGACTGACTAGTTGTGTGTATTAAGATGTGACGCTCTTCGAGCTCTCCTCCTACCAAGTGCAGTTTCTCCCTGGCTACCTTTTTAAAAAAAATAACATTAAAAAAAGAAAAGGGACTAAAAAGATAGCTCAGTGGTGAAGAGCACTGACTTCTCTTCCAAAGGTTCTTCTGAGTTCTACTCCCAGCAACAAGATGGTAACCAGGATATGTATGGGTTTAGTAACGGGTTTTGATTCCCTCTGGTGTACATGAAGACAGAAAGCACACACACACACCCACACAACTTTTAAAAAATAAAGCAGAAGCCAGGCAGCTGTGGTGCATGAACATGATAGGTTGAAACACTATGCTATTTCCATTAAGTTACTTTTACGTCTTTTTCAAACCAGTTGACCATATTTGTACATATCTACTTCTGAATTCTCTCTATTGATTCTGTTGCTTTTATACTAAAAATGAGATATGAGCACAATTGTATTCTTTTTAGGGATTACATGAGGGGTTGGAGAGATGACCCTGCAGTGGAGAGCACTGGCTGCTCTTGCAGAAGACCTGGGTTCAGTCCAAATGTCAGAATGGCAGCTCACAACTCTAGTCTATAACTTCAGTGTCAAGGAAACCATTGCCTCTTCTGGCCTCTCTGGGCACCAGGCATGTATGTGGTCCAGAGACATACATGCAGACAAAACACTCATACATATAAAATAAATAATAATTTTTAAAATACTTAAAAAAAATTACATTTGACATTCTTTAATGTTCTATAAAAATTATTAGAATCTGCTTGTCTATATGAAAAGAATGTTATAAACATTTTCAGTGGAATGGCATCTTTGACAGGGTTTATTTAGATCTATGTCTTTATTTTCAGAGCTGTTGTGAGCAATCTGTACAAACACAACTTATCTATTTCACTTATTTTCAAATTTCAATTATTTCATAATACTGATAATCATAGTTAATTTCTGCATGAACTTTTCTCTTGGATGAAGACAATTCCTCAAATGCGGTTTCCCTTTCCCAGATGACTGCCATTTGTGTCAAACTGATAACTGACCAACAGTCTCTTTTTAGCCTGGTAAATTTCCTTGCTTTTTTAGTCTACTTAATTAGTAGATATATACATGCTATGCTATGATATGGCATGATATGATATTGATATGATGATATCTCAGTTTACTTTTAATTATTTTAAACATGATATATTTTTCTCTTTTATTTTTTAAGATTGAATTTTTTAATATATGAACATTTTATTTATATGTATGTATGTGTAGCACATGTGTGTCCAGTGTTCACAGAAGTCAAAAAAAGAGGGCATTGGATCTTCTGGAACAGGCATGATAGATGGTTGTAAGCCACTTTGTGGGTGCTGAGGATTGAACTCTGGTCCTCTGCAAGAGCAGCAAGTGCTCTTAACTGCTACCCCATCTCTCCAGCCCCTTTCTCTTCTATTTTTAAACATTTAAAATGAGCTTCTTATATAGCCTGCAAATAGAATTTACTTTCATCTTGATAGTTTTTAACCATCTAGTTTGAGTCTTTGGAGTGTTTATATGTGCTTAATGTAAACACACGGTCAGATATAGGCCTACCACATTAGTTTCTACCTGTTTATAACTTCTTTTCTTTCATCTATTTTTGTCTGTTGGACTTAAGTTTTAGTTTATCTGAACTGTTCATCAAAATTTTAAATTGTTTACTAAATTCATATTTTGGGGTTAATTCTCTCTAAATTTTGTAGTTATTGGAACAGGAATTGAAATGCAGATATGTATGCTTGTGTCTCTGTGTTTGCAATTATCAGTTTGCTTCCATCTGTGGATTCCAAACCTTTGGATTCAACAATGAATAGAAACAAACTTTGGATTTTTATTGAATATACACAGACTTCTTCTCTTGCCATCCCTTAAGTAGTACAGTATAAAAGCTGTTCACATTGTGTTTGTGTAGCATTAGTAGATATTATATGTAATCTAAAGATAAATCTGAGGGGAGGATATGCATAAACTAAGTACAAAGAGACCATTTTCTATAAGAGACTAACTATCCATGATTTAGGTATCTGAAGGGTACCCTGGATGGATCCCAATCCTCATGAGTACTGAGAAATAACTGTACACTTAAACTTTTATTTTGAATACAAGGTCTAGTTGTCCCAAACTAGCAACCCTCCTTACCTTTCCTGCCCAAGTACTAGGAACACAGAAGCACACCAGCATGCATAGCTTTGTTCTAATTTTTTACCCAGTTTACTGAGAAACCAGTATTTAGTGCTTCAAGTGGACTGCAGAAAACTTAGCACCCTTTACTCAATATGGATTGTGGTGGGTATGTGTTTATTAAAAAGTGTACATTAAAAGCCTCATCAAACTGTCTTTGTTCTTGTTTGTATATGAGGAAGTATTTGTTTACTTGTTAATTATTTTAATTTTTTAAATCATATCATTTTCTCCCCTTCCCTCCAGTCCCTCCCATATACCCCCCTTACTCTCTTTCAAATTTATCACCTCTTTTTTCATTAATTGTTACATACATATGTGTATATACATGCCTTCATAAAAATACAGTCCCCAACTTAATATAAGTTCTTTTAGGATTTTTCAACTTTACAATGGTTTTATTAGAACATTAAATTTTCATTTAGGATGAGTTTATTGATATTTAGTCCCATAATAAGCTGAGAAGTATTATCCTGTTCTTTTGCTTCAAAGTTTACTGCCTCTCTCTGTTGTTTCTCTTTTCCAATATAGTCCTTTATTGGAAACTAAAGGCACAAAAAAGGGAAATTTTAGTAAAATTTGGAAATCAAATTTCCAAAACAGAGTGTACACATGGGTACATATGGAAGGGGCTCAGAGTAGTATCATTTCCTCAAGAATCATCCACTTTTTCTTTTGAGACAATGTCTCTCAGCAAATGGGCTATGCTATGCTGGCTAGCCATAGAACTCTGGAGATCCATTTCTCTCTCCCCAGTGCTGGGATATAAGCACACATCACCATACCTGGCTTTTTTTTTAATCTTAAAAAAAAAAAAAAAAAGTGTGAGGTTCAATCTCATTCTTGCAAGTCAAATAATCCCCATCTCCCCAGCCTTTCCCTTTCTTCTTCAGCCCGCTATAGTAATTGCTGTAGTAAGTATAGTATAGTAGATGCTTTATCCTAGTATGATCTCAATGTTAATATCTTTTGTGAGTGATGAAGATTTTCCTGATATTTCACATGACAAGTAATTTTGCTGGGAAGACATCATCAACAGATGTTTGTTCACCAGATAGAGTACCAGTAACTGCCAAAGAAACAATTATACTGGAATCTAGTTTGGCGAACCAATCAGTTTAGCTGGGTTTATTTATAGCATTACTTATAGGAGCTGAGGAACCATAGAAATTAATTACAAAGGAATAGTCTCTCTCCCCCAGCAGCTGTTAACTGCTTGTATATCCTCTGAAGAGAAGTGCCTGGTGGTGCCCCACCCCCACTCCCAGCAACTGTTAACTGCCTGTGTATCCTTGAGGAGGGGAGGGGAATCCCAGCTGCTTAGAGTTCAAGAAGGCTGTGTCATGCCTGGAGGACAGCATTCCACAACAAATTTTGAATGCTATCCTAGGTATTTTCGACATTGTTTTGTGGGACTCTGGGGTCCTAATATTGTTTTAAAGTGGGGAGTGGGGGACATTTGATCTAGTTATGTTCTCTCTCCTAGCTTTGTGCCTGTCACCTTGGACTAAGTGGGAAGCTGAAGTGTAGTGCTGGCTACTCTTCCGCTCTCCAGCTAAAGACACCACTTCTTACTCATTAAATGAAGGAGGTGGGTGATCAATGCAGGAATAGAGAGAAAAATAAAAGCTACAGGAGTTTCAAGAGTTCACCACCATTCTTTGAACACAGCTCCTCTGATCATAAGGGAGGATTCACTTCAGAGTTTGAGATCTATTCAGTTCTGTCACTGCCATCACTATTACAGGACTGTGCTTGTAGGTTTATATGAGTAACGGAGCCAGAGAGGATGGGTCAGAGAAACCAGGGCTTTCTTCCTATGAGTCACTTTTTCTATTCCTCAGCTGTTTCGGTCCACAGAGGCCCCCTCATGAAGCAGTGTATATTCATACCCAGTGTTACATATGTGGGAATCAGCCTAGGCTGGAAAATAGAATGAGAGTAGGAAAAGTGAGAAATGAACCCAAAATTGTCGTCTATTTCCAGTCTGCCTACTTCCCTTTCCACTGGGGAGTCTTTAGATAGGCACTGCTAAGACATGGTTCTGACCAGCACTGTCAGTGGACTCAGATGGAGGGAAAGAGCGCATCTTGAGTGAGGATGCTTTGAGCTCTTAAAGCTGTAAATCATTTATCTGTGTTTGATTGTTATTAGCATGTAGGTTTGAAATCTAACTTAAAAGACTTGTAAAATCTCCTTTACCTCAAACTGTAGCTGATAATAACTAAGATTGGGTGTGTATCTGTCTGTGTTTTAAGATGTCTGTCTATACGAACTTCCTAGTTCACAGAAGGTCCTACTACATAAACATACATTTAGCGCCATTTTACTAATGCAGAAACAAGGTTAGCAAGTCTCCCCAGTGTATGGTCTTTGGATAGATCACCTTATTATTCAGGTATTCGATAAGGAATCACCTTATCATTACTGAGGTAGCCTATAAGTAATGAAGACGTTTGGATTTTGAACGAGAATTTTGAGATCAGAATCTTCATTTGAACAAGACCTCTCAGATGATTCGTTGAACTTTTTCAAATTTCTGGTACAAAGAAATCATAAATATCTTGATTAGTGTTGCTCACCCATGTCCGTGCCTTGCTTAAAGTCTTAGCTGGCTTCCTTTCACTCCACCTCCAGTGACCTTTCTTGACCTGAGTCAAATAGAAGTTCTTTCTGCTTCCTTGAGTGTGCTTTAGCCCTTTGCCTCTCTGTGTGCTTCTGGAGCACAAGCTCTGTCCACGTCTGTACCGCCTCTGCCTTCTGTCTGCAGCTGTGTCCTGGCCCTTCCTCACATGACTCGCTCTCATACTTCACATGTCAGCTCTTTGGCCTTTCCCTAACCTATCATGTTGAAATACCCTTTCAGAAACTCATGCATGGTGATAATGCAGGAGATAACATTATCATCTTTCAGTTTGTTACTGGTATATATGAGGGGTTGTGTGTTTATGATGGGAGACATGCATGTCATAGCATGTGAGTGGAGGTCAGAGAACAACTTTCTGGAGTCAGGCTCTCTTCCACTTTTAATTAAACTCAGGTCCCCAGGCGTGTGTGGGCAAGTGTCTCTACCAGCTGAGCCATCTCACGGCCCAAGATGACATTCTTACATAACGTTTATAGCATTCTTCAGTGCCACAAAATATTTTAGGAACCACCCTTAAGATATAGGTGCATGAGGATCTGCTGATCCAGTCTGCCATGATATACTGAACTATAGTGTGTGTCTAAAATTCCTTAATAGACAAAACTCAGACGTTTTATGAACTCTGGTGTGTTCTGTGAGTTTTAGAATCACTGTTGGAGTCACTAGTGTAAGTAGTAGGAGTGATAGTATTTTTTGACAGTTGTTGACCATTAGCTGTTAGATTAAAACTACTGTTTGATTTCCAGTCTAAGCTGTGTATGCCATCAGTCAACATAGCATGCTGAAGGTGATAATCCGAGTTCTGTATGTCAAATGTATGGCCTTTGTATTGGGGTGCTTGTTGACATAAATGTGCCTAGCACTTCCTATCTCATGAGTTATGTCTGTCTTTTGTCTTGCTCTGTGATTGTAGGTAACAGTTAACCTCTTTCATATGCAGCAGCTACAGGCTGCATCCCTGGCCAACAGTTTACAGTCGCTCTGTGACAGTGCCAAGCTCTATGATCCGGGTCAGGAGTACAGCGAATTCGTGAAGGCGACAAGCTCAAGTGAATTAGAAGAAAAGGTTGATGGGTAAGAATTAATGTATAGGAGAAATTATTTCAAATGAGAGAACGTTTGCTGAGTTCCTGTCTACATTTGTAGGGAAGTGTCTTTTCTTACACTGAAATATACTTTAATTTTTTTCAACATTTTCCTATTTGTGAGTTTAAGGAGTAGATGCAGCATACTTGGGAATGATGCTTTCTGTCTTCACACAGACCTCACTTTTTTGAGTCTTAAAAACCCTTTGGGGGTAGCAAACGGTGACCTACATATTTTGAGTATACCAAAGATTTAACCTACATTTTCTACTAACGTTAGACTAGAAAGTTTAATCATTACATAAATATTAAATATTCTATTGTTACACCTCTTCCATGTTTTCGCTGTTAAAAGTACACATTATTTAAAAGCTATACTTACATCTTTAAAAGAAGTTAAACTGTATAATAAAGTGATTAATATTCATTAAGCTTATTGTACATTCATTAAGAAAAGCTTTAGAAGACTGTTAGTGCTGAACTTTATTTTTGCCCCATAGGAGTGTAAACAAACAAATCGCCAACAGCCCCCAGTCAGCTGGGTACGGGCCTGCCGACTCTCTAGAGGATGTTGCTCGCCTTCCCGACGGCTGCCATAAACTTGAAGAGGACAGGTGCTCCAACAGTGCAGACATGACAGGTACACTCATCCAGAGCAGACACTGCTTTATGGAACAGCAGGGCATGCAGATGTGATTACTTAATGAACTGTTGTAGATGATTGATAGTTCTGACCACCATGCCTGCCTCAAAAGTCATTGTTACAGAAATGTGGATCATTTCCCTTTACATAATATCAGTACTTCATCTTATGAAATCTACCTCTAGGCAAGGTTTATTTTCTTTTTCTTTTTTTGTTTGTTTTTTTGTTGTTATTTTGTTTTTGTTTTTTTTTTGTTTGTTTGTTTTTTTGTTTTTCGAGACAGGGTTTCTCTGTGTAGCCCTGGCTGTCCTGGAACTCACTCTGTAGACCAGGCTGGCCTCGAACTCAGAAATCCGCCTGCCTCTGCCTCCCAAGTGCTGGGATTAAAGGCGTGCGCCACCACTGCCCAGCACAAGGTTTATTTTCAATAATGTATTTTTTTATTCACTTTACATCCTGATCACCATCCCCCTCCCTTCTCCCAGTACCATTCTTACAAGCCCCTTCCCATTACCCCCTCCACTTCTCCCTAGAGAAGAGGAGCCCCCCTTGGGTACCACCCCTCCCTGGGACATGTAGTCCCAGCAGGTCTAGGCACATCCTCTCCCACTGAGGCCCGACCAGCCAGTCCAGGTAGGGGAAGGGGATCCAGTAGCGAGTACCAGAATCAGCAAGAGCCCCTGCTCCAGTTGTTAGGCGGCCTACATGAAGACCAAGCTATACATCTGATACAAATGTGTAGGGACCTAGGCCCAGTCTCTGCATGCTTTTTGGTTGGTGGATGAGTCTCTGCGATCCTTTCTGGGCTCAGATTAGTTGACTCTGTAGGCCTTCTTGTGGTGTCCTTGACCCCTCTGGCTCAGTTCTATCCCCCACCTTTCCACAAGACTCCCCAAGCCCTGCCTGATGTTTGGCCATGGGTCTCTGTGTCTGTTTCCATCCACTGCTGAATGAAGCCTCTCAGGAGACAGCTATGCTAGACTTCTGTCTACAAGCACAGCAGAGTATCATAATAGTGTCAGACGTTGGCGCTCTCACATGGGATGGATGGGTCTCAAGGTGGAGTAATTGGTTGATGTAGGCAAGGTTTTAATTATTCTTTTTTTTTTTTTAAAGGTCCTTCTTTCATAAGATCGTGGAAGTTTGGGATGTTTAGTGACTCTGAGAGTACTGGAGGAAGCAGTGAGTCTAGATCTCTGGATTCAGAGTCTATAAGTCCAGGTATGATAACTAAATATTTAAGTAACTGAAAATTCAGCGAAAGATTGAAATGATCCATTTGAACTATCTCAGACATAAGAGAATATATGTACATATGTGTACTTTAAAAAAAAAAACAAACCTTTATATGCTTGATAACTCAGCAAGCAGAACATGAATAGTATATCAGAAGCCCCCTTTATATACATATATAACACATGCACATGCATGTGCACACACATATATAAAATATCACCTCCTATCCCACCTGAATAAATCATTTTATAACTATTTAAATGTTTTTAGTAATATATTTCATGGACTTTACCCTCTTGGATGCTATAAAAATAGAATCATTTCTTACTCTTAGCATTTGAGATTGAATTCAGGGATTTTTTGCTTGCTGGACACTCGACCACTGAGCTCTGCCCTGAGCCGGGGTTTTGTGGTTTTTTTGGGTTTTTTTGACATTCATTCATTCATGCATTCATTCATGCATTCATAGACTGACTATAAGTTGCCCAGGTGGGCCTGAGCTCTTTCTGTAACCAAGACAAGCTTTGAATCTTGTGCGCTTCCCCAGTAGGTCTGGCAAAATCAAAGAATTCATTTTGACTTCCTTCATCCATGTTGATGTGAATAGCTCTCTGTGTTCATATTGTATAATAACTTAGTAATGAAAACATTATTTGGGGTGTGTGTGTTTTAGTTAATTGCTATGGTAGGCCATACCACCACCAACATTTACTATTTTATATTAGATATAGAAGATGCTGCTTGTCTTTGTAAAGCCTGTAACCTCAAGTGCTTACTGTCAAACTGAATAGTAAGAATATATAAGAATATATCATTTTATTTGTTCCTAGGGATGAATATGTGAGTTCCCTGTTACCTAGATTTTGAGAATAGAAGAAAATTTTAAAATAATACAAATTGTATAACTCCAAGAATGTTATTATCACTGCCTATTTTTACCGTTCTTTAATGTGTAGTCGGGTAATGGTATCCACAATTTCCTTTTAGGAGACTTCCATCGGAAACTTCCACGAACCCCGTCCAGTGGAACCATGTCTTCTGCTGATGATTTAGATGAAAGAGAGCCGCCATCGCCTTCAGAAGCTGGTACTATATTCTTCTCAGTTAGGACCCACTAAGCCAGTTGAAATAGTGGCAGTGTTTAATGCTAGATCATTAAGTTAGTTATAGGTATCTTAAATATACGTGCTTGTTTATGTATACGTATGGATTGATATTGAATTGATCAGATGATCGAAATATGTCTACAAAGAATAAGAAGTAAAGCTACTAGATCTGAAATACATTGGCAGTATGTGAACAGCAGGTCATATATGGTGTTCTTTCATAAGTCCAATATAGTGACTTTCTGTTAAAAGCATGGCATTGCATAAAAAGTTCTGGAAAAGCCCTTTTTTTTTTTTTTTTTTTTTTTTCTTTTGGTTTTTCGAGACAGGGTTTTTCTGTGAACATACTCTGTGTAGCCCTGGCTGTCCTAGAACGCACTCTGTAGATCAGGCTGGCCTCAGGCGTGGGCCACCACTGCCAGGAGGAAAAGCCCATTCTTAATAGTGCAGGGACTATGGGCTGAAGAACTCAGTGGTAGAACTCTTCGTTACTGTGCGCAAAGCCCTGGCTTCTTGCTTGCCCAAGTACTGCAAAACAACAATTATAATAATGAAGAAACTGTAACAAGCCAAGGGAGAAAAGCAGATAAATGTACTTTGCAAGGACAAGGAAAGTTGTGGATGTTTAAGATATAACAATCTTGCCTGGCAGTGGTGGCTCAAGCCTTTAATCCGGGCACTTGGGAGGCAGAGGCAGGCGGATTTCTGAGGCCAGCCTGGTCTACAGAGTGAGTGCCAGGACAGCCAGAGATACACAGAAACACCCTGTCTTGGAAAAACAAAAAAAAGCAATCATTTACCTTAATGACTTGAATTAAACCGATCTAATTTTGGTTTTGTTTCTTTGGTATACTGTTCTTTTGGCAGAATTTCCAAAATTAATAGGGTATCTTACTTCCACTATGATTAGAAATATAACTAGCTAGTATTAATCTGTAATTTTATAAGACTAGTACTATCTTTAGTGCAAATATTGCTTGCATGCTAGCTTCATGTAACTAGCTCTTTTAAAGTAGTAATTGGGTTTTCTTAGGAATATAATACCACCCATAAACACACTACTCTGTGCAGGACCTATTAGTAAAAGCATAAATTTGTTTGTCTTGGGTACATTGTGTCTTGACATCTTAGAATTAGTTTACTGGTTTGGTAATGACTATTACATCATTTGAAGTATGGAGTTATATCTATAAGTTGTTTTTCATGTTAGAAACCCCAGACAGTAGTTTGTTTGTTTGTTTGTTTTTAATATATAGATTGCTGAAAAGTGTAAGAATACATAAAAATAATATGTAAAAATGTTCTTATCTTTCCATTCTCATGTACTGTTTCTGTTACAAGGACCCAATTCTCTCGGAGCATTTAAAAAAACTTTGATGTCAAAGGCAGCTCTCACGCACAAGTTTCGCAAGTTGCGATCCCCCACAAAGTGCAGGGATTGTGAAGGCATCGTGATGTTCCCGGGTGTCGAGTGTGAAGAGGTAAGATCTGTTTGGAAGTGCCCTGGCCCTCTCATTTGTTGTTTGTTGGTTGAGTTCTCTGTATTTTTTACAGTAAAAATATTTACAGTATTTTTGACTAGAATATAAAACGATATGTTGCATTGTGGCATCTTCATATGTGTCCTTAAATAGTGGGGTTTTTTCATTGAATACACTTCATTTTTGCTAAAATTTTACTTATTAGGCTCTTTTATAAATACATATTTTGCTTCATTTTTTTATTTTGTGTATATTGATGGTTTTCCTGCATGTATGTCTATGCAGCAACTGTTTGCAGTGCCTTTGGAGGCCAGAGAAGGATGTCAGATACCCTGGGACTGGAGTTAGAGAAGGTTGTGAGCCATCCTGTAGGTGCTACAAGTTGGAAACCAGTCCTCTAGAGGAGCTCTCGAGGGCCAGTGCTTTAACTGCTAACCATCCTTTCCACCCCTACAAACATTATTAAGCTGTACCACAGTGCACCTTTTATTGTTTTGTATTTTGTTCTCTTGTTAGGTTTATTTTGGATCATACAGATAATGCACTATTACCTTGTTCTTTGTTATGTTACCAGTCTGTCCATAGTTTGCTCAGTTGTGAATAGATCTCAAGTGAACTGATCAGTTTAAATGTCATTTCCTGTAGTGTCTCCTTGTTTGTCATCGAAAGTGTTTGGAGAATTTAGTCATTATTTGTGGACATCAAAAACTACAGGGGAAAATGCACATATTTGGAGCAGAATTCATACAAGTTGCAAAAAAGGAACCAGATGGCATCCCTTTCGTACTAAAAATATGTGCCTCAGAGATTGAAAATAGAGCCTTGTGTCTCCAGGTACCTAAGTCTGTGTCATTTGTTGTAATGAAAGGAGAATTTGTACTGTCAGTTTGTAATAACTGATTTTATTCCAATTTATATTTTTTAAAAAATGTTATTTGCCCCAGCTATGTTTTTTCTGCAATACTAAAAATAAGTGAAGTATGTTTAGATTTTTGCAGTGGCCTTTTGAACTAAAGCAGAATTTGTTTCTCTATTCAAGGGAATTTATCGTGTTTGTGGAAACAAAATAAAAACTGAAAAACTATGCCAAGCTTTGGAAAATGGGATGCACTTAGTAGACATTTCAGAATTCAGTTCACATGACATCTGTGATGTCTTGAAATTATACCTGCGACAGGTAAAGAAAGGGGTTTTTTGGTAACCAATCACCATATTTGATAGTAGTAAAAATGTTATTTGTATTTTGTTTTTCAGTTCATGACCTTTATATATATACATTTTCATTGATATAGACCATACTGATATAAATATTAATGTATAGGTCAAAGTACAGATAAGTCAGATATACAATTAAAAACATAAAAACATAATAAAACACTGATTTCTCATTGCACAGTAAGAGAACATAGAATATCACTTGGCCTTACATAGACCTCCTCCATGTGTCTTTTCCAAGTTACAGCCTCCTGACTTCATATATATGGAAAGTCTTTCCTAACCATGTAAAGGAATAAACATTTTCCCGGGCATAAAGACGCGACTAACATTAGTGTTTGTATTACGTTTCAGAAGCTTAATTTGAAAGTGTAGTTTAGCTTTGTAAGGAAAGCCCAGGATTGGACTGTTCCACAAGCAGAGCGGCGTTTGCATCAGTTCGGTTTTGTCTTCCTTGATATTTCAAAATAGCAGTTTTAGATGGTCAGTGGGAAAAAACTTAGAGTGCACATGTGGGCCAACAGGCAGAGCTGTCCTCCAAGCTGGATATACTAGAGAGCTAACAGGAATCCGGTCAGGGAGTAGGCCGCCCTACATTGTCTTTCTCCGTGCTCAGTGTTGGATCAGTAGTTAGCGTCAGCGTGTTCACAAAACTGTATCTGTGGAGTAAAGTAAGTGGCCTCAGGCAGAAGCTTGTGGTTAAGTAATAAGAATTTATTACAGTGTTGTGAGTCAAGACAAAGCTACTTGGGTCCTGCCCAAATGGCGTTCTGTTCTTGGGTGAAATTGAAGAGATAGTAGCCAAGAGAGAGTGCTGGTAGTCCTGAACATGTCAGTGTCTGGAGGCTTTTGCTCATGTCTAATCCTTGAGCAAAGTGGACCTTACTCAGCTGTAAATGTTTTTATTTTATTCTCTCGATGGAAGTTGAACAGTGTAGATAGTAAGTACCTGTAGCTTTGCTTTGAGTGCTTGGCAACCCATTCTAACTGTGTCTCCTCCCCTTCCTCTGTTCATTCTCCAGCTTTTGCTGTCCTCCAATACTTTCTAGGAGATTTACTCAGCCTTTTCTCTTCCCACTACTGGAAACTTCGATATCCTTAGGGTCACTCTTTAATTTCTGCAAACTCTGGTGGTCTATACCTGCTAATTCATCTGACTTCATCTGTATTAGTGGATATGTTTTCATTGGTGCTAACATTGGGGTTGTAATGAATATAACTGTAAACAGAGATGAGCATTTTAAAATCCCTTGTGGAACTTTTAGGTTTTATTGTCTGTGAGTTACTGTCTTATTTATTTACTTTTTAACAATGATTTAAGATTGACTTTTAATAGGTCATGTCTATAGCAAACATTAAAATCTAAACTTTTATGTGTATGGATGGTTGTCTGAATGTATGTCTGTACCACATGCACATGTGGTGCCCAGGGAGGCCAGAATGCTATCAAACCTTTTAGAACTGGAGTTCCAGACAGTTGTGAGCAGCTGTGGGTGCTGGGAATGGAACCTGGGTCCTCTAGAAAAGCAACCAGTGCTCTTAACCACTGAGCCATCTCTCCAGCTCCAAACATACATAAAGACCTGCTTTAAATCTTGTTAACCTAAAAGGACATGGTGAATCATTGAGTAGCTATGAATAAAAGTTAGCGTTAGCAGGGAAAAAAGGAATTATATTCATAATGTAATTTTATTTCTTTAGCTTCCAGAACCATTTATCTTATTCAGATTGTACAAGGAATTTATAGATCTTGCAAAAGAGATACAGCATGTAAATGAAGAACAAGAAGCAAAAAAAGATAGCCCGGAAGACAAAAAACACCCCCACGTGAGCATAGAGGTCAACCGTATCCTTCTGAAGAGCAGAGACCTGCTGAGACAGCTGCCAGCATCAAACTTCAACAGTCTTCATTACCTCATCGTGCATCTGAAACGGTGAGAGTTTTATAAACAGAGCCTCTCTTAGTGGCTGAGCAGTTTTTTTCTTAAATAACATATAGCACCATACCATTTTTAGTGTATTTTTAGTTTAACCATTTTGGTGTAGTAGTTCATTAAGTTCATTAATGTATTTTTTTTTAATTGATTTCATTTTTTTTATGGTTAGAGGAAAGAGGACATGTATGTTTGGGCAGCCAACATCCTCTTCAGATGTGTCCTGTGAGCCTGGCTCTAGTTGGAGAAACAAGGTTTCTACCGTCTGCGGGCTCTCGGACCTGTGTACATACACAGTACAGCATTATTTTGTTTGATGGGTTTTTACAGCATATGAAGGAAGATGGGTCAGTCAGCGAAAGCAGCCTCGAGTCAGCCTCAAAGAGCTCAGTCGTGATTTAGCAGTCCAAGAATGCTCAGAAGAGCATTCCAGGCAGGGGATAGCAGGCACAGATAGGAGAGAGCAGTTCCCATTCAGGAAATAAGGTGATGTAGTTAGGCCACAGGACAGCACACACAGTGGACCAGATACAGATACAATCCTGCATGTTTAACAGCTGATTTTACCAGCTTGCGTCTTGTACCCACTGAAGATTTTTGAGCCAGGAATTTTACATGCTCAGATTTGCCTCTTACATCTTTCTGGCAAAGACAAGGGCAATAGGCTGGAGGGGAGGTGTTTTCTAAAGTTCTTGTTTCCGTGAGTAGTCATAGGAACAAAAGATGATAAGAGTTGGAAGTAAGGGGAGTGGGAGAGCAGCGGTGTAGACAGAGGCAGGGACACACCCGGGCCTGAGCAGTGCCTTGAGCGGAAGAGACTGACAGTAGTATTCTGTTCCCATTATGAAGACCTGGAAGTATGTACAAAAGTACTCTTTAAGAGTCTCTTCTTTCTTTCTGCTGGGAAAATGTCAGTTATTCCTTCTACTTGGTGTTTATCCTAACACAAAAAATATGAATAAATCAAATTTGGTATGTGATCAAAATTTTAATCAAATAAGTATATATTTTTCTTAGACCTCTCTGACAACTTGACCCTTGGCTGTTTCATAGTCTTGTGTACCCTATGTGTGTTCAGGCAGCCAACATGGTCCCTCAGGTGCCTCCCATGTGTCAGGCTCTGGCTGGAAAAGTTAGATGGAAGTATGAATCTACTCTTCCCAGCCCATAGTAAATACACTGAAGAACTTTAATAGCCAAGTCTCATAAAGCTTTATGTATTCTGCCCTTCAGGGTGGTAGATCATGCAGAAGAGAACAAGATGAATTCTAAGAACTTGGGGGTGATATTTGGACCAACTCTCATTAGACCAAGGCCTACAACAGCTCCTGTCACCATCTCATCCCTTGCTGAATATTCCAATCAGGCACGATTAGTCGAGTTCCTTATTACTTACTCACAGAAGATCTTCGATGGGTCCCTCCAGCCTCAAGCTGTTATATCTAACGCGGGTGCTGTTGCACCTCAGGTTGATCAAGGGCATCTTCCAAAACCTCTGTTATCACCAGATGAAAGAGACTCAGATCATCCTGTGAAATCACTATTTTTTTCTTCAAAGGAAGTAAGTTGTTGTTAATTTGTGTGTGTCTCTGTGTGTGTCTGTGTGTGTGTGTGTGTGCACGCACACACACGCGCATGCACACAAATGACAAGACAGGCTCATACTTGCCATGGTACCAGGGTAGAAGTCATTGGACAACTCTGGGGAGTTGATTTTCACCTCCACCAGGTTGAGTCAGGGTCTGTCTTCTTTCTGCTACTGTGCACTGTGATCCGAGCTAGCTGATTGAGAAGCTTCTGAGAAATTCCAAGGTATATGCCTCCCTGAAGAAGCTCTAGGATTACAGATGTGTGCTACTACATCTGTCTGTCTGTCTGTTTGGTGGTTTATGTGGGCTCTGTGGATCACACTTGGGTTGTCAGGCTTTGTGCATGGCACGTTTAACTGTTGAGCAAAGTTTGGACCGGTGCAGAAGTATGTTAGAGCTGTCTGTATGTCAGTAATTTAGTGGTCTTGCATTTCTTCTTTTGAAATGTGCTTTGTTTCTACAAGTGTGAAAATTCTCTTTCGTTAACAGGATATCCGTACTACAGATTGTGAGAACAAAACTTTTGAATTAACTACATCATTTGAAGAATCAGAACGCAAACAAAATGCATTGGGAAAATGTGCTGCTCCTCTTCTCGGTGAGTAGCCGTGTGAAAACAGCTGAGTACAGAAGTAACACTTGACAAGTAAACTGTTGTTAAGTGAGTGCCCTGGGCTCAATCCCCAGTACTGCAACAGTCTGAGAGAAATAGTACCAAAAATTATTCAGATAGGGTTTGAATCAAGTTCTGTCTGGTTTATAAATTTAGCCTATTTTTTGTTTTTTTACTACCTCATAGAATTAGGTTCCTGATTAGAAATCGTAATAAACACAAATAATTTGAAGATACTTTTTAGTCTGTATTGTATACGTACTTTTTTTGTTAGAACATTTAGACCAACACAGCAACTCAGATCCATGTATTATTCTGTGACAGGTGAAGGCAGGTAGGGACAGTGCAAGGCCTGTCCAGTGCAGATCAGGGTCAAGAACTGACTAGGATCCGGGCAGCTGACTGCAGAGCCCACATTGTCTTCTGCTGTGCTAGCAACTCTTCTTGCAGCACTGAAGGAATGTGTATCCTTTGGTTACACATTACAGTGAGTCAGGTCCCTTAGAGTACTCGGGGACTGTGGGGAAGAACCCAGGGAAGTAGATGACAGGAACATTTTTTGGAGTCCAGGGAGAGAGGTCATCTGATAACTGGAGCAGTGGCTCCTTGGTTAAGAGGGCTTGCTGAACTGACCTGAATTTAGTTCAATGCTACTCACGGCTGCCTACAGCTTCAACTCAAGCTCCAGAGGGATACAGTACCGCTGGTCTCTTAGGGTACCTGTGCCCATGCACAGAGAAACAGTTAATAAATAAACAGGTTAGCTGGCCAAGGTGATGAGATGAGATAATGACTGATGAGTGACACAGGTGTCTCCTGTACACACACACCTGGACCTCATATCCAGGAACGGGGGAGAAGATCAGACCACAGAGCCAGTACTTCAACCTGCTGTTCAGAGTCAGAACAGTATCGAGATACCAAGTCATTTGATGTTTCTCAGCACCAAGGAGCTGGGGCTCGAAGATCTTTGCAGGAATTGGAATTTCTTGAGTAGAGATAGCCAAAAAGAAGAAGAAGGGGAAAAAAGACAATGTGGGGAGCTGAGGTGAGAGTGTTGCCATGGGACCAGACTGATAAAGGAAGAAGAAAGTGACTCTGGGAGCACCCAGCACCTGGAAATGCCAGTGCTTTACTTAAAGCACAGTCCGTCATCCTTAGTTTGACCTAGGGGATGTCAAGGTTTCTTAGTAGAGCAGCTGTGGTGAGCACCCCGTCACCGTGAGCTGACTGTGGTGAAAGACAGATCGAGTGAGGTCTCTTAAGTTCCTGGTGTTCAGGACCCGCCTACATTTAGTTGGCTAGAGGTGGTGTGATTTTTCTAAGTTAACTCGATAATGTCTGCCTGTTGTATTCACTTTATATCCCAATCACTGCTCCCCCTGCCCTTATTCTCTCCCCCCCCCATCCTTCCCCCTTCTCTGAGAGAGTAGAGGCCCCCTCAGTAACCCCCTACTTTGGCACATCAAGCAGGACTAGGCACTTCCGTCACTGAAACCAGAATAGAAGACAGCCAAGTTAGGGGAGCAGATTGCACAGACAGCCATTGGGATAGCCATTGTGCCCGTTGTTCATGACCACATGAAGACCAAGCTGCTCATCTGCTACATATGAGCAGGGGAAGGGGGAGCTGTTGACTCTTTTGAACTAGAAAACACTTGTTCATGGGGAGCATATTTAAAAAAACAATTACTAGACAAGCAGGTTTTGTATTTTCTGTTCTTAACTCATTTGTAAAAATGTTCTGTGGTTGGGGTTTTTTGCATAAATTTATGCAAAAATTAAATGAACTTTTAAATTTCAGCTCTATCTTTAAAGAACAGTTAGGTCTTCTGCATAGACAATACTGTGTTGGGGACATTTTAGAATTCTTCTGTTGTCCAGTGTCTGTCTGTCTTATTTAGATTCTAGTGTTTATCATGTGCCACTTTCTTTTTCAGACAACAAAGTACATTTGCTTTTTGACCAAGAGCTTGAGTCGGCATCCCAAAAGATGGAAGATGTTTGTAAAAGCCCCAAGCTGCGTCTTCTGAAATCAGATAGGGCAGCAAATAGTGTGCAGAGACATACGCCAAGGACCAAGATGAGGCCTGTGAGCTTGCCTGTAGACCGGCTGCTGCTTCTTGCCAGTTCTCCTACCGAGAGAAGCAGCAGGAATATAGGAAATGTAGACTCAGACAGGTTTGGCAAGAACCCTGCCTGTGAAGGACTCCACAGAAAGGACAACTCAAATACCACTTGTTCCAAAGTTAATGGCTTTGACCAGCAAAATGTACAGAAATCCTGGGACAAACAATATGTACAGAACAGTTTTACTGCCAAGACTACAATGATTGTTCCCAGTGCCTACCCTGAGAAGGGATTGACAGTAAACACTGGGAATAACAGGGACCATTCCAGTGGTGCCGCCCAGCCCAGTAAAGCACATGCAGAACCAGCCAGGTCTGCAAGAGAGGTGTCGGAGCGCAGGTCCTCTGACTCCTGCCCTGTCGCTGCCGTCAGAGCACCCAGAACACTGCAGCCCCAGCACTGGACGACATTTTACAAACCACCTACTTCCACCTTCAATGTCAGGGGGGCTGAGGAGAAAACAGCATCGCCCTCAGCAGCTGCGCCTCCTGTCCTGGTGCATGCTCCCCAGATCCATGGAGCAAAATCAGACCCAGACTCGGAGGCTACACTGGCTTGTCCTGTGCAGACAAGTGGTCAGCTGAAAGAGAGCTGTGAGGAGCCTGGCGTGCCTGAGGGGACTCCAACCTGCCAGAGACCACGACTAAAAAGAATGCAGCAGTTTGAAGACCTTGAAGATGAAATCCCACAATTTGTGTAGGATTGTCAAAATTTAGATTTTTCTGTTTTATTTTGTTCTGTGGTGTCATTTTGTGAGAGGAATGTTTGGACAGGGCCCTTTTGTATAGGATTGCCAAAGCTGTTTGTCATTGTGTTGTTTGTTGATCATGTGGGATGGGAGAATGTTCTGACAAGGCTCCATTTATGCCTCACTGGAATGATCTTTGAAGTTGTAGAGAAAATGGGTGGGTTCATGTTTTTTAGAGTTGATTTTCCCGAAAAAATGCATCACTGATACATGATACGGTTTTTAGCAGTTGGTGCAGTTGGGAAAATCAGCTTTAGTGTGGAGAGTGAGACCAAGTCCATATTTATAAAGTATTTCTGAACACAAGTGCCTGGTAGGTGTTCGTGTACTGTGATTCCTCACAGTTTCATAGGGCACCTTTGACCATTTGTGCTCCTGTAATTGTAAGTCAGCTTTTATTTTTCAATTGGAAATTCACCTTTTAATATTTACATAATGGCCAAAGGGTTTGCCAACCTGTATTTAATTATATTTTAATTGCCAATTTTTACATGTGGCAGTTAAATTGTACCCCCAAAAATGCACTTAAACCTGAACTGTGTAGTTCCATTACCTCTTATTTGACTTTAGATGGATTTAATGCATTTGGTAGGGATTGTGGGGATTTGTTTTGTTTTATCCCTTAGTCTTGTCTGTATAAACTCTTGTTTCCAGCAGTTCTGAACATGTATGTTATACAGTGGTCCAGGAAAGATGCTATTTTCAGAAGTTTTTAAATTCAGTACATTTCCTCTTTTTACTACCTGGGTTTGTTTAAACTGTTCCTTTTATAAGAAATGTTTTGACTTATGGATCATTTTATATTCATTTATACCTGACTTTCAACCATTGAAAATGTATAGTTTTTTGAAATGGGGTGAAGACTTATTTAAGTTGATCCCAAGGGTACATGTCAGTAAGCCTCGTGTTTAGAAATCTGAGAGAAGGTAAAGATGACCTGATCTGTTTTGTTTAAAAAAACAAACCACCAACCTAGTTTTCAGAACTTGTGCATTCCTGTTACTCTCTGCATCATTGTTTGTCTAAAATAGGATGTAAAAGGGACAACTACAGTAGCCTTTTGTATGTGTGAATTATATTATGCTTTTGTATGACCTTGTTATATTTGATAAATATATGTACATATTCACTTCTTAAATTATTTCAGGTTCTCATGGCTTGTCTGACAATATTGCCTCTTAAATTGTGATCTCAGTGTAATTAACCATTGACTTAGGGGTCAGCTCTTAGGGTCATGCGTCTCTTAACTACAACATGGGAGTGTTTGTGACAAGCTGTGTGAGAGTCTCTGTGCCATTAAGAACTAGGAAGAAATTAACCAGCCTTTTCACGACGAATCTTTGTTTTTATTACACACCCTATTGCTGGAGAAGCCTAAAATGCAATCAGCCAATATTTATTGAGCCCCTGCTGTATGATGTACACTTACCAAAGTTTCTACAATACACTGTCATAGCAACCTGTAGTGGGCAGGTGAGCCTGCTATTACTCCCCTGCCACTGATGGAGGAGAGACTTCTGTGACAACGTCCAAGTTCCACAGGTGTCACAGAATTAATATAGAACACAGGGCTCTCTGATGTTGCTTGTTAGTGTTCTTAGCAACTGTGTGGTAGTTCTAAGACTTATCAGGGTACTTATTCACAAATACCTCCCTAACAATTCTCACTGTGAAATAAGAAGGCTGCGTGAATCATTTCTGAGTGTGTGGTTCAGGAGCAGAAAGTGTATTCACACTGTTGCTCAGGTGTGTGTAACTCACTATCTCCACTATGTCCTCACCATCCCATAGGAAGACTTGGTGGTTTTAACTCCAGCTCGAGTATACAGAGACAGCCCAGCCGATGAATGTATCGTGGCATAAAACTACCTCTGTTCCCCACTTCAGTTTGACTTGTAGCTCTTTCTACCTTTAGGGCTTCCTGGCTCTTTCCCAACCTATGGATGCTTTCTTTTCCTGGGAGTCATCAGCAAGCTTCTCAAAGGAAGGAGTTGGATTTCTAGAGTACCCGCAGTATCTACTACCCAGTAACGGTGGCAGCCACCCACAGGGAGTTAGGGACTCCGCATTGACTAGAAACTGATATGAGCATGGAGAAGGGCAGAAGCTCGGAGACCACCGGAAAACTTTGTGGAAATTTCTGGCAAACTGGCCATACTTCCCTAAACAGGTTTAGCAGAACTTGAGGTTATTTTAAATAACTTTAGACGTACCATAGTCAAACTAATTTTTTTTGCTGTGGAGCCACTGTCATCCCTTCGGGGGACTCACCAGGAGATTGACTTGCTGGCACCTCATTTCCTTTTGACTTGAAGATGAACTTTGGCAGCTGTCATTACATCGCAGCGTTTTTATATATATAACTGTGCACATCTTTTTAATGGCAACTGTTCTATATTCCTAAGTAAATTATGCTCCATGGTTTTCTCTTTCCTAAAGATAGGAAATAATTTCTGTGCGTTGATGTGCTTAGATGTATATATGAGTCAGTTAGGATACGTAGTCTAGCAAAGTTCTATGTTCACAGTTGGTATACAGAAGTCAGCTGAATTCCTGGAAACCAGCAACGAACAAAAGTTTTCAGGGCTTCATTTCTTCAATAGAATTAAAATTGAAGACTAACGAAAGATGTTCAGGAGAGAAAATTTAGATCCTGTAGAGTCTTTTATACAGAGTACTCTAATATATATGAATTGGAAACCTCTAGCTCTTGTATATAACCAGAGGTACAGCCGTTAAATTCAGGAGGTTGACATTGTCATAGTAGTGATGTCTAATCAATAGATCAAATTCAGATTTTATTGGTTGCCCTCATTGAATGTTCCTGTGCATGCCAACAGCCCAATCCCAGACAGGAGATTTAGTTTTTTTAGTCTCCTTCAGTCTGGAACAATTCTTTGGCATTTGACCTCATGACCTTGACACTTGAGTCAGGAACACAGGTGCTGTCAAAAACATAACAAGAATGGTTAGCTAGCTAGCTCTCTGTTATACCAGAAGAAGAGTGATATCCATTTGTCCTGGTCCTATTTATTATCTTCGGTCACTTGATAAGCTTGATACCCAGGATGCTTTTCCATTGTAAAGCTAGTAATTAAGAAGTAGTTCAGTAAATAAACACTCTTATAGCGTATGTCTGGTAATCTGAGCTCAATCCCTGGGACCCAAGTAAAACCAGAAGTAGAGAAGCAACTCCACATAGTCATCCTCTGACCCTTGCCCATACACTGACGTGTGGTTGAATGCCTGCACTCAACGGGCACTTGTCATGTGTGGTTAAAAATGATTGGGATTAGATTCCTAGAAATTATACCTGGTTTCCACTAGTTTGCCAATGGCTAGTTTGAGTGCATTGGTAGTTCTTGACTGAATCACTTTAATTGCCACACGGTCAGTTTGTGGCTTTGGTGGTCTGCTGTAAGGAGGTGGTTTTTTCTTTTGTTCATTTCTATCAGAGATTTAGATTCCTTCTTTACAGAACAGATTATGAAAATGTCCTTTGTTTTAGTGCAGAAATTTCCTCAGAATTGACTTGTTGGGAATCTTTTCAAGGTGGCTTTTAAATGCCTTTGCCACCTCATGTACAGGTTTTTAATTTAGAAAGGTGTGTTGATCACTACATAATTGTTACATACATAATAGTCACCTGCCCTTTTCCATATCTTAGACCAAAAATTAGGCATTTTTCAAAAATCTCATGCCCCTTTGGATGAAATTTAGGTCTTTGAGCCCTTAATCTAGTCTTTTCTTTCCATACTTCTTTCCTTCTCCCTAGGCATCTCATCTGTGCTAAGTGAATCCTCAATGGAGGCTGCACTGCTTCTAACCACACTGATCTCAGGCATGCCAATCAAAACTCTGAGCTTGCTGGGCATAGTGGTGAATACCTTTAATCCCAGCTCTCAGGAGGTGGCGGCCAGCCTGGTGTACAAAGTGGGTACACAGACAGTCAGGGCTACACAGAGAAACTATGCATCAAAAACAAAACTCTGACCTATACCGCATCCTCCCAGAACACACTAACTGACCTGACACCTTCATCTCACCAACATCAGTCTTCAGCACACAAATGGAATTCCAGGCCCAGAAGGAAGGGAAGAAAGCAGTTCACAATTTTTGAAAAGCAATTACTGAATACTGACTTGATTGCAGAGAACTTTTCGTGAAAGCCCTTTGTGGTTTGAAATGTCTTTACAACCAGTGTAATTACTTTGCTGGTTTAAAATTAACATTTAAAAAAAAAAGTGAAGACTTTTCTTTTGGGGGTCCATCTTTGGCTGTTTACATAAATAACCCTTGAGCAGTAGTAATACCTCACAAGAAAACCTGCCACAGCTTTCTGGATAGGTTCCTGTCTACTTTTCATGGTATTTTTAAATCTTCCTACATGAAAAAGAATGGTAGGTGTTAGCTTTTTGTTACTGTGACAAAATGCCTGAGGCAGACAAAGGTGGAAAGGTTTGATGAGCTCTTGGTGTCAGGGGTTTCAGGTCATGTTTGGCAGGCACCACTGTGCTGTGTGTGAGCTCAGACATATCACAGCAGAGGGAGTATGTAGGAGAGGGGGCTGCTGTCCTCGTAGCAGAGAAGCTGGAGAGCAGTGGACCATCTTTCAATGGTATGCCTCATGTGACCCACTACCTCCAACCAGGCCCTTCCTCTTTTGTTCTCCATCACTTCCTCATAGTCTGTTTAGCTATAGAGCTGTCAGTGGATGAGAATTTCATTGATCCAGTCATCTCTGAACAAGGCTGCATTGGAGAGCAAGCCTTCAACACAGCCTTTGGGAGACACGGGTCCCAACCATAAAAGTATCACTAAACTTGAAGCTTTGTACTGTGTAGGCAGTGCTGTGTGGTAAGTGAATTTCGCTTTAAGCTGTAGAGATCAGGTACAGACTGTACCTTAAGCTACAGTAAGGTCTTAGGAATAGTTGTAGGCATGCAGTGGTTTTCAATTTTCCTAACACTGCAACCCTTTAATACAGTTCCTCATGTTGCAGTGACTCCCAGCCATAAAATTATTTCGTTGCTACTTCCTAACTATAAATTTATGAACTGTAAATATTTTTGAGATAGAGGTTTGCCAAGGGAGTCGTGACTCCCAGGTTGAGAGCCCGTGGCACAGCCTGCTACCATAGTAACTCTCTGCTAAGTTCTCTTCTTATTGCACTCTTAAAAAAACAAACACACTTTGTAGTTATTTAATAGTTTTGAGACAGGCTTAACTGTCTTTTCACACAAGCAAATCCACAACAAATGGCTCGCTAAAGCCTGTATAGCTAGCAAAAAGTAACCTCAGGTGTCTTTGTTATAAATTGTCTCATTTCTAAAGCCTGATTTTTTTAAAAGCAGAGGCAGCTACCAGTCATACTTGAAGATGATTTTTCTTTCTAGTTGCTAGGACACTGAAATTAGGGTGCATCCCAGCTCTGAGATAACTTTTAGTATATTAAAAAAAATATTGCAAATT